>NC_134589.1:25692939-26025879 GCF_037038515.1 Microtus pennsylvanicus
TTGTAGAATCATGCCAGATGCTGGGTTCATCAAGAAAAGGCAGGGAAACAATGGTCGGAAAGCAATTAGAAGCGCCAAGGCTGCAACGAGGCTCATATTAAAATGCGAGAGCACTGTCCTGGTGGGAATTCCCGCACGGCTCCACTTGTGACATTTCTCTGCTGCCAGACAGTCTGTGTGGAAGGACACTGCGATGGAGGATAGTGCACTAGAATTTATTTCTGGGGCAAATGAAGGATTAGCCGAGTTGGACCCCACCCAAGGATTTTATTATGGTCTTGGCCACCACTCTATTTGAAGGCTGCAGGATCCTGTTGCCATCTAACGAGAGTCAAGGAATAAAGGCATATTGTTGCTCTGGTTCAGTAAAATAATTCAGCAGCCATTCAAGGCATGGTGCCTCTTGTTGCTGAAACAGCAGCTCGCTGGGGGCCCTGTGGGGTGAGGGTTAATTAAACACGCCACTGGCTTTGCTCAGAGACGGCCAGTGCCGCTCTGTGGAGAGATTTAGAAGACACAACGAGATCACCTACACATTCTCAATATAAAACGATGTATGGACAAGGAGGACTCACCTTGGGGCTGAAAATCCCAGCAGTACCTGAAATAAAAGAAGAAAGAGTGGAGATCAGTCAAACTTGAACGTTTCAATTACGGTTCATACACCAGGTCAGTAGACCTTGACCAAAAAAGCCGAACAGCCGATCATCAGGCAGAGCTTGGCTTTGTTTAAGAAATGCAAGTCTTGCCGTTGGTGTTTTTAAGAATCTTAATGTCTTAAAAGCTGCATCAATGTGCTGCAACAACTAAGCAAAGTGCCTTTTACAACCGGGGATAGAAGCTGGAGAGATGGCTCAGCGGTTAAGAACACTGGCTGCTCTTCCGGAGGACCTGGGTTCAGTTCCCAGCACCCACTTGGCGGCTCACATCTGTCTGTAACTCCAGTTTCAGGGCTTCTGACACCCTCATACAGGCATACATACAGGCAAAACACCAATGAACATAAAATAAAAATAAATTAAATTAAAAAAAAAACCTGGACCTAACTAAAAAGGAAGTCCATGGTGTCTCACGGTTTGAGCCAGATGGTTCTTTATTGAGACACCTGCCCTGTGAACTACAGTAACACGTCACTGGCCTGGGCAGTAAACACCAGTGATGTTCCTATTGGTAGACTAACGCAAACGCCAGTACCAAGAACACAGTCTCATCTGCGCTCACGGCTAATGTGGACAGGTGAGGCCTGGACGGGCGAAGCAGAGTTGTCTCACACTGCAGCAGCTGAGTCAAGAAATGAAGGCAGCCCATGAAATCCGTGGTACCTTCTCCTTCCCTGTCGCTTTGTGAAATGATTGGCAGAACTGACACCCCTTGGGGTCTTAAGCACCGAAGAGCCATGATAGAGAAGATGGCTTGTCAATCACGTCTGTGGAACCTGACTCACCCCCACCCGAGACAGAAACAATGTCACTTACGGTGGTTACCCACAAAAACCTATTTAGTGCCTTCCCAGGAAACTTACATTATTCTGTATTGATTTTCCTCTAGGGTATGGCCACTTTCTTCCTCTCGGCTTGGCCCTTCCCATCAGCGTGCGCGCTCTCATAGAATGAGGCACATCCTCCCCTCACCATTTCAGTCTCTCCATCTCCTGTTCCATCTTCTTCACGGCAGAGTGCAATATTCGAAAGCCCCCTCTCCTCGCGTCCTCGTCTCTTCCCCTGTATTCACCACCGGGTTCACGGCGGCGACTACACCTTAATTCTCTGAACAGACTAAAGCCTTCCACACCACTAAGCAGGATGGATACTCTCTGTTCTCCTCTTAGCCTCTTGGGAATTTGTATCTGAGGCTTTCTAGGAGGAAAATTACATGTTTTTAATTGAATTCTTAATCAAACCAAGAGGGTCCATAACCACAGAAGGTTCAGGGAAAGGCCATACTGGGTGGCAATGCTGTCTTCCAGGGTCGACACGACTAAAATTAGGTTTGGCTACATTAGGGAGGATGATCATCCTCATGCCTAGACTTTTTCTCTACCACTCCCCAGAACGGTGGAAAACGGAACAGTGGGAGGTCAGTGGGGAGGAGGTCGTCATAAAACAGAGGTGGCATGAGGGAAGCTATTAGAGAAGAAGAAATCGGAGCAGAAAGCCAGGGTTTGCTTTCACCAGACACACCCTGCTCTGACATTAGGTGGAAGGAAATACAAAGTAACAGGTTAGAGAGAAGGCAGAGGAAGGAAAAGGAGCCAGGTGAAGGAGGAAGTGGGAGCCGGAAGGTTTCGACGTCCAGAAGAAGGCATGTCCACACGCGTAAGGGCACATGTGCACTAGAACTGGTAGACAATCAATTCAGCTGCGTGTAAGTGTGAAGTGGGCCAGTCTCCGCCCAGCACGGGACAGCTGACCACTGCCCCCAAATGCCTTCCTGTGAAATACAGTGGGATTACTTTCTCTTCTCATCTCTGTGACAGAGCACATAACAAGAAGCAACAAGGAAGGAGCCGGTTCTGTCCGCTTATGGTTTGAAGGACTACAGTCCATCTCGGCGAGGGAGGACACAGAACCAAGCAGCAAGTGGGAACAAAGGTTGGCTGGCGGCACGGAGACTGCAGCTGGAAAGTGGAGAGCTTGCCAGGATACAGCCAGGGCTGGAATCTTCCAGGGATGCCTCCCTAGCGTCTTACTTCTACGAGCCAGGCCTCTTAAAGGTTCTTGTCATCTCCCAACAGTGCTAAAGCGCACGGGCCTGCGGAGGACATTTCATATTCATATCAAAGCAGGCAACGGAGCAGATCGTTGAACACATGAACAATATTCCAACTTCTGCTCCTTCCCATCTTCTCTTGATGCATTGCTCTAACACCCAAGTCTTATCGTTACTCATCCTCTAATTAAACATAAGAAGAAAAGAGGGGCTGGAGACGGCTGGGCAGTTAAAACACTGCCTGCTCTTGCAGAGGACCTTGGTTTGATTCCCAGCACTCACATGGTGGCTCATAACCATCCACTATTTCAATTCCTAGGGACCTGGCCTCTTGGGTATCAGGTATGCATGTGGTACACAGATACACATACAGGCAAAACATCTACACACATAAAATAAAATAAACAAACAAGGGTGCAAATACACACAGAGAGAGACACCCACACACACTTCTTTTTACAAAAAGTTAATGACAAGAGTTTTACTAACCAATATTACTCTTATTTGCAGGATCAGGGGTAGGTGGGGAAATCAAGCCATTGAGTAACAGTATTTTAAAAGGCTAACTCTGAGTAAATTGTTAAATAGGCCTGTGTGTGTGCGCGCGTGTGCGCGCGCGCGCGTGTGTGTGCACGCGCGTGTGTTTGTGTGTGTGTATGCGCGCGCGCGTGTGTGTGTGTGTGTGTGCGTGTGTGTGCGTGTGTGTGCGTATGTGTGCCCCTCCTTCGTCCACTACCCCCACTCCAACATTTATTTTAAGTTCTCTTTTCTATCAAGTCCAGCTTTCTTGGTTTCTCTTATTAGTCAAGAAGACAGGGCATGTTATAAGTTCACATAAACGTAAGATTATGCTTCTGGGGTGGCTCACACCTTTAATCCCAGCCACTTGGGAGGCAGAGGCAGGAGGATCTCTGTGAGTTCAAAGCCAGCCTGGTCTACAGAGTGAGTTCCAAGACAGCCAGGGAAACACAGAGAAACCCTGTCTTGAAAATAAATAAATATAAAATAATGTGCCTCTTAAAATTAAAAAGAGCATGCTTCTGCCAATAGCAACTATAACATAAGATGGTCGGTGCAGAGAAACACTCCATTTAACAGCAACAAATGAGGAAGCTGTCTTACATAATCGGTACCATGTAGTGGAGTCAACATTATTTTGATAATACTGTGATTGAACATCTTTGTTTAACTTCCAGTGATATGTGTAAGTTTAGCAAGGTAATGTTACATCTATCTATAACATCAGTTCTCAGGGAGAGCAAGGAAGGAGGCTCAGCTTCATAGCGAGACCCTGCCTTAACCAATAACAACAACAACAACAACAACAAGGGTTAGAGAGATGACTCAGTAGTTAAGAGCACTGGCTGCTCTTCCAGAGGACTCTAGTTCAATTCCTAGCACCCACATAATGGCTCATGACTGTCTATAACCCCCATCCCAGGGGATCAGTGCCCTCTGCTGGCCTCTGTAGGCACTAGACATGCCCATGGTGCACAGACATGCATGCAGGCAAAATACTCATGCACTTAAGCTAGTAAAATAATACTTTAAAATTTTAAACATGAGTAACAACAAAAACAAAAATATGAATAGATTCCAAGGATCTAATTAATGTTTAGTGCATGACTCTCGTTAACAAAACTACATTAGATACCTGAAAATGGTAAAGAGTAGATTTGACACATTCTCACAATGAAAACAGCTTCAGGCGGGAGGTGGTGGGCGTACTAATTAAAACGCAAGCATCTCACAACGCATATGTGGATATCAAATCATCGACTTGCATATTTTAAATAATGTTGATTATTAAATTTTGAAAATCTAGTGAACCTTCCGTGTTGAACTTGGTGGGAGTGAACGTTACTTCCTTTCTTTCCCATCGAATCTTTTCTTCCTTGCGTCCTTCTCTAAGTGTTACTACAATAGTCTAGATAAGTTTGCTTTAAAAACGGGAGCAAACACAGCACACACACACTTACTTCCCACAGAGGACATTTTGTTTCGGTTTGGTTTTGAGACTAGGCTCACATAGCCCAGGCTAGCCTCAGACTCCCTGTGTAGCCAAAGATGACCTTCAGTTACTGATCCCCCTGCCGCCGTTTCCCGAGTGTTGGGATTACAGGTATGTACTACTACACCCAGTTTTATGCTGCACTAGGGAATCAAACCAGCCTTGATCGTGCTAAAGGGGCACTCTACCAACTGAACTATATCTTCAGCCCTAGAGGATGCTTCTAAAAGGAAACTATAAAGTATCAGCAATAACTGTAATAAATATCAAGCAATGTCAACCCTTAAGAAGGGGCCCCAGCTTATTCTCTGCTGGACATATTTGAGGTCTTCATCTTGTCCAGTTACACAAATCCTGTGGCTGGAGAATTCTGTGCTCTTCAGGAAGTTTTTAGTTAAACCCCTGCCAACCCCTTCCAATTCTTATGCTTTGCTCTAAAGACAATCCTCTTTAAACCAGACAGCTCAACAAATCAGGAGCGAAATGTTTAAAACCAAGATACAAAAACTGCAAAAGAAATATACAGAAGGAAACACATTATGAATGCACACACAGAGTTATAGCGCTCACACACAGAGCTACGTCTAGTCCAAAAGCCTCTGAGAGTTCCCTATCTGGCCTGTGCTGACAGATAACACACACTTCTTTAATCTCCTCTTTGAACCTTCAGCTCCTATAGGAAAGGGAAGCTATCACTCCTCTGCAACAGCCACGCTCAGCCTCACCAGGCCCACGCAAATGGAACTCGGGACTGAAAAGGAGATAGGACAGCGTGAGGAGAGAGAAGACGCTGTGCCATACGGATGGTGATTATTTTCACATTCAGTCCAAACAAGCCTGTCTTCGTGCTTAGCTGGTCTGCAGAACAGTCTTTTCATTTTGCATGCAAAAACTAAAATGCATGCATGGTTTGGGGCTGGAGAGGCGGCTCAGCAGTTGAGAGCACTGGCTGATCTTCTAAAAGACCCAGGTTTGATTCCCAGCACCCACAAGGTATATCACAATGATCTGTAACGCCTGTCTCGGGGGATTAAACATCCTTTGTCCTTTGCTGGCACTAGGTACGCAAGTAGTACACAGACCTATATGCAAGCAACTCACTCATATGCATATAAAGAAAATAAATTTAAAATGCATGCATAGTCAAGTTTGCTATTCGGGATTTTTTCAATTAAAGATATTGGCAACCGAGCTTCGGTTTGAGGACAGGTACAGCAAATGAATAATAGTGTTCATGGAGTTGAGGGAAACCAGAACCCCAGCAGTAACCACACGGTAACAATGGTGATAAAGAAAACAGCGCTAAGATCTGTCCGCTGGATAGTTGGGACCTTTCCAAGCACTTCCACAAACTTTTCAGCATGCTTCTTTCATTATTAAACACATTTTAAAAGCTAAAAACAAGGAAACCAAAAGATGAAATAACTAGTCTGTGGTATTAGCAAGGCAGACAGTTTGCAAGCCTAGGAACTGGCGCTCTCGCCCCCACCTCTGTGTGTGTGTGTGTAGCCCAGGCTGACCCACAGTTCACTATGTAGCCCAGGCTAGCCTTGAATTTACAGAATGCACCGGCACACCCAGCACAGTAATTGGCTTCTGTGCAAACATTTTAATAAGGAACTGTAAACATGTTCTTCTAAATTGCCAGCTTAATTCACAGGATGCATTACTAGATTTCTGCCGAAAATGGAGCAATTGACTCTAAGCCATTAGTTTGGGTCAGGGAGAAGCGGTCAGATTCTTGACCACAAAGTCAAGCAATAAGCGTTGTTGTGGGGGAAAAGCTACTGAGAGCTCTCATCTCTTGACCAGGTAATTAGACAGATCCTGGCGCAGGAGGTAGACAAATAATTTTAAGTACCCTAATATTGTTGGAACTACCTCTGAAGGAAAAATAATTCCATTTTCTAATTATAATAAAATAATGCACAAACTCAGTGCTTAATGCATGCTAAGAATTAAGCTTTGAATACATTTCACATATTTTATTTAATCTGTATAGCAACCTTGGGAAGTCGGTATATTATTAACTCCTTATTTAAAACTATCCCTCCCTCCTACCCGCCCCCACCTAACCCCCCGAATGTGTGTGTGCAGGCATGTGGAAATCAGAGGAAGACTTTTTGCACTTACCGTCCACCTTTGTGTTAAGGAAGGTCACTTGTTTTTCTCATTCTGTTGCAGACTCCAGACTAGCTGGTCCTCAAGCTTCCAGAAAATTCCTGTCTCCATGGCCCGTCTCCTTGTAGGAGTACTAGGACTACAGAGCTATACACCGTATCCAGCCTTTGATCTGGGTTCCACAGAGCAAGCACTGTGCCCACTGAGCTACCCGCCCCCACCCCAACTGTCTCCATTTTACAGATGGAGAAAGCAAGACTCAAGGAAATCAAACACTTGACTACAATGTCCCGGTTGAAGCTCTTAAATTCCACATCAGCTGCTTTCTTAGTGGCTACAATAGAAAAGCGAATCCAGCCCTTAAGGGAAGTTACAACTCATTGTTCAGACAGCCCCTTCGTGTTCCAGGACAGTGAGCTCACAGAGTCCACAGCTGGTCTGCAGAGACCTCTAAACTCCATAAAACTGAGGGAAGGCAGTATGTAGGTTCTCTGTTCCCTTGGCGAAAACTCCTTAGACTTCAGCTATGACAGCAATGCCTTCATCTCCCGCCAACTGTCAAAAGGGTAAGAAGACAGAGGAGATGCCCGGCATGTAAAATCATCGCCGTGTAAGCCTGGAACCCCCTGGATAAAGAAGTGCACATCTGTAACCTGGCACGCCTACAGGGAGATGGGAGTTGAAGACAAGAGAATTGCCAGTGGGCTAGCCTTGGCTATGCAGCACAGTGAGAGAAACAAGAAGAGTCCCTGTCTCGAAAACAAGGCAGGCGGTAACTGACTCCAAAAAGTTGCCTGCTCACTTTTATACATCCACTGTGGCATGCCCCCTGTCTACACACACACACACACACACGTGTGCACGCACACCAAAAGAAGAAAACCTAATAAATTTTTTAAATGATGAGCTGCATGGGGTTAGACACAAACAAGACTACACTGACATTATAAAACTAGCAATCCAGAAAGGTCAACATCTGGGATGTTATGAATTTAGAACATCTAGATGATTGGGTTTTTTGCAACTGAAGCATTAAAAAATGTTATTTTACCTGGGACTTAATATAAGGCATAGCATGCCTTCCCTGCCCTGATAAACCATCTGCTTACTCCAATATTTCTTAATGACTGAGGGATGCTCAAATTCAAATTTCCTTTTCATAAGAAAGCACGGGTCCTTGCTGAATGCGTAGGCTGTTTGTGATGCTCACTGTCTAGGGTTGCTCCTTGGCCCCTTTTGAGCATCTCTTTCATACGATGACACCCATCCACACAGATCACAAGGACTAACACTGACCGAAGTGCTGTTCTGGTATCGGGGATGGACTCTCAGAATCCAAGTGCACACCTAGGTGAGCTGTGCTTCAACGGCAAGTTGATAAGACTAACAAAGCCCCTTGCAATGACCTTGAACATTGAATGACGGATAAGACTGATTCCACGCCCAAGAAAATGACTTGGTTGAGCAGCAGTTAAGCCTGGGCATCCACTTATTTCCTTAAGCTCTTCCTCATTTGAGTTCTCTTTCTGCTGCCAGTGTCCCAGAACCACTGCAGAAAGAATGATGGAGAGGCAGAGGGTAGTGTGGCCATTGACACCCAAGAGCAGAAATGGAAAAATGGCACCATCTGGTGGAAGTATCCGGTGGAGTCATCAGAAGCCTGGGACCCAGGGGTCCTGACACCAGGCTTAGACAAACACAAAGGCCTGGGATGGAGAGATAATGTGCTGTCTGGTCCCACCTCAGTGCCACCGAAGGTACAAGACTTTGTGCCTACCTGTGAGGAACTTGGAATCTTGTCCAAAAGATAAGCTGAAGTTACATCTGGAGAAGTGCCAACTTTAAATAGTAACAAATCTGTGGTAACAAGAGGCAATATATATGCATCTATTTCCAGCAACAGAAGTCCCTGTCGTAAGGCGGTCCTGGGTTCTTTGGGGAAGTGTAATATTTCTGTATCCTGAATCTATACGTATAAGCTTTAAACGTTCACCCCAGACAACAACACAATGTTCCCCGGTTCACAGAAGATCATGGTCACAAGTGACATTATCTGATACTGACAATATAGCTCACCATGACCCTCCCAACTTTTAAGTCCATCCCTAGACAATAAAAAAGAAATCAAATAACACCCCATTTCCCGCTGGAGTCATCTCCATGCAATCACCACCATGGTCAATCCAAAACCTGCTCTGGGGGCTGGCAAGATGGCTCAGTGGGTAAAGGCACTTGGGGGACAAGTTTAATGGCCTGAGTTCTGTCCCTGGGACCCATGTAACGGTAGAAGGAGAGAATTGCTCCTGTAGAGTTGTCCTCCGACCTCCACATGTGTACTATAGCAAACATGTCCCCTCACATCACATGTACGTACACACACACACACACACACACACACACGCACGTACGCATGCATGCGCACATGCACGCACATGCAAATTCAATAATGGTAATCCAACAGGGCTGGAGAGATGGCTCAGCGGTTAAGAGCATTGCCTGCTCTTCCAAAAGTCCTGAGTTCAATTCCCAGCAACCACATGGTGGCTCACAACCATCTATCGTGAGATCTGGTGCCCTCAATAATGGTAACCCAGTCTGGATAGGAGGAAACCAAGTGCTCTTCTTGATGAGTCAATGACTCTGCTCTCTGATATAAAATGGAAAACCCACGCTCTAGTTCTCTCCCTACCTCCTAGCATGGGACTAGTTCTCTCCAAGGAGATCTCACTCATTTGCCCTCACAGTCCCCATCCCCGTCCCCCTCCCCCCCATGTAAGACACAATGAGCGATAACTCACACTGAAATAGTCAAAGAAAACTGCTAACTGGATACAATGTGGCAAAATTAAAGTCCACAACATCAGATCGGGATTTAGGTTCCCTGCTGCTCCCCCCCCCAAACTAAAAGATTCACTTGACTTTCATGGTGAGATTTTGTCCACTGAGGTCAAATCTGGCAGAGACACACAACATGCTTGGGGTGCAGAGGAGCGTGAGACCGTTAAGCTACTGGAGAAGGAGTTGAAAAGGCAGGAGATTGACTAATGAGTGGGAGACAGGCCATGGGCAGATAGCCCAGAAAAAAAAAAATCAGAGACACCTCTGGTTCTACGCCTGGGTGCTGGAGACAACACGGATGCTCACACGGGATGCTCACACGGATGCTCACACAGGATGCTCACGCGGGATGCTCACACGGGTAGTACTCTGGCTGATTATCATATTTTAAACTTTGTCTCTATGATTTTTGTCATTGTTGATGGTTGGAGACTTGATTTTATTTTATTTCTGGAACCAGATAAATTCATATCGACCACTAGGACACCTTGCTGTGAACAACTGCCACCTATACGACCCTGTGACTGGATCCTAACACTCACCAGATTTTACAGCCATGAGGACCTTTCCGATCATTTAACTTAGCCTTCACCTGACAGATGGGAAAGTTATCTGACTGCACCTCAGGAACTGACTTTTTACCGTCCTGCTTAAGGAGCTTCCCTGCAGGATGGAATGTTTTCTTTTTTTAATCTCATGGAGGTCAGAGGAGGTGGGTCCCCTGGAGTCGGAACTAGAGGTGGTTGTGAACCAACTGATGTGGGTGCTGGGAATCGAACCCTGGACCTTCAGAAGAGCAGTGCATGCTCTTAACCACTGAGCCATCCCAGCCCCCACCACAGGAATTTACAAGTGTACACGGTGTAGCCACCTTAGCTTATCTTGTGCAGAATGGCGCACAGGTTTAAAAATGGGCTGTTTGTTTGAAAATGAAGTGGTTGCTATAAAAAAATCACTTCGAAATCTTTGTGGTCAAACACCACATATTAGCATATATTCGGTATTTTCCTTGTTATGAACACGGCCATATCATTCACCTGGTGGCAACTGTTACACACACAAAAAATTTCAACTTCAGCCTTTTGGAACTCATCCAGGCAATCCACGCGTGGATTTCACTCCACTCTATCCCAGGAATGAAAGTGGAGTTCATTCTCTCCGTAACCATGAGGTTAATAAATGCCTGCTATTTGCCATGAGGGACTAAGGACACAAAAAAACTCAAACCTGAACCAGTTCGTCTAAAACAGTCAAATTGTGTGGAAGTTGTGTGATTGATCCAGAACACCAAAATGATAAAAACTGAAAGCCAGAAGTGCCCGGGCCTGGATAAGGCCAGTACCTGTCATTTTGCTGCAGGTAAAGAATACTGAGGTCGCAGAGAGGGCGGGCCCAGGCAGGCTGGTCGGCAGAGCAGATGGCAGAGACCAGCTTCACACCCTATAGCGGGTATGTTTAAAGAGGGGGCAGAGCAGGATACTGGATGAGCTCCGACCCAAAGCCTGTTGCCCTCTGGTGGGAGCTGGCACAATGAGATGAAGGTGAAAGGGCACTGAGGGAGATGGAGGCAGTGGCCGGCCTGGGGTCTGTGAACTGATTGCCAAGCATCGCTAAGGTGCTCATCTGTGGTTGGAGACTGGGACTTACTGTGGTAGGGATTCATTACATCATTGTTCTCCGGCCCCCGTGAGCTGCCCAAGTGCAGAAGCAGAGAGGTTGGACAGCTGATCCTATCAAGGTTCAGATCTTTCTAGGCTTGTGAGGCAGAAGGGCAAGAGTGAATGAGAAGACTGGAGAGATGAACCCTGGAGCTCGGGCTGCCAAGGGAAGAAACCAACAGCCCGAGACTTGACAAACAGTGTCCACTCCTGCTGAATGCTTTAATATTAGTGAAAATGTTCAGAAGCAAGAGAGACTATCAGTCAACTCTTTTCTGGGGACTTCATTCCAGAAGTCCCCAGATCTCTCCATCCACCCAACTAGAACTAAGAATCCTTTTCTACCTCTTTCTCTATTGGTTTGTGTATCCATCAGCCACCCAGCCTACTTCCTTGTCATCCTTTTAACCCATCTCTGCAGCCCCTGAATCCATTCATCCGAGTCCTCAGAATGCACCACCAAGTCCAGTATAGCCAGATGGTCTACTGGTCCATCTGCCCTCATCCCTCTGACTCTGTATCTCCAACGCTGATAGAAAGGTTACTGTAGCAGCGGCGAAGAGCCAAGGCTCTCCAGAAGGGTCTGCAGGGGAGTCCTGGCTCTATCTTTTAATAGTGAGACCTGAGAGACAGACTCCATTTCCTCGCCTTTAAGACAGATATAAGCGAATCATCCCTGTTTTGTATAATTCTTGAGAACTAACAGAGGCAATCCTCATACAGAACATCACACCTGGCACCTGGCGGGCTTCTAATCAGCATCAGCTGTTCATGTCATTAACACTGGCATGATTCTAATGACCTCAAAGGCTCTTGCTTCAAATCCTTCAACGCCTCGTCCCAGCTCTCGGGGAGCAAAGTCTCCCACTCCCGTTTGCGCTGTTGCATGTTGCTGCCGTCACGCCTTTCCCTTTGTGCCTCCTTCCTCTGCAAACACTTGCTGGAGCTCTGCGGCCGAGCCCAGGCTCCTGTGTTAGCACACCTGCGCACTCCATCCCACTGCATTGTAATCTCACATGTCCTCGAGCTGCAGGAGGAAGGGGCACAGAACGTGTGTTCAATAAATGCTTACTAAGTCAGACGCACTGAGAGCTCTCTGGGCTCCAAGCAGCTGTACAGGACATCTCAGGGAGGCACCAGAGAGGCAGTGCATCCCAAGCCACATATAGAGTAGGCAAGAGCATAGATTTACTCCAAGCTACTCACACAAGGCAAGGTGGAGGAAGGAAAAGCGTACGGTAGGAGGAAACTAAAATTAAGACTGCTTTGCTAAATTAAAATCATCGTCCGGTGGCTAGGTATAATGACACACACTTGCAACGCCAGCACTAAAGTCAGAGGGTTTACAAGCTCAAAACCAGCTTGGGTTCTTTGATTTGAAGACTCTGCCTTATAAATAAAGAAATAAATCCTCAATGCAAGCAAAGAGAGTTTTTTGTTTGTTTGCTTGCTTGTTTGTTTGTTTGCCAAAGTTTGGTTTCAAAGACTAAGCACAAGATGACCAGCAAAAGCATGCTTCAAAAGACACCGCCGAATACACACTGAAGTAGCAAGTATCTGATATATAAATACTATCAATTTGGTTCCTCACTAAAAGCCTTCATGAAGAAAATGATTTAATACAAACGCTAAGGCTACTGACACAGATTAATTGGAAAATAACAACAGACTTATAATTAAAGACATAATATTATTTCCCTCCCTCCCATTTCACGAAAATCTGAATAAGCAAGCAAGTGCAGCCCCATAATATTATTTCCCTCCCTCCCATTTCACGAAAATCTGAATAAGCAAGCAAGTGCAGCCCCTGAGAAGCAAGCTTTTGTCAGTCACCAAAGAGCTGCTGAGATCCTCGTTAAAACTCCCATTCCTCTGGACACTGGCCAAGAAGAGAGATGTCCATACAAAAATTCAGAAATCGTTTTAAAATGATTTCTCACAGTTCACCTCCATTCACCCCGGCCTGCTTCCTGATTTATCTCCAGTCTCTTTCTTCCTTCCTTACGTGGTTCCGCGCTGCTCATCACTCTTCCCCATTGATTTCTTTGGACAGAGCTATAGCAGTAGGCGCTAGACCCTTGCGTCAAGTCTCAATTCTCTAAATCATAAAGAGTGGGACAGACTTTGATCCAAAGACGAATGAGCACAACAAGGTTTGTGGCTGTATCAATGCAGGCCCGAGGCCCCTGGTGGTTCGACCACAACCAACCAGTCAATCTCTGGCCTTCCAGATCTGCCCTACCTTTGTGGGATTCGCTGCTATCAAAAATGTCGTGAGACATTGCCAGAAGACTCTGAACACAAAAGGCAGTGTGTAAACACTCACTCAGCCGCTTACCCCAGAAGGCTGGCATGCGGTCAGTGGCCAACTAGTACAATCTTCCCCGCAACCATTCCCAGGCACACAAGAGTTCTTTCTCACCAACAGTCTCTGCTGTTTGATGGACCCCTCTCCACTCCTTCCCTTTTATTGCTAAAAGTCAGTTGGGGACTTGGGGATGGTTTAGTGAGTAAAATATTTGTTTTGCTGTGCAAACATGAGGATCAGAGTTCATGCCCCAGACCCCCACATAAAACCAGATGCAGTTTGCACATCTGTAATCCCAGCATGTCCATGGGGAGATGGAAAGTGGGGACAGGAGGATCCCCAGAAGCTCATGAACCAGCTGGTTTGGTGCGTACTGTGGCAAACAAGAGACTGTTTTAAACACGGTAGATGATGGGGGTCTAGATCCAAGGTAGATTCAGCTTAGCCTGTTCCGGTTGCCCTCTGACCTACAAACAAGTGCTGTGGCACAAGCGTGTGCACACATGGACACACATACACACGCGCACGCATGCACATGTGCTCTGTCAATTACTGGCCTACTAAGAAAATTTCATCTATTTATTTTATTTTTTTATCTTTTTTTGTGTTTTTGAGACAGAGTCTCACTATGTATTCCTGGCTGTCCTGGAACTAACGCTGTAGACCAGGCCGGCCTCAAACTCACAGAGATTCACCTACCTCTGCCTCCTGAGTGCTGGGATTAAAAGCGTGCACCGCCACTGCCTGATTGCTAAGGAAATTTTAAACAGGTCATCCTAGTTCAGAAATAAGCTATATTTCAAAAGTTCATTTCCAGGTGTTTGGACTTTGCTTCGTGAAACAAAATAATGGATGGGAGTAAGGTGTCAGGGCTAGAGTCAAAGATCTAGTCAGTTCTCTTAAGAGATTTGAAGCACAGTAAACAATCCTCAACCTACAAGTCAATCACATTTCAAAAGCTGACGTGTACAGTCAGCCGTCTGGAACGTATCTGCCTACAGACACAAAGGTCACCAGATGCTGTCCATTACAAACGAAATGCTACATATTACATATGCTGTGTTTTACATACCCCATTAAAGCCCGAGGGCAACAGAAACGGTAGCAAAGGAGATTTTTCTCATTTTTTCTGGACATAGAACTCAGAGAAACCTTTCACATCCTTCTCTTTCCATCTCCTGCCTCTCAGCAGCCTCAACCCTGACACCAAAGACCCAGACGCAGTCCAAAGCTCTAATAAGACACCCTTCCCTGGCATACTGTTCCCTGCACCCTGCTTTACCCCCAGACTCTCCATGATTGGATTCCACCTGTCTTCTTTGCCACATTTCCCATGATGCTTTGGTTCTCAGCCACACCTCACCTCCATCTCCTCGTCTAGGAAGATGTTATTACTGTGTGCCATGGGTCTCACCAAACCCCCACACCTTCACCTCGGCCAGCCTGTGATGCCAACTCCCTGCTGACAGCTCTCTCCAGCCCTCAAGCTGGAAGGGAGCTCCTACTGAGTGTTTCCCGAACTACCTGCCTGTTCCCTTTCTAAAGCCTTCGCCTTGGTGCATCCTGAATTTGAGTTACCCGTGCATGCTCTTTTGTCTTTCCCATCGGACTGTAAGTCTCTTGGAACTAACTGTTGAGTACCTATTACTAACTGGTATCATGTTAGATATGTTCATGCGTGTAACAATGACCCTACAAATGAGAGTCTTATAGATGCATTTGGTTTCTCTTGCCCCAAAGGCCTGTGTTGTGTTCGCCACAAAATCACTTTGTATATAGCATATGCTCAGCAAACTTTTGTTGAGCCTTTGGATGAATAAACTGGTATTGTTTATGATGTTGACACTGCACACAAGCAATATGTGAACTTGAGCAATTTGTACTTTTCAGAAGTGGCTGAACAGTGCCAGCTCACTGTTCTTGTTATGAAGTAACCGAGTCTCAACAAAGACAGGACACGACCTGGATCAAAGTCCCCATCCCAGAATCTCGTGCTGTGCAACCCTGGACACACGAGTTACTTCTCTGAACTTCAGCTCTCTCCGTCAGCCAGACAGAGACTCTGACAGTGCCCACCTCACGCGCCTGATGTAGAGACTAGATAGTAAGTTAATTGGTGGAAGGTTAGACCCAGGCTTAGTGCCTGATAGTGAGCTGTGACTGTCCCTGCTGGGCACTGTGGCTATTCCCCTTCTGGGCAGGTTGTGACAGCCTCTGAGATCTTCACTCTTCTTCCTCGTGCTGAGCCTCAGCGTATCTAGCCCACACAGCACAGCGCTCATAAGTGTGAGCCATTGAAGTTTCTCTTTTCTTCGTTCTTTTAGAATTTTGGAACATATGTTGTAGCACAATTTAAAGAAACTACTGGAGAGATGGTGCAGGGATTGAAAGCACGAACTCTCCTTGAACAGGATTTGAGCTTGGGTCCCAGGCCCCATGTCAGGGAGTTCGCAGCCGCCTGTAACTCCAGATCCAGGACAGCTGACATCTCTGGCCTCTGTGGGCACCTGCATTCATGTGCACACACCCACATAGAAGTACACATAAATATACAGAATTATAAGTACATTTTTAAAAATCTTTTTTTAAAAAAAATGAAATGTAAGACAAAATATAGGGAAATTTCACAAATCTTCAAGTGTTTCATTTCCCAGGCTGCAGCTCATATTTCTTCCTGTGCCTTTTTTAAATTAATTTACTTATTCTTTGATAATTACATACATATATATATACAATACGTTCTGGCCAGACTCAGCCCCTTCTTCCCCTCCAATCCCCACTAATACTTGTTCCCAATAAGTTCCCTTCCCATATTACGTCTCTTTTGGTTTGTGAGCCACAAGGTTTAGGCAGGGCCTTCTGAGAAGGGGTGAACGCGGAAACAACATGGCAGCATGAAGCGTAAACAGCTCACCGGTGGCTGTGTCATTGTCAACTGCCGATAGTTCCTTGAGAAGGGACCCGGCAAATAGGGTCTCCATCATCCACAACTAAAAGATGATGAGGCCAGTCTTGTACAGGACCCATACAGGCCACCACAGCTACTGTGAGCCCATGAATATAATGGCCATGTAATGCCTGTGGTGGTTTGAATATGAAAGCCCCCACAGGCTTTCATATATTTGAATGCTTGGTCATCGGGGAGTGGTACCATTAGAGAGAGATTGTGTGGCCTTGTTGGAGGAGGTGTGGCCTTGTTGGAGGAAGTGTGTCACTGGGAGTGTGATTTGGGGTTTCCCAAGCTCAAGCCAGATCCAGGATATTTCTGTTCCTGCTGCCTGTGGATCCGGATGTAGAACTCTCAGCTCCTTCTCCAGCACCATGTCTACCTGATGGTGCCATGTCCCACCACGATGACAATGGACTAAACCTCTGAGCTGAAAGCAGGCCCCGGATGAATGCTTCCCTGTGTAAGAGTTGCTGTGGTCATGGTGTCTCTTTGCAGTCCTGGAACATCGACTAAGGCACCACCCAGAGACAGGATTTCATAGCCTCCTCCCATCCCCCAGCTCTCACACTTTTCCACACCCTCTTCCTCAGTGTCCCCTCATTCTTGGAAGTGGTGCCATGGGTGCCATTGTGGGGTGGGCATTCAACAGTCACTTATTCTCAGTGCCCTGCTGGCCGCAGGATCTGCTCACTTCAGAGAGAATGAAAAAGTTAGAAGAAAACCATTGGGCAGGAATGAAAACTGAGTTTCCTAACTTTCTAGGTGAATTTTTATTTTAAAAGCAGATGTTAAACACCAATGATTCTCTGAGTAGTAAAACTGCACATACAGAATAAATTAAAAGCAAACATTTGAGGCCTTCTAGGAGGGCATCTGTGGGCAGGAGTGTCCATGATGAGTCTGGCCACTGACCGGTCCAAGAACTGCTTGGAAAACAAGGTTGTTTCCTGTGACACTGGCTTCATCACCTGGCATCAAGCCCAACGTAAACAAATAGCCAATACATATTGTTAAGTAAATTAACCACTTCCACCCTGTAATCCTCACCCTGCTTTTAGCTGATTCCATTTCTCTTTATGACCAACATAAAAATCAATCACGGTGACTGATGTTTTGAGAAGGAGGAAGTGAATGGTTTACTCAAACACCAGGGCTCGGAAAAGTGGTCGGACAAATACAAATGCTTTGCTAAATAGACTTAGAGAGCACTCTAATCCCCTTCTAATGAAGAATTCATCCTGGGTTCGCTCGAAGGGATAACAGCTCAGGAACGGAAGTCGCTCTGTCAGTGACACCTCATTTCATGAGGACCTTGACAGTGAACTTCCTTTACTTAAGAAAGAAAAAAAAAAGGAAAAGAAAAAGAAAAAAAAATCCCCAACTCATCAGAAAGCATTCAAAGGACAGTATTTCAGATGGCCCAGAATTGATTTCACTTTGTGTGTGTACTCTGATGCATAGCATGAAACACCTCCAGATACAGCGGCTTGTTTACAGATAGTGACCTAGGCTGCACAGTGGAAGGGCCAGCTCCTCCTGCCTCAGGACCAGCCCTTCTCCCACCTGGGAACCAAATTCCTTCCGGCATTTCCGCTCTGCCTGCTTTTAAAAACGCAAAGGACTTTAATTTTGGTAACTTGCTATTGAATAAATGTTCACCACAGAGAGTCAGAAAATACAAATAAACAAATAAAATGTTAAACTCCACTTGCCAGAAATTACTACCATGGACATTTTGGTCTTTTTGTTATTGTTGCTGTTTTCAGGGATTTTCCGCTGTGAGATTTAGTATTTTTTCAGCCCACTTTTTCACCCACAGGCTGTCATTCTGTATCTGGAACTCTCCTATAGCACGGATGATTAAATTACCGTTTTGTAAAAGTCGACTCTCTTAACAAAATGGAGGAACAAAACCAACCCAAATAAACTGGGACCGAGAACACGAAAGGAATATCTGACGTGAGATGAGGCAAAGCTTTACTCCCTAGCACGCGGGAGATAGAGAAGGTGGGTAGCTATGAGTTCGAGACCAGCTGGTCTACATACGAGACCCTGCGTTAAAAAGAAAGAGAGGAAAGAAGGAAGGAAGGAGGAAAGGAGGGAGGGAGGACAGTAGGGAGGAAGGGAGAGAGGGATGCCACGACACTTGAATCATTTTGTGAAGGTTAATGGTTAGCCAGTGGCAGAGGGGATACAAAGAGGGACACGCATTAAGGGTGAACATCAGTAGGCCTTGTTGAAAGATCGGAGAGAAGTTAGGAATGACTTCCAGGACTCTGAGAGTCCAACCCCGGGGTGGTAATGGAGGAGACTCGGGGAGAGTAGAATACAGACAACAGGCCAGTCTTGGACATACGGCAGTTCAGAGTCTCCAGCAGCAAGAACAGGGAACCTAACCAACAGGCATTTAGATGTGTAAATGGGGTTTACATTTTCTACAAAACAGAAAGTCTAGAGGCTGATTCCTGAGCTAGTGTCAAACCGGGCTCTTCTTGCCTTTCCAGCGAAACGCCAAGAGCCACGCCTACAGACTGCTGCTGGTCAGCGCTGCCCTCTCTCAAGCACAGGACTTTCCCGAGAGAGACTAGCAGGATTCCACAGAAACCCTAGAACAACCAAAGCGAAATGGCTGACACTGACTCACGCCTGGGCTAGAGGATGGAGCGTGACTGCTGGGTGGGGACCAGCACTCCTGCAGTGGTGCTGAGGTTTCACGAACACCCGTTAGGAGCCATCCGACATGCTGCTGGGTACCTGGAAGACAGAACTGCTGCTGAGCTGTAGAGCTGGTGCCCAGGGAAGGAACAAGCCGCTGGGGTGGTAAAAGAAGCTCAAGCAAGAGCCTACAGAAAGTACGCAGACACAATGAAAGAAAGGGAGGATCAGCAGGGGGAGTAGGCTCTTTAATTTCTTTTTTTTTCCTTTCTTTTTTTAATTTCTATGTATGTATACTTGTATGTATGTCTGTATGCCAGAAGAGGGCACTGGATCCCATGATAGATGATTTTGAGCCACCATGTGGTTGCTGGGAATTGAACTCAGTTCCTCTGGAAGAGCAGCCAGTGCTCTTAACCGCTGAGTCACCTCTCCAGCCCAGTTTTTGAATTTCTGAGAAGGGGAAAGGAATCCAAGCCACCCGATACTTGGAAGACCAAAGATGAACACCAGAGCGTCACCTGGATGTGGCGACCAGAGTCACTGGACCAACAGGAGTGGCTTTCCTGGAGCAGAAGATGCATTAAGAGGTAATAAAGAACTCAGGATAGACCAGGAAAGAGGAAAGCAGAAGTGGATGGTCTGGACTTCAAGATGTCTGCCTTTTCAGGACAAGAGATAAGACAGTAGCTAGGGAGGGGACGGCTCTTTAAGACAAAGCGTGTTCTTAACCTGAGGAGCACATTTTCATAATGTTCAGAAGATGTGATGAGGAGGGGACAATCTAACTTTAGGTAAGAGAGGGGGACAGTGGCAGGACCAGAGGAACTATGACACAATCTATCAATACTTCAGTCCTAGGTAGGGTGTGGGGCATGGCGGTGCACTTTGATCTCAGCGCTTGGGGAGCAAAGGCAGGAGGATCTGTGAGTTTAAGGCCAGCCTGGTCTACATAACGAGTTCCAGGTCAGTCAGAGCTATGAGGTAAGACCCTGTCTCAAAAACAAACAAATAAACACAAGCAAAAAGATTTCAGTTTTCAAACAGTATGAGGAAGGATTCTGGATGCAAGGGATAATAGTAGGGCAAAGGATTGCAGAGCCACCAGGACAGACCTCAAAGGGAAAGATATTGAACAGGGAGGGGCTAGGAGTGGCAGCCAGGAACTTGAAGAATGCCAAAAGCACTTCTGGAAAACACTCATTCTTTTTAAGAGGACTGAGAGCCACACGTCACACAGACACAGATGGAGAAAAGAGGTTCAGGATCCAGTGGGGTCTGGGTGAAACAGGACATGGGTTCTAGAGGATGCAGGGGAGAATTCAGAAGGTAGCAGAGGTGGCAGGGACAAGGAAGTACAGAGCTGACAGGGAAGGTAGCCAGAGGTAGAGAGCTGGCGACAGTCACAGAGAGGAAGGGAGTGACGGTGAGTATGTTCCCATGGGACTCCAATACATAGTTGGGAATCTTGGAGCTTTTCATCATAGATTCACTTAGACTGTTAGATAAAAGACATCAAACACAGATTCCACCCAGGAACTCTGCTGGCCTGGAGCCTGAGACTCTGCATTGCTAGGTTTCCAGGAGAACCAACGAGCAAATGAGAGCAAAGACTATTCCTTGCTTCATCTTTTCTATTTGCACTGTTTGGACACTCTCTCATCTCTTTCTTTCTAAGCTTCCTGTGCACCTATGCATTTCCTAGCTTTAATATATTAGGTATATGAGTATATATATAGATATTTGTAAAGAGGACAGAATGAGAGGTGGAGGCACGGAAGGGAAGCAAGAACGCATTAGAAGTTTCTTCCAGGCGACCGTTAGCTGCACACACTCCACCAACTTGTCAGACAGCCATCTCGTGTGATTAAGTGCATCTGTGGAACCTCCAGTGTTTCAAACAAGGCACCTAAGTATTCAGTAAGAGAATAAGAGGCTGGGAACAGCAATTAATTCTGGTTATACCATATGGCCATACAGAGCACTGGCTGGAACCTGAAAACTTAATTTCACAAGAGTCACACTTATTCTGAATTTTAATCATTTTTTGGATCAGCAAACATATGCCTGCCAACCTGCTTCATTTACACAAAATTCTGAGGCATAATCTCCCTGCGCACTCCGAAATGATTGGTTTTTCCCAGATGGACTGGAGAGCTCGCTCCTACCAGGTTCTTGTAACAAAGCAGAAGTCGGTGCTGTCTGCTTGTTAAATAAAATCTTCTGACAACTTTTTTTCAATTTTAAAAATATTTTTATTTTATTTTATGTGTATGGGTATTTCACCTACATGTATGTCTTTGCACCATTCGCGTGCCTGGTGCCTGCAGAGTCCAGAAGAGGGCATCAGATCCCCTGGAACTGGAGTTATGGACAGTTTGTGAGCTGCCATGTGGTACCAGGAGCTGATCCCAGGCCCTCTGCAAGAGCAGCCAGTGCTCTTTTTTTTTCTATGTATTTTTCGATTTTGACACATCCCAACCACAGTTTCCCCTCCCAGCACCCCCTGCCTTTCCTCTCCCTGAGATCTAGCAGTCAGTGCTTTAACCACTGTTCCCCCAAAAGTTCTTTTAATGAATAACACCACTTCCATCCCTCCTATTTTCACCAGCACCTCACTGCTCCGTGAGTCCAATATTCTCTGGTCCTGGATCCTTCGGTGCTGGGCCTGGCTCAGGGGCGCTCGTCCCTGTGGCCTCCGTGCCGAGGCACACATACCACCCATTTGCTGCACTGCGCTTCACCAGAATAAAGACATTATCGGTTTTCAGCGCAGGCTCCGTTCCCTGTCCTCTTAGAACCAGGATACTTTCAGCTCCTGTACATCTAATAACTTCAAGATAAGGACAGAAAAAGAATCAGGTTTTGTTTTGTGAACTCTCGTCGCTGGTGCTTGAGAGACTGTCCTAATAGCCCCCGAACATGTTTTAGTGATAACATTTACTGCACTTGGGGCCAAAATGATTTTCTGCCACTTTCAATTCTAGTTCAATAAAAGAATAAGGGCTTTGTTTCTGACCTCTGTCATTTTTAATACCATAAAATGATTTAAAAAATGTAAAATTGACTTCCATTTCCTACTGGACTACCAATCTCATATTAGCTTTCCTTTTATCAAATTTATGAGAAAAGTCAGAAATTGCCTTTCCTTTAAAAAAAAAATCAAAATTTCAAGATCTCCTGGGCAGAATGTTAGAATTGAATCTCAGCTCCAATAATTGCTGGCCTAGAAGTTTTAAAGAAGCGCGAAAGTTAACCACTTCCTGTTACTCACGTCAGTGACAACGAACTAGAGGGTTTTCCCTGAGCTTAGGAGCAACCCAAAATAATTAGGCTACTCCCAGAACGCCATCGCTCTTAAAAACCTCAAATATGTGCTATTACATTTCAAATTAAGGAAGTCTGTGATTGTTCAAGACCACGGCAGATAAAGTCAATGGTTTTTAAATCGCTAAGTCAAACCAACCGCATATTTTTATAATAGTCTGTTATAGAAACTTTCAAATGTGCATAAAAGTTGGAATAAGCCCCGTATCTAGCCACAGCCTAGACTCCTGTTTCACGGCTTGTTATGTTTGCTTGGTTCCACAGTGTCCATCCGTCCATATTAAACCGGCATAAGCCTGGGTATCTCCCACCCACAAACACTCTGGACGCCGACCATTAACTAGACGACAGCAATTATCAATAATTCTTTCGAACCAATAATTTTTTTGAAGGATGCCATTTCATCTTTAATGATTTAGCTGAATAAATTAACCAATTAGACATCCTGAATTCTACATCTTAATCTTTTTTTAATTCCGCTACTTTGAGTAATGTCTGGGGCATCTGTTCTCTCATCAACAAAAACACAAAGCACTTGGTAGATAAGTCCCAATTCACAAAATGTAAAGACGGGCCTTGTGGTTAGGGCAGGATTCACGAGTGAGTCACCCCTTAATTAGAGAAATAGCTAATTGGAGGGCATGCGAGCAAAAATGGTTTTTTGGGGTAAATTATAGCAAAAACCTTCACAAGGCTCACAAAGTCAAGAGGGAGCTTGGGTTGGAGAGTTTAATTATTAATCTTATGTTGGCCACAGCATCGTCCCAGCAAAGCTATTGGAAACTGGGCTGACTAGGTCACTCCAAGTGCAGGTTCCATGTCGCACATAGCACGGTGTCATATTGGAGTTTGCAAGCCCATAGTTCCACTGGCTCGCAAATTCCCTATTAATCACCAGATTGCACCAATTGCAGACAAGGGTAGCTGTTCCTGCCTAGGCTGTTCTCTTAAACTGATTTCCCCCTCTTCAGAAGTTTGGCCTTGAAAGGGGTACCCTTTGAAGTCCAGAAAATCAAAGCTCTTGCAAGACAGTGCTGAGCATTTGAAAGAAATATGAACACCCAACACCAGCCCTTGGGCGGCAGGCCGAGATCTTTGCAAATGGGTCAGCAGTTGGTCTGTAAAACATCCTCATTGCCAAGGAGGTGGTGACATCTTGTGTAAATCAAAAAACTGAATCCCCGCGATAGCTCATTTCCATTTTAAACGCACGGGGTTAAATATGGATATGAGCATGCTGAAGTTCCTGTGGGATTGATTTTTCCCGTCTTCTCTGAACCCTTTGCTGAGCGTGATAAGGACCAGGGTTCATTATCAGCCCTGCTAGTGCGGCACTTCGGGAGACGAGATGAGGCTACACAGTGGGGGAACAGATCCACAAAGAAGAAATGATTCGCGTAGGGCCATGATAAAACCCCACGTTAAGCTCAACTCATTTTCAACAGACTCTTGAAACCAAATGAAATCCCAAGAAATGAAGTTTCCCAAATCATTTTTTTTCCCAAACTGAAAACAATAAAAACACAGTGACATCATAAAGGAAATCAAACAGAGACTTCAAGGTTTAGTTAGCAATGCTTGCTTTGTTTTTAAACACACAATCAGTAATCATTTTTCCAACAATCATACTTGCCTTTTCATGGCATTTGTTTTCATAAAAAAAAAAAACCCGACAGGCAATCTAGAAAGGAAGCTAAGATCATCATTAGAGCCGTCAAGAGATTCGGTCAAGGTTATAGAAATAACATTAGAACAAAGAGCCCGGCTCCTGTCAGCTGACCCTGAGCTCTCTGTAGCTTCCCTCCCTCTGCTCCAGTGGACACAGAAAGTGGTTCCAGGGTGGGTCTATACCAGAAATAAGGGAAGCATGCAAATGAGAGAAAGCCACAGCCAGGAAGGCTCCAACCCACAAGGTTCCTGGAAACCCACAAACAGACGAACAGGAGAGGAGCATTTCTCCCCACTGGCCTTTGATAAGCAGAAAAACACAGCAGAGCTCTGGGACAAAAGACTAGCTGGGGACCTAATGGGACTTAAATCAAGGGCAAAGCAAACGGTCGTGAAATGAAGACAGTGCTTTCCTACAAATGATTTCTTCACACAATGTACGGGTTAAGCATCTCCACTTACAGACAATAGGAAAGCTCCCTGCATTAAGAATTTGACACTGAGGATTTTCCGAGACAAAGACAAATCCACGCCGAGCAGATAATAGGAATGTGCCTGCGTGATAATGAAGACTCCGATTCTAAGAGGAGGGGAGCAAATCTCGGGACCTAACTCATTAGCTCGAAGGCAGTGTTCAGCTTATTGAAGATATTCGAATGGCTTAGCCTACCTTTAGGGAACAAGTATCGCCTGCCTGCTGCCTGCGGCACACTGCAAACTCCTTTCCCCCTTTTCCCCTTTCCCTCCCACCCTCTCCCACCCCCTCTCCTCCACCTTTCTCTTTTTGAGATGGGGTTTCACGACATAGACCAGGTAAGCCTCAAACACCTGGACTCAAACTATCTTCCTGCTTCAGCTTCCTGAGAGGAGCTGAGACTCCAAGGCACACATGGCTGTCTCCTAGCCCTCAATGGCCAGGGAATCACTACATAGCCCAAGCTGGCATTGAACTGTGTCTGCCTTCCTGCCTCTGCCTCCCCAGGCCTGGGAGTGTGGGCATGTTCCCACCCAGCCAGCACCTTTTTATTCTTTTCTTTTTTATTTCATAAATTTACACGTGTATTTACTTTGATCGTGTTCCCCCAGTGCTACCACCATAATTCTTTAATGCACTCTCAATGAACCTATTTCTTCTTCTCCCCTTCCCACTTTTACATCCCCCCCCCACTTTATTCTCTTGTTTTATTTGGTTTGGTTAGGTTTGGTTTTTCAAGACAGGGTTTCTCTGTGTAACAGCCCTGGCTGTCCTGGAACTCGCTCTGTAGACCAGAGATCTGACTGCCTCTTCCTTCCAAGTACTGTGCTGGTATTAAAGGCAAGCACCACCACCGCACCCAGTCCCTTTTTATTCTTGATAGAACACATTTTTCTGTCTAAGGAGCTCAGCTGAGGAAAACTAGAAGTACATTTTCTTGAACTTCAACCTAAAATCTTAAAGATACAAAATTAAAAGATTGTAAGTAAATTTTATTACTGGGTATTTATTCGGAGCCACTAAGGGCTTGTTCGTTATTATCTCTGAAAGTACTGTCCAAGAAAATATTCCTATCTTTCCATCTGGAAGTTTAAAAAGAAAGCCTTGGATCTGAGGATGTAACAGCTCAGTTTGTAAGAGTGCCGGCCTAACATGCAGAAAATGGGTTCAAGTCCCAGAACCAAATCAAACCAGGTATTATGCTTATGCCTGTAATTCTAGCACACAGGAGGTAGATGCCGAAGGATCAGATGTTCAAGGTCGTCCTCAAATACACAGCAACTTTAAGGTCAGCCTGTGCTACATGTGACCCTGTCTCAAAATCATTATCATCATCATATGGGCGTGCCCAACAGCACATATACTAAAATTAGAATAAGATTCATGAAGGGCACCAACCTTAAAGGAAAAGAAGGAAGGAAGAAAAATGTTTATTTAAAAAGCAAATCTGGTTATTTGAGATTGATTGCTGGGAGCCACATAGTAGAAGGAGAGAATCTACTCCACGAAGTGCCCTCTGACAGCCACATGTATACCATGGCACAATGGGACACTTGCAGGCACACATGCACACACACATATATACTCGCACACACACATACACATGCACACACACACATACACGTGTACACACACATGCACACACACATAAGTAATTAATAAAAAAGGAAAAGATTTCTTCATCTAAACTGTATTCTTGCTACTTAGCAGGAAAAATATGAAGATATTATATCTCTGAATTGCTCACATGAAATACTAATTTCATGAGATGCCCAAAGGGGACAGCTTCTACTTGCGGATACCATCTCAGTAGCCCCATGGAAAAGAGAAGAAACGGGGCAATTTAATCTTGGAGCTGGTCCCAAATACCTCCCACAAATAAAGGAATAAATAAGATAAACATTAATATAAAGTTCAAGGGAGGTTCATACCCATCGAGGTTTCTCTGAAAGGACAGAGCTTTCCATGCAGGAGCACGCGTCCTCAGGTCATCCTCCTTCGCGGTAAGCCAAGAAGCCAACGGGAAGCATCAGCTTCACCTGTGGGGCATTTCAGACTGGGGGATCAATAACCCTTCAGTCACCCAGAAGGAGAGTCCCCCAAATCTCAGCACCACTGTGCCATCTCCATACGCATTCACTCAGCGACAAACGCTAATACAGACACCTGACACATAGCTAACCTGCAGTTGCTGTAGGTTTTCCTTTTGTGTGTTTATCTGTGGTGTCAGTGACAAAACCCAGGGCCTCATGAAAGCTAGGCCAGGGCCCGTTACTAAGCTGTGTCCCAGCCCCGCTCCCACCTTCCTTCCTTCCTTTCAAATTTTCTTAGAACATATTTATTTATATGTTTACTCTGTGCAAGCGTTTGTCACGTGCCACGTCGAGGCCACAGGTCAGATTTGAGTCACTACTTTTCCTCCCATTATATGGGTTCCCAGGGGTTGAACTCAGGTTGTCAGGCTTGGGACAAAGCACCTTCACCCACGAAGCTGTTCCTGTCCCAGGAAAGAAGTCATCGCTTCTTTCCTCTAAGGAGAAGGGAAGAAGAGGGATGAAATATGAAGACGTTCTTTTTTATTTCTAGCGTGGATGTGTTTGTTTTGGGTTTTATTTGTCTATGTATTATTTTTTATGTAGAGAGTCTCACTCTGTAGCCCCAGCTGGCCTCGCTCATGGCAACCCTGTGCTTGGCCTCGGAGTGCTGGAACCACAGGAGCAGGCTACCACATCTAGCTCACCAACAGACGCACTGGTCCAGGGAATGCTGTGGCTCCCGTGCCTTTCAGAGCCGTTTACACTTGCACAGATCATTCAAGCGTCTTGCACCTCTGTTTTTCTGTACTCGCACTCAAACTCCAGGATGAATAGCAGAAATTAGGGACTGTAAGAGATAGCTCAGTGGTTAAGAGCACTGACTGCTCTTCCAGAGGACCCAGGTTCAATTCCCAGCATCCACATGATGCTCACAACTGTCTGTAACTCCAGTTCCAGGGGATCTGATGCCATCTTCTGGTCTACAGATATACATGCAGGCAACATACACACACACACACACACACACACACACACACACACACACACACGAGAGAGAGAGAGACAGAGAGACAGAGAGACAGAGAGACAGAGAGAGATTAAAGGTAGAGAGATACAAGCAAATCTTTAATCTCATGAATACACAAATATCCAAATAGCATATTAGACATTAGTGTTCTTGATTAAAACAAGACAAAAGAAAACAGAAAACAAAACAAAAACCTTCATTTGAATGTGTTTGCTTGGGGAATTTGTAAGCTCAACAACTAACATAAGTAAATTAAATCCATGCCCTTAATGGTAACGATATTTATAGTGTCCTACTTTACAACCCCGCTGGCTCTCAAGAGTTTACCAGACTAACTTGTGTCTCTTTTTAAGATAACAAAGATATCAGAGTCATAGATTTTGTCAGATTTAATCTGATTTTCAAACTAAACTCATGTTAAGCAAAAAACAAAACCTAAGATTCCCAAAGAAAATCAGAATTCTTTTTATGAGATTTTCTTGAGAATAGTGTATCCTGTTTCACGCAGAGCAAATGGCTAGCCACCCACAAGGAAACCTGTTCCAGATAGGTTTTCTGTCTATATTCTAAATGTCCTGGGGTTTGTGGAGTTTGGGCCATAAACCTGTTACACAAAGTTATTTCTTTATTTTTTTTCCCATTTAAACGTCTTATAAATCCACTTGTCTCCTGTTGGAACTCCTCTGGTATTATCAAGTTTCACAAAAGGAAATAATACACCGTGTTTGTTTCCATTGGCTCTGGCCTTGACTTCCAACAGTGAGCATGTGGGTTAGGAGTCCCCAGAAGGGCCCTCGAGAGAGGAGTAATATGTATCTCAGTGATAAAAATCTTCTGCTCCTCATCCCTACCCTCACTCAGTGTGTCGGTGCTGGCAGATGGCCTCCACTGGATCAAACACAGAAGAAAAGCCCTACTGTTTCTCCAAATGCGTAGGTACGTCATCGAGTTCTGAGTGTAGATCAGGCCTTTTTCATCCCAGGTGTCTCACATCTGGAGCTAATCCTGGGGTGACCACAACTATAAAGCAGGGAGGAGCCTTTGCCGACTTTCCTCCCAGTCTTGCTGCAAAAACTCAATAAGAGCCCAGACTTGGAATGTGGAAGCTGTTAGTCTTTCGAGGCGAGGAGGCAGTCTGAGGAGCGGCAATGAAAGGCATAGCTCGGGACATCAATGCCATGACCAGGCTTCGTTTCCGCGGAATCGTAGAAACGTCTGTCCATATTTGCTTTGTCATAGGTGAAGAATGCTAGAATGCTATACTTCCTTGGGCTCTTTCAGGCACAATAGTCGTAGCTACAGAAATCTTACCCCATTGTTGGCTATATAAGAGCTATGATATGGATACTGACGTTCTGATGAGCGTGCCAAGGTCGCTGCCGATTCAACACAATTATCATTTTCTCTGGCCAGTCATCCTGGACCACACAAAGGTGGAAAAGGGCCCAGCCCACTGGCAGCCATAGAGCTCGAGACTCCAATTCAAGCAACTCCACCACCATGGCGAATGTCATTGATTTCTGAGCCAGGAATTAAAAACCAGAGCCAAGGCCCCACCCAGTGTTGACCAAGTCTCACCCGAAGGAACAGTTTTTGCTTCCCTTCACCAGTCTTGCTCCCCTGCAGTGGAATACTGAAGAGTTAAAAGAATCTAAAGCTATAAAACAATAGAGCGGGAATACATGTGAATACATACAAACTATAACACACACACACACATACACACACATACACACACACACATACACACACATACACACATACACACACACATACACACACATGCACACACACATACACACACACATACACATACACACACATACACACACATGCACACACACATACACACACATACACATACACACACATACACACATACACATACACATACACACACACATACACACACACACATACACACACACATACACACACACTTGCCAAACTCCTAAAGCATTGCTTTCCTGTGTCTAAAGATGAGTCATTTGAAAATGGCCTCCAGTGATTCTTCTATTGCTCCGGGATTTCTCGTGTGTAATTAACTCTCAGATTTGATGATTTTTGAATTTTTTTCACATCTCACTTTTGGGGAGAGGGGGTAGATGCAACTGCCATGCCACATAAGTAAACATGGCTGGCGGTTTCGCACATTATCAGTATTTTGAAAGCAATTGGTATCAACACACACACAAATGACGAACATTGGCCAGCCACAAGTGGGTCAGTCGAAGTGACGTGGCTGAAGAAGGTTCCAGAAAGCAAGGATTCCATTAGTGACACTGTGATTGAAGAGGTGGGTAGAAGGCGGCCTCCGGCAGTGGGTTAGAGGAGAACTTCCTTTCTCCATTTTCTTGTGTGGTATCTAATCTCCAGGTTCTCATTTCCGCAGTCATCTGATAATTATGAAATTCTAAATAAAGTGTCATCTTTCCAGCAACAAATCCATGAGCAGAAAAGCCCTCATCAACCTACAGATGTTTCCTAAAGCGTCTGCTGATCATTTTCAAGTGTATAACCCACAGACCATATGGACTGCTCTTCAGAAGCCTTTATTCCGCGAGGGCTGAGGCTGTGTGTGTGTGTGTGTCCGCGCGCACGCGCGTGTGTGTGGTGTGTGTGTGTTTCAAAAGAAGATTAAAGAGTAATGTGAGAGGGGCTGGAGAGGTGGCTCACAGATCGAGAGCGCCGGCCGTCCTTCCGGGAGACCCAGGCTTGGTTCCCAGCATTCACACAATAGCTCATGACTGTCTGTAACTCCGGTTTCAGGAACCCAGTGCCTTCTTCTGACTGCTGTGAGCACCAGGCAAGCATGTGGTCCACAGACACACAAGCAAGCAAATTCCGCACACACAGAAAACACTTTCTTTTAAAAGGAAGTAATAAGAAAGTGGCAGTAGGATGCCCACAAATTGTCTTTCCACTGCCCGTTTAATGGGGAAGCTTAGACCTGTCCTGATGTTGTGATGTAAATATGAAAACATATGTATATTTGTCTCTACAAATCAACAACATTATATTTGCACTCCATATCACATATTTTACATCAACAGAACAGCTACATTCCCTATTATATTCAGGGTTTCCCTCTCGCTGTAATAGAATTTAAAATTCCGCTTTTATTCTTTATCCGATCCTTATGATAATACAAAGGCGAACTCATGAAGATAAAGAAAATCCATGGGCCATTAACTAAGCCTCCATGTGCATAACTAAGCCTACACTTATCTACTAATGAAGTAATGCTACGGAGGAGTTTAATTCCAACACTCCACAGCCTACCAAAAATTAGATAGCCCCACTTCAAAAAAAAAAAAGTACCCATCTCCAGCATTGTGCTTGTTTCAATTATTCAGGGCAACCCAGGCTGATAATTACACAGTCCCCAGTCGCCGAGGAAAAGCGATGCTTAATTAGCCAGCGGGAAAGGTCGATTAAGATCCAGCAGGGCACCTCGTGAGGGTCTCACGCTCCTGCAGGGAATAGATTCCGGCTGTGCCCTTCCGAAGGATGGAAGTTTCCACCAGTGCTGAAAGTTGAAGCTATGCAAATTAGATCCCAACCCTAACCCTGCGCTCTCAGAGTGCTCATCTCCCAGGTTCGGAATCGCAGCCTCACCCGGGTAGCAGAGGACAGAAGAGTAACCATCCTGCCGCCTTCAGTTGCCGCCTTCCGAGAAAAGTCAGCCAGGAAATGGACTGTAAAGGAAATTCTGATTTCTTCCTCCCCTAAGGAAGTCTATGTTTCCAGCATCTGTTAGCTGCCCACACTCTAAGATGAGCAAATGGGATCAGAGCTTCTAATTTTAAAAACTTAACGAGCACCGTGTTCCTACCCAGTCCGGAACTAGTACACATCAGTACGATCAAAAAATCGACTAATCAGGCCTGATTTGAACTTTTCTGTTACAAAGGGGTCGGCCCCAAAACCACAAGAAGTCTCTTCCCTGCCATTCTCTCTTGAGTGGTCTGAACAAGCAGAAATGTCCCGATTTCACCACGATGCTTCTGCAGTTATCAGACACGAAGGTGTTCCATAAATGCTAACATAAAATACGAAGCCCAAATCAGCCTGATTACTTTATGACAATCACCAAAATGTGTTTGTGCTGGGAAACTTCAATACGCTCACCTACCTCCAAATCGATTCCTAAATCTCTGCCAAATATGAAAACCTGTGGCAGGTGCACGCTACTGTTAACTTATCCTGTGGTGAAGGAGATTTTTCCTGAAAAAGCTTAGCGAGGCGGGCCGATACAAACCTGGATCTGATTTGCTGGAAGCCCCGGAGGATGTGGTCTCTCTGGTCCTGCGCACCGGCACTGAGGGTCTCGTTCCGCAAGCCCTCTGCCAGGAAGTCCTCGGCATCTAAAGGAAAAGAACAGGTGATGAGCAGAAGAGGAGGGAGGGAGGAGGAAAGAGAAGCCGAGAGGTTAGGAAATGAATGCTGCTTCCTGTGCAAGCCTTGATGGCTGAACAATGTGAGCACTAACCGACCAAAGGCGTCATCTACTTAATAGCAGCCAAGATGCTAAATTCCTATTAGGTGTAGTTCGCCGTAATAAAGAATGAACAAGACTCCATGCGTCTCCGTAAGTGACAAGCGCTAACTATCCAAGACCTTGCTGTGGATTTTGAAAGCTGCTGCATACATTAACCACAAGAGATAACTGGTTTTTGAAACCGTTTTTTTAAAAGCAATGCTTACATACTTGATGGCCGCTGATGGCAGAGGATGGATTGTCAATTTCGCAAACATGTAAATATTATAAATAAGTCACAGAAGGTCACAGGCCAATAAGAGTGGAAGAGAAGTCCCGGTAATTGCAGCTGAAATAAAAAATAGAGCTGAACTGAGAAATCAAGAACAACAACAACAAAAAAAGGGCAGGCGTTCAGAGGAGAAACATTAATTAGCAGATACATCATCAATGAAATGACAGTGCGGCCAAGTGAAGGAGCCCACACGGAAAAGACAAATGCATCCGAGAGAGGGAAATTGCAATTAATGTGAATGCACATTATAAAATAAGAACATGATGGAAATGCACACTACAAAACAAATCTTGTTATGGTGAAGGAGGAAATCTGAAGGTACACAAATTTTCAGAGACAAAATACATCGATAGCAATTACAATTGCCAGAAATATGAGCTACACGCTTTACTCTCCGTCACGTGTTTATCATCCCTAAAAAGCATATAAATAATAGAGTTAAAATCCGCTGCCTCCAAAAAATAATTGTAGCCCCCATATGAAGCTGCATCGCATACACCGCTAGAATAATTCCATGTACTTAAGCGGTTGGATTATGTACGTACATCTCTGTATTTGTGTTACACTCGGCTACTCATAAGGGAAGTCCTATAACCATCCCCAGGACTTCTGATGAGATACAAAGCCCCAGAGATTGAAGTCCCCATAGAGAATCACCATGAGCCTCTAAGCCCTGGATCGTATCAACTGTAGATGCCATTTAATGGGTCCCTCCAGGGGGCTTTGATGCTAAAGAACAAGAAAATGAGAAGCTGAATTAACAGACAAAAACAAAAACAAAACAAAATACCAAAGCCAAGTGGCATCTGAGACTCCATTAATGCAATACGTCATATTAATAGAAGGACAAAACCACAATCATCTCAAGAGCAACAGAAAAATCATTTGACAAAATCCAGTGGCGCCTCATGATAAACACACTCAACTATGCGAAGACGGAAACTTCCTCAGGCCAAGAAACAGCTTCTGCATAAACCCAGCTCCTAGGAGCTGGAGGTATAGTTCCCCAGCCTGGCCTGCTAAGCAGGAGACCCAACACAACAAACATAATAGTTTAAAAAAATTCCACAGCTAACCTTGTACTTTAGTGTGAGAGACTGGACGCTTCCCTTCCAGTTCTAAAGATCACAAACAACAATGGAGGCTGTCACCACTTATATTCAGCATCGTCTTAGCGATACTAGCCAGGGCAATTAGACAAGAAAATGAAGTTTAAACATCCAGATTGGGAAGAAAGAGAGTAAAACCATCTCTATTTGCCTCTGGTGCAATCTTCTATGCCAAAACCCCTGAGGTTCGCTGAAAATCCATTAGAATCAACACATTTATAAGGCATAAAGCCAGTGTACAAGAATCAGCTGTGTTTTGACACTGGCTTTTGGAATGTTCATTTTTCTGTCTTTGGAATCAAACCCAGGGGCTTGCCTGTGCTGGGCAAGTATTCTATCCTTGAGCCCCAGCACTAGCTTCAATTGTGTCAGCCATGAGCAATCCAAAATTAAAGTTAAAAAAACTCTGAAGACATAATTTTAAATGATTTCTTAAGAATAAGCATGCAAAGAAAAAGATTAAGTTTGCCAGGTTTGCCAAGACTAGAGATATAGTTCAGTAGGTAAAACACTCGTCACACAAACAGGAAGACCTGAGTTTGATCCCCAGAGCCAATGTAAAAAAGCTGAGTGTGATGTCCTGGACTTTATGCGCAGTGCTGGGGAGGTGGAAACAAGACGCTCCCTGGGACTTGCTGACCGGCCAGGCTATCCAAATCGGTGAGCTCCAGAGCACTGAGACCTTGTGGGGGGGGGCACAATTTTAAGAGACAAAGAAATATTTTTAAACGTTTTTACTCTTTTTAATCATGTGCTGTGTATGTGCACATGTGTACACGTGCCCAGAGTGTCAGATCTCCCTGGACCTGGAGGCACGGGTCGTTATGAGCCACCCACTGCAGTTGTGGGAACTTCATTCAGTCTTTTGAAAGAGTAGTATGTGTTCTTAAATATCTCCAATTCTGTAATGAGATACTTAACAAAGTTGGTTTCAAGTACTTCTGATTTTTTTTTCACTTGTGCTTACCCCTTTAAAAATGCCATTTTCAAAAATGGGTTCTGTGTAAGTAAAACAAAATGCCATGCAAATAAATTTGAAAATCTCAATGAGACAGTTGCTGACAAAAAAAAAAAAAGTAAATAAATTCGCAGGCCAGCGTATGGCTCAATGGAAGAATGTGTGCTCCGCATACATAAGACCCTGAGTTCAATCCTCAGAACAGGAGAATACAAAGAAAGGTAAATCTAGGACCATTATAGTCACGCTGCTGAAAAGCAACGATAAAGAGAAAATTTTCAAAGCAGCCAGAGAAAATGACCCATCACATACAGCAGAGCAATGATAAGAATGAGACTTGAATTTTCATCAGAAATAACGGAGGTAAGAAGACACTGGAATGACACCCGAGAGAGCTGAAAGGGAAAATAAAAAATAAAGGCCTGGTCCACTCCAAACTCCACGCCCAGTGACAGCGGCCATCAAAAGATGAAGGCAGAATAAAGGCAATTCTGAGATCAATGAAAACTGGAAAATATTTTGCTAGGAAAGCTGCACGAGAGGAAACCTAACGGGAGGTCACTTTGCTGGAGACAGGTGACCCACAGAGAAACAGCCCTGCAGGAGTGCCAAAGGGCTAAAAATACGGCTGCATTTGAACCGCCCTCATGCTCCATTTTCTCAAAAGACTATAGGCGGCTTCAAGCACAAGCTGCAACAATGCAGTTTATTACATACATCCACGCAAAAATAGGTCTCAGAAACCTAGCGTCACAACAGCACAGAGGGCCGGGAAAACAGTAAACGAAACCCTAGTAACAGTCCAATATTAACTCTCGGCAGATCGCCATGAGTTAAATCACAAAATGGAGTCACTGCAGCTGCCCTACCAAGCCTAATCAGGGGGCTCAGGTTTTTCTTTTTAAAACAACAGAGATGTAAGAGAATGCTCAAAAGCATTTGGTTAAGATTGTACAGGCAAGTGTGACCAAACCATGGCAACTAGAAAACGAATAATAAAATAAGGGTAACTCTACCTGTGATAATAGAGGAAAACGACTAACAAATCCAACTTAAAAGCGGAGAGTGGGCATGCGCCACCACCTCCCTAAAAGCAGAGGGAGACAGCTAACAATCAGGACGTTCGGGAAAGCCTACAGAAACCTACTATTTTGCAAGCTTCCTTTAAGAGACACACACATGGTGGGGGCAGAATATGGAATTAGCCTACATGGGAGGATGATGTTCCAGTGCCAGGGGTGGATTACCTCCCATCAAACTACTGGTGGTGATGGGGTTCCCGGAGACCCTCAAACTGTGCAGCCGGCTACCGCTGCTCTAAGTTGCCTATCAGAACTTGGTAGTAAGGCCCTACAGTTGAATGCATCACATGCTCTGAAGAAATTAAGCTGGTGCTGTTCTGGAAGCAGCCTGATTGCTGGCCAGTTTTCGCAGTACCAGAAGCTTTATGAGCTGTGACGGCTGAAAGTTAACGGTGACAAGCCTGGCAAGATAGGTCTGCGGCGTAATAGTGGCATGGATGTTATAGGAGAATCGATCACTTTTTGATTGGATTCAAGGCCTGCTCCACAGGAGAAAACTCATGCCTGACACAAAAATCTAACCAAAACCTATGACGAGGGAGCTTCCTAGGCACTAGGGATGAATCTACTACAATTTTACTAAATGGACATGCGCCTTCTAGATATACCTTTATATCCATAGATGAGTGCAGCTCTCAGACCTCACCAGAGACGCTTTTTTGTACAGACAACAACAGTTAATGCAGAGACTCACAACTGGTCATGATACAGAGAACAGTCGTCTATGGAGTGCTCAAGTAAAAACTTGAAAAGGCATTTGTATCACACTGCCCTCCACTCACTGCTGAGAAACATTGTGAGACAGAGGACAAAAGACTGCATGAGTCACAGCGTGAAACAGTGTCTTCTGAACATGACAAGACCCTTGCCCCAGGAACTCACAACACCTTCAGGAGATCAAGACAGTCAACATTCCAACATGGATGGAAAGGGCAGACCAGCACCCACCCAGAGCTGATGGCTTCTGGGGGAGGAAGAGTCAGTTAGGGGTGTGGTCCCCCTGGTAGATTAACCAGGATCCAGGGGATGGTCCCACACCATGAGTGAATGGGTAGCACAGATTGGACTTGGTTAAGAGGACATGACGTTGAACGGGGTGTAGCAGGGGATCTGAGAGAGGCTGGAGGGGGAAGAAGGCATTGAATATGATAAAAACACATTGCATGGATGTATGAGAGTCTCAAGGAATGAATAAAGACATTCTGCTAAAAACTGCAGACTCGATTGCATGTTGTCTACATGAAACACACTTTAATATAAAAACACAGAAAGACCGGAAGGGAAAGTAATAGGAGATACAAACAGAAAGAATAAAGAAGACAGAATTGCTGCAGTAATGTCGGGCAAAGTATTCTTCAAGAAAGGGAAAAGTACCCGAGACAAAGAACGTTATTTCAAAACAACAAAAGGGCCACATCACTGGGAGACATAACAATTACAAGAGAGTGAGCCCAGTAACTGACCCTTATAGAACAGCTCGTTCCCTCGCTCTCTCCCTCTGACAGGGCTGGGGGATGAACCTGGGAACCAGTGGGTTCTAGGCAAGTGCTCTACTGCTGAGCTGTATCCCTAGTTCTAGTAAATTTTGATAAAAATTTAAAAGAGAGGCTGGAGAGATGGCTAGGTGGGTAAAAGGCTTACTGGTCAAACATGATGACTTGATTTCAAATTCTGGCACCCAAGTAAAACTTGGGCACATCAATGCAGCCTGTAATCCCAAAGCTGGGTGTGAGGGGCAGAGATGGGTGAATACTAGGGGTTCACTGGCCAGCCAGTATAGCCAATTCATGAACTCCAAGTTCAGTGAAAAGCCCTGCCTCAGACAAGGTAAAAGATAACAGAAAAAGCTAGGAGACATGCCTTCTGTCCCCTCCGACACCCACACATTAATATATGCGGGTGAGCACACACACACATGCAACATATGCGGGTGAGCACACACACACATGCAACAAACACACAAATGGAAATGTCTATAGAAATTTTCTTCATAATTGCTGAAGGCTGCAAACAACCAAGATGTTCCTAAATTTTGTATAAACAGATTGTGCCACAGCCATACAAGGACATCTTTTTTGGTGCTAAAAAGAAATGAATGGAATCCAGCAAGATGGCTCAGTGGGTAAAGGCATCTGCCACTGAGCTTGACAATCTATGTTCAATCCCCAGGACCCCCACATGGTGGGAGAGAACTGACTCCCATAAGTTGTCCTCTGACCTCCATATATGTGCCTCCTCTCTCTCTCTCTGTATATATATATATATCATAGATAGATAGATAGATAGATAGATAGATAGATAGATAGATAGATAGATAGATAGATAGATAAGATTTTAAGAAGCCCATGGATGGTAAGAGGTTCACAACAATGGGTGGGGAGGTCAAGGTGAAGCATAGGGCTTTTTATTTTTTATTTTTTTTATTTTTTATTTTTTTGATTTTTCGAGACAGGGTTTCTCCGTAACTTTTGGTTCCTGTCCTGGAACTAGCTCTTGTAGACCAGGCTGGCCTCGAACTCACAGAGATCCGCCTGCCTCTGCCTCCCGAGTGCTGGGATTAAAGGCGTGCGCCACCACCGCCTGGCCATAGGGCTTTTTAGAGCACTGAAGCTATAGTGCCTGACCCTATAGGAGGATACATGACATACATAATTGTTAAAACCAACAGACTCCACAGTACAGAGACTGAGTCCTTAATGTCTGTATCTTAGTCAGAGTCACTATTGCTGGGAGGAAACGCCATGACCAGAAGCAACTCAGGAAGGAAAGGGTTTATTTGGTTTACATATTCACATCACTGTTCATCATCGAAGGACAGGAACTCAAACAAGGCAGGAGCCTGCAGGACAGGAGCTGATGCAGAGGCCATGGAGATGTGCTGCCTCCTGGCTTGCTGGCTATGGCTTGCTCAGTCTGTTTTCTTCCTTTTTTTTTCTTTAAGACATGTTTCTCTGTAACTTTAGAGCCTGACCTGGAATTAGCTCTTGTAGACCAGGCTAGCCTCGAATTTACAGAGATCCACCTGCCTCTGCCTCCCGAGTGCTGGGATTAAAGGCGTGCGCCACCACTACTTGGCTCAGTCTGCTTTCTTACCTTTCTTACAGAACTCAGGACCACCAGATAGGGTGGCCCCACCCACAATGGGTTGGACCCTCCCCACATCAACCACTAAGTAAGAAAATGACCCACAGCTGGATTTTACAGAGGCATTTTCTCAATTGAGATTCCCTCCTATCAGATGGCCCTAGCCAGCACAGTCTACAAACATCAAGTATCAATTAAGTTGAGAGATCTCAAATGTAGGCTGTCATGACATAACCCCGTTATCCTACAGATGGATGGAATAACCTCACTGGAAGGAAGGGAAGAAAGTGTTGACATAAGTAGATTCGGAAATGAGGAGTTGGTAAAATGACCATCCGCAGCTGACAGCCAGCATCTTGGTTTCATTGCTGTGCGCGCTCTCTCTCTCTCTCTCTCTCTCTCTCTCTCTCTCTCTCTCTCTCTCTCTCTCTCTCTGTGTGTGTGTGTGTGTGTGTGTGTGTGTGTGTAGTGTATGCTCACATGTATGCTAGAGACAGAACTCAAGCCAGTCAGGGATACAAGGTAAGACTTTGTCTCAAAAAAAAGAAAAAGAAAAAGAAAGAAAGATCTGAACACAACAAAATAGTCTTGAATTATAACCCAAATTATAAAAAAATCCTTAAATTCATAAATAATATAAATTAATTAACAAATGGGAGATAAGAGACATATCTCTAATGTGGAATTCAGTCATTTACACAAATACTCTACCCCATAATAAAGGAAACATGCCTGCCAATTGTTATGTGTGCTCTACACAGCCCTTTCTTTCCAAAGGCTGTGGAATGGAAAGGGGAAACAGAGGGACTCCACAGCAGAGAAACCTGACACCAGCCAGGTGTTCCTGCTTCAACATCAGCCACCATAAATCACGCCCACAGTGTGGACCCTTGGTGCAGGGTGATGGAAATGCTACTTTGTGACCCTTCCTCCCTCCAGTCCGGAACCCCAGTCTAAACATGAGAAGAACGCTAGACACATTCTAACAGAGGGTCACTCTGTCATGTACGAGACCAGCACTCCTCCAAAGGGTTACATCATCAGAAACAAGGGTGTGTGGGAGACAGTCACAGCTGAGAGGCACCGGAGAAGACTTGACTGCATCCTGGATAAGCTCTTGAGATGGAAAGGGGCATTAGGAAAACTAGGAAACCTGAACGAATGGTGGGTTTTAGGTGGCATGTGATGATGCCGTTTCATAAGTCATAACCACAGTGCCTGCCATGGCTAATCTTGGTTGTCAGCGTGACTACATCTGGAATCAACTAAAACTGTGAGGGACTTGATCTCATCATTTGGGGTGGGAAGACCCACCCTAAATCTGGGCCACACCTGCTGGTGGCAGCCCCCACAAGAGGACGTGGAAGAAAAAAGCTTTTGGGTTTTGCCTGCTTGCCCTCACTCTCACTGGCAAGTTCATCTATCCGACAGCTGGGGATTCCTTCACTGGTATTAGAGCCTACTTCTTCAGCATTTCATTCAACACAGAGCAGAGACCGGACGAAATATCTTCACAGTCTGAACAACTACTGGATTCTTGGCCCTTCTGTTGGCAAAGTCCACTGCTGGACTAGCCAGACCAGAGCGTGTAAACCATCCTAATAAACTCCCTTTTCGTATAAATACATCCATTCTATCAGTTCTGTTCTTCCAGAGAGCCTAACTAATACAGTACTGCACTGGTGTAAAATATTCTAACTAAGGGTAACTGAGGAAAGAGAAGGGTTAGGGGAACTCTGCATCATCTGCTCAGTAACTGTGTGAACTGAAACTTTCTACAAAAATTCAATTAATAAAAGCGAAAAGCCATATAATATGAATGTTTTTTAAATCTGATGGATTTTAAAAACCAAAATAGGGCTAGCAAGACCGGTAAAAACCCTAGCTTCCAAGCCTGAAGACCGAAGTTCAGTTCCTCGGTCCCTCCTGGTGGGAGGAGAAAATCAACTCCTGCAAGCTTTCCACACACGCACACTAACTAGAAAGTTAAACTGAAATACTGGGTTAAATGCACTCCTTTTAGAGTCATTGCCACATGCCGGGTGGCCCTGGGATAAGGGTTAGCTCATCAGCAGAGGTCACCACCGGGTGGCGGAATGACAGCTAGTCTTACCGTATTTATATTTCTCGTTATGTGTTTCCGAATTAGAAGAAATAAGTAAAATAAAGGTCAGTGTGAACCCTGAGGTGCTCACCATTTGGAGACACCTTACTTTCCATCCCCCACCCTCGATTCATTCGGGGGTAGAGGGCCTTGCTGGCTTTCCCACAGTCCTTAACAGGGACAGATTCCAATGGGTAGGTAGTTACAGGAAGAGGGCAGCAAAGATGATCCTATGACTGAGATCTGGTAGCACAGGCCTATGATCCCAGCGACTCAGGAAACGGGAGCAGGAGGATGGAAAGTGGAGGGCCAGCTGTTGCAATTCAGCGATGCCCTGTCTCAAAAACACAAAAGGCACTGGGATATTCCTCAATGGTCAGGCACTGATCTACCATGCCCAGGCCTGGGTTCAATCCCCAGTAGTGCAGCAATGATGACGGCGATGATGAAGAAGAAGAAGAAAAAGAAGGAGGAGGAGCAGGAGGAGGAGGAGCAGGAGGAGGAGGAGGAAAGTAAGAAATCTTATGTGATGTGGTAAGTTAAACTGTTCACTTTCTTCTTGTAGAATACACCTGTATTTGCACTTGTACACACACACACACACACACACACACACGCACGCACGCACGCACGCACGCTCGACCATTGAATTCTTCCCCCACCCAGCTTTACTGAGATGCAGTAGACAGCCACCCTTACTAAATTCCTGTAAGTAAAATGACTGCATACTCTGTATTTTGAAACGTGCCAGCGGCTCGTAATTGCGGCCCCGGTGAGGCTGCTAAGGAGGAGTTGAATCTCTTCTCCAAACCTGTCCTGTTTCAGTTTTCCTTCCGGTTAATTAGTGAAGGCCTTTCCTTCTGACACTTCAGGAATGGAGCGTTTGTTTCTTTACCTGCAATCAGCATCTTCTCAGAGGAGCAAAAAGACACAGAGATGACCTCTCCCATCCATCCCTTGTTTATTTAGAATCTGCTCTACGGATACACCCCCAAGCTTTCTAGATGAAATACATAGCCAAGAAACCATGGAGTCAGAAGGTAGGACTACATGCGGGCTTGTGTTCTTCATATTGCATTCATTCTCCAGTAAAATCCTGATATGAAGACATTAAGGAAAAAATTAGAGAAACTACATTTGCTCTTCAATTGAGAAGGTAGAGTTTCTCATGGTGAGAACCCAAAGGGCCTGAGCAAGCCTTCCTGAATACACCAGATAGACAAGCGATCTCAAGCCGCCCTGCGGTGCCCCATCTCTCTCCAGTTACCATGCTGTTAGTGGTTTTTCCCCCGTTGAGTAGACAACGGATTTGCTAACATGAGCTCTTTGTAGGGAATGTGGCTCAGGGCAGAATGCATGTGGTATATACTCAACGGCCTGGATTTGATATTTGGCACCAAAAAACAAAACAAAACAAAAAGCCCTCTTCCTTTACAGACATTATATTCTGTCAGATAGAGTTGCCTTGGGGTCCCTGCAATTGCAATATTCAGCGTCAAAAAAGGAGGATGAGGCCCTCAGGGGGTCCACAGTTGCCTTCAGCTAGGGAGTGAACAATACTATGTGGCATTCAAGTCCTCACACAGAAAAGATGCCAGGCACCTGTCATAAAGAATACCACACCCAAATGCACCTATTCTTCATCACGTATTCAATGAGCACTGAGAAATGAGCAGGATGTATCTAGCAAAAGATAGATGCTCAGGGCCCAATCAGAATTACGACAGGAGCTACTGAAAAGGAGGTGCTGGGTGTGTGAGTGTCTTTCACGAAAGTCTCTGGAGGTCAGGGACCACAGGCGAGTTACAGAGAATGAAAAGATTCGACCTTGGAGAGCACAACAAGGTCAGGAGGGAAAAGAGGTGGCGACGTTCATGTAGAAGTATTTTGTCCTAAAAGTAACACACGATAGCTTGAAATCTCATGTTTAAAAGGGAAGCACAATTTGGCAGAGACACATGGTTTCCATTAAAATTCACACCTGCCCTTAAAGGAAAATGCCCTTAGGTTTCAGACATCTGTGCTAGGAAGTCAGAACAGGAAAGAAAGAAAGAGAGAAAGAGAGACAGAGACACAGAGAGACAGAGACACAGAGAGAGCAGGGGACTAGAAGGCGCGCACAACACTGGAGGCACAATACCATTGTCATGTAGTCACAAGTACCCACCTCTGTGCAAAGGCTGCCTGCTAGGAGGGGCCTGGACCTCTCGGTTCAGGGCTAGTAAGAGTGTTTGATGTTTTCCCCAAATTCTCTGACCTTGTCCCTTTACAAGGTCACTATTTTGTTTATTTGGAGAAGAATGACATCTTAAGGGTCACATTTTTTTCCCTAACAACTGAAAGATAAATGTGGCTTCTTTCTGTTTTCTCGATAATGTTCCAGACACACTGGGGCGAAAATACTGACGTCGGGGCTGTTAACAGTTGCAAATGCGTTTTGTTGATATATGTTTCTAAAACTCAAAAGTTTGCTTCAATCAACCTTTTATTCGGAGGCAAGATGGATGACCCAGTGCTGCTGAAAACAATTCCGCCAACCAAATACCAATAAAAGTGTTCCTAGAGGGGATATTGTGCGACAGTATTTGAACCGCTAAAGCAGAACTCGCGTTCCTGAGAAGAAGAATGGATACATTTCTGCCTGTAACTGGCATTGCACCCAAGGAAATAGTTGAGGTTTTTGTTTGTTTGTTTGTTTTGGTCTGTGGGTAAAAGGATTAACATGGGTTAAAATGTTGATTTTAATTAATCAATTGAAAATCGTGGACTTATTGGGTAGGAATCCAGTTTCTTTTATTCTAAAAAGTCCCCCAAATTATCTGTATATACCATTTAAGCATAAATGGCTGTCCTAGCCAGGCACGACCACAGAAATGCCTGGCTTCCCTAGCTGCACTGAGTTAATCCCTGTTTTACTTCAACAACCCTTTGCTGATTTCTGCCATCATGCTCTGCCCCTTCCCCAGCCTCTGCCTTTACCACCACAGCTCCACATCTCTCTGTCTTTTCGGCCCGTACATACTTTATTAGCCAGGGTGCACGGTGGGGACAGTTTTGTAAGGCTGTATTTCTGCTTCCAGTGTTTCACTTGCTGTTGTCTGTGAGCATTTGCTTATGTCACCACTATAGCCCGAATGCCTGTGTCTCCCCCAAATCCACATCTCGGCACATGCTCACCAGTGTGGTGGTATTAAAAGGTGGGGACCTTTGAAAGGCGATGGAGGGCAGAGCCTTTAAAAAAGGAGGCCCCAGGGTCATGACTCGTCTCTTTTACAATGCAAGGACACAGAAAACGTCATGTCTCACCAGACATCAAACAGACCCTCACGAATCTGCCAGTGTCTTGATCTTAACTTCCTGGTCTGTAAAACTACGAAAAGTAAACCTTTGTTGCTTATAAACTGTTTGCAGCATTTTGTTAGCACAGTCCAAAGGGCTTAAGACAAATGTTGCTCCCCTTCCTTCAAAGAGCTTAGACATTACACATTTTAGCATTTTTTTTGTCTGTTTGTTTGTTTTTGTTTTTTCGAAACAAGGTTTCTCTGTGTAACAGTTCTGACTGTCCTGGATATAGCTCTTGCAGGCCAGGCTGGCCTTGAACTCACAGAGATCCGCCCGCCTCTGCCTCCTGAGTGCTGGGATTAAAGGCATGAGCCACCACTGCCCAGCTCCACATTTCAGCATTTTACTCATAGTCTACAGCTTTACCTTTATGACTCAAAGAGGAATGGAATTTTGTCCCTCAAGGTAACAACATTAATGTGTTGGTATCTTTTGGCTTTTTCTGTCAAAGTAAAGATTTCTAACCAAGAAAATTATCAATGTTTTATTTTGTACATCACGTCTCAGTAATCTGACATGTGTATATTTATATAGCATTTCAAAATCATAGCTATAATAATATTCTTCCTGCCTCCCTTGTTGATTGCTTTCTTTTTGGATCATGGGTTTCTTTCTTGGGCTCTTTATTCTGTCTCAGACATTTAAAGTGTGCTGTTTAATATAGTAACTACTAACTACATGTGGCTATTTAGAGGTAAGTTAGAATAAAATAAAACAAGCTGGTGTGGTAGTACATTCCTTTAATCCTAGAATTCAGGGGGTAGAGGCAGAAGGATGAAGGGGATCCAAGGCCAGCCTCAGCTATATAGTGGGGCCAGGCTGGCCTCAAACTCCCAGAGATCCGCCTGCCTCTGCCTCCCGAGTGCTGGGATTAAAGGCGTGCACCACCACCATCCAGCTGAGGGCCTATCTCTAAAGAAACAAAAGTTAGATTTCTTTGGGTTGGGAATATAGTTCAGTTGGTAGAGTGGTCCCAAGTACTGTATAAACGGGGGTGTGATGGCACGCGTCTGTAATCCTAACACTCGGAAAGTGGAGGTGGGAGGATGAAAACTTCAAGGTTTGGCTGACAGAGGCTTTCTGCCCAGGGCTGGGAGAAGTGCTATAAAACAATGTCTCCTGGATGTGACCCAGCAGCTGGACCACAAACTCACAGGGGCTACGGTTGTTCTTGTTCCGCTCAAGTTCAAGCCAGTCAAAATTCCGCACTGACTGCAGGAGGTGCTCACTGGGCTCCACCCGGCTGAGGAGCTACTGGGAGTTGATGGCTTCAAGGGGAGGGAGAATCTGGTGTGTTGACCAAGCCCTGCCGGGTTTATCCTGTCACGCTGGGGGCGGGGGCGGGGCGGGGGAGGGGTGGGAGGTGTTGTCCTGATTCCTGTTGGCCCCTGACTGCTCAGTATGGTTTTACGTCCAGTTTCCGGGTATTCCTTCCTCACCACTCACCGCTCCGTGACGTCCCTCCTCATATATAAAATCACTAACTTTGGGGATATCCCAGAGAATCTGAGGCAGGGGCAGGCTGATTTCTGTGAGTTCGAGGCCAGCCTGGCCCCACCTCTCAGTGTCTGTTCTAGGTGAGGAGGCGGCAGGGGCTCTCATGCTGCAGGGCATGTCTTTTTGAACTTTAGTATTTTCTCGAGGGTCTGGTATGCCATGTGCTGCATCCAAGGCCCACTTTGTCCACACTCCAGCCTTGACAGTCATTTTCTTACTGCCTGCTTGATCTCAGTTTCCTCATCCATAAAAGGAGGATATTAATAATACCCATCTCATAGAGTGACTTGAAGATTAAACAGTAGATATCTGAAAATGAGTTAAAACAATATGTAGAATGTACTAAGCATCAGATACATGCCTGGTAATTCAAACTATGAAAAAATAACCTGGAACTTTTTCTCCCACTCTCAAAAGGGAGGGGAAAATAACTTTTCATTTTTAAAACTTAGAATTAATTAGAAAATACTATTTTTAGCCAGGTATGGTGGCACTTGCCTTTAATCCAGCACTCAGGATCTGAGTTCGTGGCCAGCCTTGTCTACAGAGTAAGATTCAGGACAGCCAGGGCTACACAACACAGTGAAACTCTGCCCCCCCCCCCAAAAAAGGAAAAAAACCAAAACCAAACAAATAAAAGGAAAATGCTATTTTTAGACACATACAAACACATACATGAAACAAATCTCTCTGTAGCAAGGTTAGCACAGCCCTCCCTTTTATAATCATACAAGAGCAGATTAATACAGAATTTCTTCAACACCACCTCAAAGATTCTACAAAGCCAAATTTCAGCTGAAATATCAGAATAGAAAAACTGTATGTTCAGGAATCTAAAGAGGTGAGGAGCAGCAAACTGCAGGCTAGGTAACGAGGAAGACAAAGAAGGCAAACTTCCCTCCTTCATGAAGTTTCTCAGAGAAATCGTCCATAGGCTCTAAAGCAGAGGTTCTCAACTGGGGGGTCGAGACCCCTTTGGGGTTTCAAACAGCCCTTTCTATGGGTCCCCAAGCTGCATATCAGATATGTATATTGTAATCTATAACAGTAGCAAAACTACAGTTACGAAGTATCAACGAAACAATTTAATGGTTGGGGTCAGCACAACGTGAAGGACCGTATCAAAGGGTCACAGCGTTAGGGAAGTTGAACGGTGCTGCTCTAACTGATAACGGGGACCTTGAAAGAGTCCTCACAAGTTTTCCTCCTGCAGAAGAGCAAGAGTGGACCAAAGATATGCAGAGGCACACTTGCAGATTTTCACGTGGCAAGGAAACTGGGGGCGGGGCGGGGGTGTGATGTGTGATTTGAACTTCATTCTGAGAACACTGTAGACGTCAGGACTATTCAGGCCTCTGAAGTCTTCGTGAGAACTTCCTCCTGAGGGAAGCCACAGCTCTCCTCCGGTTCCAGGTCATTTTCAAGGAGCGGGGGTTCTCAAGAGTCCCACTCCTTACAGGTCCCACGCTTCTATACACACACTGTCCCAGTTAGCTAGGCTTAGAACACTTGTTCCCAATCAGGGTCCTTCAGGAGATGTGACAGTGCCTGGGGACCTTTGATTGGCACCACCGGTGAGATTGTTACTGGCACCCAATGAGTAGAAATGAGAATGCTGCTGAACTTTCCAGAATACACAGGACAGCCCCAACCGCAAGGCTTTTCCAGCTGAAACTGTCAGTAGTCTCAAGAAACCCTGGTTTAGACCTAGTTTCTTCCTCAGTTTCCCCAAAACAGTATTCACCAGAGAGGCCTGCGGATTCAGAAGAAACTGCTGGCTGGAGATACTGGCAGTTCAGGGAGGGGAGGAGGGGTTACACAGTGGTCATTAAAAGAACTTCCTCATTCCTAAGCACCTTGCAGTCGTTAGCAGAGTACATACATCTTGCCCACTGTCTGACTTAGTTCTGAGACTTTCACCTTCTTGCCATTTTCTCCCTTTCTTCTATGCAGGACAAAATCGAAAGACGTTTTGTTCCTGGGTAGTAGTTGCAGCCTAACTTGGTTGTTTCAGCCTTCAACAACATTCCCCACATCATAGAAGAATTGTTTGTCCAGCAGGGATGACGGTTGTGGGGTAGAAACTCACACCTTAAATCCCAGCATTCAGGAGTCAGGGACAAGTGAACCTCTTCAAGTTCAAGGCCAGCCTGGTCTATGTCGTGAGACACTGTCCCTAATAATACTAATGAATATGGTAATAATAATAACAATGATGGTATTACCTCAGCAATGACAGCTCATTTCCTAAAAGAGAGTCTAGAACTAGCTATTAAGATGATTTTTTTGTTTTTTTGATTTTTCGAGACAGGGTTTCTCCGTAGCTTTTGGTTCCTGTCCTGGAACTAGCTCTTGTAGACCAGGCTGGCCTCGAACTCACAGAGATCCACCTGCCTCTGCCTCCCGAGTGCTGGGATTAAAGGCGTGCGCCACCACTGCCCGGCTTTTAAGATGATATTTTTAACTAATTTCATTAAGTATAGTACGAAAGTAGTTTTTAATCACTTTAAATATAGGAAAGATAAGATACATTTTAATCCTACCATTACCTGAAGATCTTAATATGTTGACATAGCCACCATAGATCTAACTTTTATTCATGTTATAAGCTGTTACATCCTACAGAAATCTTATAATTTCTGTAATACTTGTTCATATTTATTTCCCTTGTATTTCCACATTCAATGCTTCTTCTGGTCTGTCAGTGTTGCATTCTAGGCTCAGTGACTATAGCAGCTGGCTGTTGGAGTTGGAGTCTCTAAGTTCCACTGTTTAATCTTACTGTTCAGCTTGTCTATAAGACATGGGACAGACTAAGCTCGGGAACAGAATAGTCTTAGCATCCAAACAGCAAGTCTTCCTGAAGGTCAATGACTCTGATAGGATAATTTATGAAAGGGAGCTGAGGAGATGGCTCAGTGGGTAAGAGTGCTTGCTGCACAGGCATGGGGCTATGAGTTCAAATCCTGGCACTGATATAAAAAGAACAAAAGCTTGATGTGGCCATGCATACACATTTGTAACATCAGCCCTAGGACAGGGGAGGAGAGAACAAATGGATTCCTGAGAGAACAAGGGGAGGAGGACGTTTGGGGCTGGCCACCGGGCCACCTGGCCACCCAGTCAGCCACGGAGTAAGAATTAAAGTATATATACAGATATATAGAAGTAAGAAAAGGGAAAAGCCCAGAGACAAAAGGTAGTCAGGATAATCTAAGTTAAGAAAAGCTGGCAAGAAACAAGTCAAGCTAAGGCCAGGCATTTATAACTAAGAATAAGCCTCTATGAGTGATTTATTTGGGAGCTGGGTGGTGGGCCCCTCAAAAAGCAACACCTACCTGAACATTTTACCCTGTTTAGGAAGGTTTTCTGCTGTTTCTGCTGTGCTGTGTGTTCGATGCTAGCTGCCCCTGAGATTCCAGCTGACTTTCCTATCTCTGCTTGCTGTCTCCTGTGGTAGGAGTGCTGGGCTTGCAGATGTGAGCCCTTGCATCTGGCTTGCTTTTAATGTGAGTTCCTGGGATCAAATCCAGTTGGTCCCCAAGCCTGCAGGGCAACTGAACCATCTCCCCAGTCTCCTAACTGAACTTTAATAAACTTGCTTAGAATTATACATCTATTAAAACATTCTTCCTTTCTGATGGCTTTCTCGTGTGCCTCTTTATCCACCATCATAAATTCCTCCTCCTCCTCCCAATCCTCCCATCCTTCTTTCCTTGCATTTGTCTTCCTTTCTTACTAGTAGTTTATTGATTTATAATTCATATACATAAAATAAACTAGGTTGTTTTGTTGCTGTTTTGTTTTTTGTTTTGTTTTTGTTTTTTTGCAGTGTTGGGGTCAAACCAAGGGCCTCCCACTGATTGCCAGGACTTGTCTAGGCACTAGAACAGCACCAAGCTACACCGTCAGCCCAAGAGCACGAATCTTGACTTTCACATACATGCACCTATGTGGCCACTTACATGGCTCAACATAGGAAAGCTTCCACCCTTCTGAAATCTTCCTTAGCAGTCAGTGCCCCTCCTCGAAGCTAGCCCTCATTCTGACTTCAGTCATAAAAGGGTCTAAAATTGCAAACGCTCGCGAGTGTCTCTGTCAACAGACTGGGTTTGGGGTCTATTTACACGGGTGGCCAGATTTGCCACTTTCTGTCCGGTAGTACTTCACTGTTTGTGTAAGGTGCCCAGCATCTGTTCCTTCCCTGCTAGATAATGAGCTGTTTTCAGCTCTGGGCGAGGGGGGTTGAATGAGAATGGCCCCAATAGGGTCATATGTTCAAATGCTTAGTCACCCAAGTAGGGACAGGCTCTGAAAAGATTAAAAGGATTAGAAGGTGTGGCCCTGTGGAAGGAAAAGTGTCACTGGGGCTGGGCTTCAAGGGTTCAAAAGCTCACGTCAGGCCCAAGGTCTCTCTCTCTCTCCCCCCCTTCAGATCAAGATGGAGCTCTTGGCTTCTGCTCCAGCACCTGCCTGTATGCCGCATGCTTCCCACCATGATGGTAATGGACTAAGCCTCTGAAGCTGTAAGCAAACCCCAAAGAAATGCTCTCTCTTATAAGAGTTGTCATGGTCATGGTGTCTCTCCACAGCAATGGGTCAGTGACAAAGACAGGACGATTGCGCTGAGGCTAAATACTCATTGCTCTTCAGTAAATTTCTAGGAGAGGAATTATTGAACATTGGGTAGGAATGCACTCAGTTCCAAATGCTGTTCCAACATGACAGGACCTACGCAGTGCCTAAGAGCCTCATCTGCCTCCTATCTTCCTAACGCTGCTATCAGAAGCACTATAAGAATAACTGAGAGATATACCTCATTTTATGCTATTTCCATGACGTAGAGGAGAATTTGACTTTTTCAATTTTATTTGTTTATTATTGTGTGCAGGGTGCACACGCCATGGCATGCGTGTGAAGCTCAGAGGGTGACGTTCAGGAGTCAGTTCTCCCCTTCCACTCTCAGTTCTGGGGGTGGCACTCGGGTCATCAGGCTTAGGCAGCAAGCACTTCGACCCACTGAGCCACCTTGCCAGCTCAGTCTTTGACTTTTGAACATAACAGAGTTAGCATTCCACATCAGTCTAGTCCCCGCCCCTCAGTGTGTGTGTACACACTGCGTATGTATTTAAAATGCTGTATAATAGTTCACATTTTGCTCCCTGTTGGTGGATGCTCATGTTATTTCTATTTTATTTTTTATTTTCATAGTACCGCCCTGTACATATGTGGAGATTTCCACGGCTAGGTTATTAGACTCCCAAAGGGAAAGCATTAACACGGGATGTCAAAGTTGGCCACCAGTTAAATAAAGCTTAACCTAAAGTCCTTGTTGCTATGCCTTAGTTCTGGGGTTGTGCTTTCTCTGTAAGTATGTAGGCATTTTCATTGTTCCATCTACAATAAACAGAAGGAGAAGTAGAAACATAAACACCACATGGCCTTAGGGTCATCAGGCAGAAACCTCAGTGTGCTCTACCGTGGAGTGGCAATTCCCTGAAAGGGAAAAGTGTTGGTAGGTGTCATCTTAGACTTCCTGTCAAGGTTCACTTGTTAATTAAAGGTCAAAATGTGTTTTTAAAGACCAGTAAGGAGTTGGAGAGATGGCTCAGTGGAAAACAGAACTTTTTCCTCTTTCAAAGAACCCAGGTTTGCTTCCCAGCATGCTCTTCACAGCCATTTGTATAAAACTCTACTTTCAGGGGATCTAATACCATCTTCTGACCTCCACGGCCACCAAGCACACCATGGTGCACAAACATACATGCTGGAAAACATTTAAACCTAAAATTAAATGAATAAACTTCATTAAAAAAATTTTAAATGACAATCAGGAGACAGAGGCAGATGGATCTCAGTAATTGGCCAGTCTGGTCAACATACACAGCAAGTTCCCAGTCAGCCATGACTATGTAATGAGACCCTGCCTCAAAAGAGGAGAATGATAACTAGTTATCAAATCAAAAATGTAATATTAACTTTAAAAATGAGTTCTTAACAAAGTGATCGTTGCCGGCAGGGGTAGCACACACTTTTAACCCCAGCACCTGGGAGGCAGAGGCAGGCAAATCTCTGAGTTTGGGGCCAGCCTGGTCTACAGCATGAGTTCAAGGACAGGCAGGGTTACACAAAGAAACCCTGCCAGTCATTTTTCCCAACGATGGAGTTTTGATGTAACTGGCTCATAAATGGACAAGATGAGGTTTCCAAGGAAACTGCCAGTGAAGGCTGGGGAATGCATCACTAAAGTCTTGGAGGTTTGGTTTTCCTGGGGTCTTTACAGGGACTGCAGTACTCCTACTGGGCTGATGACTCCCACCTGTAACGAGGAACTAGGAATCCCTGCCTGGTTTCTCCCAAAGGCCATCCTGAAAGCTTGCGTCACTGGGCCCCTTCTGTGACCTGAAGGGACGGTCCTGAGATTTACTCACATGTACAAATCCCAGGAACCTGGAATCCGGTGTTGCCACTGTGTCCTAGCGGAGATTACTGTGATGTGGGTGGTGAGATTTGCCGGGCATGACCAGTTGAGAAGGCTACATGGGTGCTCACTCATGACACACTTCAGTCACTAACTTGGGTCTGGCACCATCAGCCAGATGGCCTGGGATGGGCTCCTGGAAAGTCCTTCTTCCCCTTGGCTTTCTTTCCTCTCCACGATCCATGCAAACTTCCCCTATCCTCTCTCATCTCACAGGCCCTGCTTCTGTTTCAAGTAACAAATCTACAGCATAAACTAAGCATGTTCACTTAAATTAGGGGGAGAAAACTTAGCTATCACTGAAAACTTAAGAGGGAATGAGATGGAGGCTGAGCTTGCATCTTATGCCTAGAATTATTTTTAAATCAATAATTAAATTATTGAGCCAAGTGTTATTGGACACACATTTAATCTCAGCAGTTGGGAGGCAGAGATAAAGGCAGGTGGATCTCTGTGAGTTGGAAGCCAGACTGATCTACCTAGTGAGTTCAAGGCCATCCTGGGATATACAGTGAGACACTCACTATCTCAATAAAATAAAATAGACTTTTTCCTAATGTTCACTTAGGTATTTTGCTATGGAAAGAATGTTCTCTCTCCAGAGGGAAAAAAGTACATGGGATGCACGGGAATTTAAGAATTATTGGCCACAGGGGATTGTATACTTCGCATTTTCTGAAGTTTCGATAGTGAAAATAACATTAAACAGAACTACGCTCATATCTCAGCACTTAGGATTCGGGTGTGTCATAATTCACCTGTCTGCGAGAACACCAATATCAAAAGTTAACAAAAAAAAAAAGAAAAAAGGAAAGCAAACAAACACATCACAAAGTCCATGCCTGAGAGCCTAGGTACTTGTTTACTAAGAGAGCCACTCTGGGCTGTCAAGATGGCCAGAGAGCAAAAGGTGTTCGCCGTCAAGGCTTATGACCTAACTTCAGTCACTGGAAGCCACAGGAAGAAACTTCTCTCTCCAGCATGTAATCTCTCTCTCTCTCTCTCTCTCTCTCTCTCTCTCTCTCTCTCTCTCTCTCTCTCTCTTTCTCTCTCTCTGTCACACACACACACACACACACCTGGAAATAGAACCAAGGCCTTTGGAATAGCAGCTAAGTCCTAACCAGTGAACTACATCTCCAGACCAAAGATGCCCTTTTTACCCACTTATAACTCCAAAATATTCGATTATCTAATGTTCCAGAAACACTGAAGGCACAGATCCAGCCAACTGAATAGTGACAGGCCTCAGTGTCACTAAGTGTCACTAAGTGAGTAGTGATAAATGTCAGGAGCAAAGAGCACAAGGCGGAGTGGAGTATGGCTCAGAGGCAGATCCTGGGCTAGCAGCATGAGGCTGTGGGTTCAGTCCCCAGCTCCACATAAACCAATACATCAGACATGAGCTGTCACCAGACAACCCAGGAACAACCAATAACAGTTTTGAACATAGACGTTCACTATCATAATGCTGGGTTTAAAAGTATTTCAAAGAGACTCATTGGAAATGGGGAAAGTTCGTAATTCATCTTTTAAGAGAATTGATCAAGAGTGTTTGTAAGTTAGACGGTTTAAAAGAACCTTTGCCAACCGGAGCAACTCGCTGCTTCAAGTTCCTCAGAGCTGGAGCTCTGCTGCACTGGCAGGGTTTTGTCTATGTCTACCACTTCAGATCTGGAGAACTATCTGAAAGGCGATGGGATGTGAGAGTCGGTGCCAGGGAGCACTCACTGTTGCCGCATGCAGTGACCATCAGTCCATGTTCCAAGCTTTGCAGAGACACTGGCTAGGCAGGTGGTGTCAGCTATCAGGGTGAGGTCAGCAGGTTATGTTATGAACCAAGGGAGTATCTGTTGCACCCCCTTCACGCTTAGAATGAGATACAGAGGCAGATAGACAGACAGACAGACAGACAGACAGACAGACACACACACACACACACACACACACACACACACACACCGGGTGGGGCGGGGGGGGGGGGGAGCAGCGCTAGGAAGACCAGGAGGAGGATAATATGTTTGCATCTGTACAGCAAAGATTAGCAAGCTGCCAGCCTCCCATTGTTTTTGTTTTCAGCACGGTTATCACAACACAAAAGCAGAAAGATAACTTCTACATCTGAAGCCTGAAGACTTGAAAACAGACCTGAGTATTTCCTCTTCTTTCAATAAGGCGGAAGATGCCCGATTTCCTTATCTGTGTGTGTTTCATTCACTGATACGGGACCAGTTTCAGTCCCTGTGGCTCCATAGGGCAAATTGGAAGAAGATGCTTTCTGGGTTACTAGAAGCTTCTCCGCACTTTGTCTTTTGCCAAAAACTGCACATATCCTCCCATGGCTAAATAGGAAAAAACAATCACACCTATAGTTAACGGCCCTTTAAACCCCTCACCTCTAGGGGCTTCTGTTTGTCTTTTTTTTTTTTTCATAACCTTACTGACTATTCTTTCCTGATTACAAAAGGATACATGATCTTTGCCACACTCCAACCAATATGAAGACATCTGAAATACAAATCACTAACTCCCACAACACTCGCTGTCCCTAAAAGAGTCTGGGACACCCTCATCTGCACTTTTTCTGAAGCTTATCCAAACACACATAACGGATGGAACTTTTTTTGGCTTTTTGTTTCCAAGTGAAAATGGGCTAATATGTATTAATGTGTATTTCACCTTTTTAGTCTTAAAAACATGAAATGGACATGTTGCAAATTAAGATAGACAGATGACAGACAGACACACAGATCTCCTGCATTCTTTGGAATGGATACAAACTAAGACGGCTGTCCCGTGAGTCACTCAACCATCACCTGCTCTCCCCACCTCACTGGCATCCGGGATCAACTTTTGCATATATATTTCGTGTCTTTAATTTCTATAGCAGATCTCTTGAAGTAGGATTTCCATGTCAAATGAGACATCTTTAAATGCTTAAACTTTTATATTTAAAATTAATTTTAAACCCTCATTATACAAAGTTTTTGGTATAAACCTTTCACAGTGCTTTGCATGTTTTATTTTTTTAAAGCACACACATTATATCAAAAATGTCCCTGTCACTTTATGTTCCTGTTGTTATAAATAAATAAATGTTTAAGTTATGGCCGTGATGGCCGGCATTAAATCACTGTGCAAATGCTTATGGCTTGGTTTATGAAAGCAGTAATTCACTGAGGAAACTCCACCTCCTGTGCGTGGCGGGGGTAGTCTCTGCTCTCATATCCTGTGACTCCCTCCCACCGAGCGACTATGCAGAGATCAGGACCTACATATTTTCTAATTGTTAACAGTTAACCTTAAAAAGTGGGTGGTGGGAGGAGATGTGAAACCAGCCACAGACAGCAAATTGATGACCATCTTGGATTCCTAATAGCCACAAATTGTTAGTAACAGAACAAATCATTTTGCTGGTTTGCACCACGACTGCATTCCATTAAAAATAAATAAATAGATAAACAAATAAACCAACCTCTAACCAATATGTCGCAAACCTTTCAAAAACATACTCTTTGATCATTTTTCCTTGGTTGGATCCCACTTCACATTTTTCCCCACTTCAGATTCAAGACAATAATTACAAGCTTAAAAAAAAATAAAAGGTAAAATGGCTTCAAAGAAAGAGTTAACCAGCGAAGCTCCTCCGAATGTAACCTCAGACTCCTCCGTACATTCTGAAGAGCCCAGCACTATCAGGGGTTGTTAAGACAGCAAGTTTGATACAGAAGTATGTGACGTGCAATTAATCTCCATTCATAGGCTGCTCTGCCTGTCAGCAAACAAAGGTTCTGCTTTAGAAGGAGATCTGAAGACTTCAATTAAAAACGGTCAGCTAACAAGAAAATAATCTGAGCTAAAGGGAGGCGGCAGGTGCAAAAATGAGTTGTTTACCAAAGTGTCAGTTCTGAACAATAAAGAACCGCACGTCAAACACGTCAAAGGAGTGGACTGCGAGCGTCGCAAGCCTCTGAAAACCAGAGGGGATTTTCTACCAAAGCTGAGCTCGACACTGAAGCATCGCTGAACAAGCTTGTAAAATGGATTTCGTCTCATAAAATGACGGAAGCCGATAAAAAGAAACGCTCTGTCTTTAAATCCAAGGGTAGATTGGATTTAAACTCATGGCCACAGTTCGGTCTCTAGAAACCAAAGACAATGGCAACATTCCTTTATGTGTCTAATACCGTAAACCAACGGCCTCTCTTTAGATGCCCGGGTGATTTCTTCATCCTCCAATCACCTTTGATTCCCACAGTTTAGATTTCACGTGGTTCACAAGCTAAGCGGATCTGAGAGGGTTGGGAGAAAGAAGCTCAGTAGTAGACCATATGATGAGCATTCAAAAAGGTCCTATGTTCAACCCCCTATAGGATGGCTCAGTGGGTAGAGGGGCTTGCCACCAAGCCCGAAGGCCCGAGTTTGATCTCCAGCACCCAGAGGGTGGAAGGACCGAAACAGCTGCCGTCGGAACTCCACAAATGCAGTGTGGCACGTGCACACCCACAGACACACACACATGAAACAAATAAAAAGCTTTTTTTAAATAGATCTTTTTGAAGCATCACCTCGAAAGAAATGCCCAAATGACAGCTCTGACAGAGAAGCAATCCAGGACAGAAACAGCGCCACAAACAGAAACCAAAAACATTCGCCAAATTCTGGATTAGGGGGCATTTATACCAAGATAACAAGGTAATGAAGATATAAAACCAATTAAATTGAGAGAAACTGAAAAGAACGCTGCTTGCCAAAATCATGACCTGCCCAAAGCAGGCCATCTGTTAACTATGTCAGATATGTCGCCTGGATGCCAACAGGCTTAATTCTGAGCAGTTCCCTCTTGAGACCCTTATGCGACTGCAGATTCCAGGCCTCTGTCCTCCCAGGAAGGTCAGTCACAGGAAAACTATGAGCCAAGCACACCATCTTGCCGATCGGGGAAGGCTCTTTGGAGTGCCAGGATTATGTATCGAGTGTCAGAGAGTGTGACCTTAACTCTGAAGGACACCATAGTTTGAAGGTGAAGTCATCACAATGGGACACTTCTAGAAAGGGAAGGAGGCTTTCCTTGGGTCAGGTGACACCCCTCGAAGTTCACAGGGCTGGTAAAGGAGGCCTTGGGTTTCCACACCTGTAAGAAGTCTCCTAACCACCAGGCTTGGCCCAAAGACCCGTAAAATTCCACAGAGCCCCATTGTATGTCTAAGGAGATCTCTACCCAGATGGGCCTGGGTCTTCTGTGAGGTGAGGAGTCAGGATTGGGGAGGATGAAGGCTAATCGCTATGCCACAGGCCTTAGGGATTCCCTGGGAGACAGGTTCAAGACCAGGCAAGGTGTCAGGGGACGCCATGAACCTGGCCCGCAAGACCTTAGAAACCTAGAAGTGATGCCCAGTGATGTAGATTCCTAAAAGGAGCAGGAAGTGTGTGACTCGGGGGAGTGGTAGGGACCCTGAGGTAGGAGGATGGGAGACTGGCTTTGGGGACAAGGGTGGGATTGAGGACTCTGGAAGCCTGGAGCTTATATTAGGTGAGTGATATGGCTGAAGGGCTTGTGCCCTGGTGTCTCCTTTCTCGCCTTCAGCCTAGCGCTTGAAGGGACCTCCCTGAGGGGTCAGGACAGAGGTCTGGCACTGTGCCAGGAGTTACCTTCCAGGAGCCAACGGATCTCCTCAGGGAGGGCGACAGCCTGCATTTGGCGCGGCGGGAAGGCGGCCGCAGCGGAAGGCGGGACAAGGCACGCAAGGCCTGCTCCGACGGCGGCAGCAAGCAGAGGGGAGGCGAGTTGCACCCGGGGCACCTGTCCTTCGGCTGTCGCCTGGGGCCCAGCAGCAGGGCGGGTCCGCCGCCGCGCGCTCAGGAAGCGGCGCGCGCAGCGGGCTGAGGGCGCGGGGGACCCTGGGCGCAGGTGCACGCAAGGGCTCGCGCCCTGACTGGGGCGGCACGCAAGGTCAAAGGCGTGGCCCTTGGCGCCCCGCACCAAAGGATTGCCTAGATTCCAAAAGAAAGCGGTCTTGGAGGAAACATCTAAGCACTGGCCTTGGGGCCGCAGGTTTAAAAGTCCTTAGTGGCTCCTGAACTGGGGTGCAGAGGCAGAGTTTAAGAAAGAACTTGGTCCCTGTTAAGAGTATATATAGTGCCTCAATTTCTGATCCAGCTCGCTGTCCAGGGCGAAGCCGTGTTGGCTAATCAAAAATCCCAGTGATGATGCAGCTCCCCAACATCTGTTAGAATCAGAGGGCAACACACACACAGAGACAAAGTGCCCCTCCTCAAGTGAGGGTCTGTAAGAAGAGAGATGGGAAACAGCTCTCTCTCTCTCTCTCTCTCTCTCTCTCTCTCTCTCTCTCTCTCTCTCTCTCTCAGAGGAGAAGAAAAAGCGATCAATAAGATCGCAGGGCTGTGCCCTCTCCCTCTCAAAGCACAGTCAGTGCCCAAGTCTGGATTACAGGTAGATACTGAAGATGTTTCTACGAGCATGAACTTGGGCAAAAGTACATGGGACCCTCTGTAGTATTTCTTACAACTCTCTGTGAGTTCACAATTACTCCAAGATTAGTTGATTGGTTGTTTTGGTTTTGTTTTGTTAAGTACAACGGGCCATGAAGAAAATAGAGTGGATGATATAAGAGACAGCGTGTGCAAAGAAAAGATGGAAGTGCCAGCGGGATACTTGGAGGGGCGCGTGCCCTGTGACACGGTCTCCAAATACCAGACCAGACTTTGAAAGGATGGGAGGACTTTGCAGGTGAAAATGATCTGTCTGTGGCCCTACATCTTCCTTCACTTCTACCATCGAGAGAGAGAGAGAGAGACAGAGACAGAGAGAGACAGAAAGACAGACAGAGACAGAGAGAGACACAGAGAGAGAGAGAGACAGAGAGAGACAGAGACAGAGACACACACACACACAGAGAGAGAGAGAGAGAGAGAGAGAGAGAGAGAGAGAGAGAGAGAGAGAGAGAGAAGGGGGAGGAGGAGGAAGAGGGAGGAGGGTCGAGAATAGTGACAGAGGACATAAAAGAGAAATGTAAAATGGCTTGTGTTTCAGCCTTGACAGTGAGGGTGATGCTGATTTCAATGCAGAAGAAGAAGCCAGAGCAGAAAGAAGAAACTGGGCCCAAGGCCAAATGCCGCCTCAAGGTTAGGGGCTTCACTTTTAAGGTATTTGGTGGTTTTGCTTGTTTGTTTTTAATCATATCCTGACACCCGAGAAAGAAGCAAATACCTTGGTTTCAGGATCTCATGACCCATCTTAAAGTTGCAACAAGTTGAAATGAAGGGATAGAGACTGGTCCGGTCGTCAGGGAGACTGGTCCGGTTGTCAGGGAACCTGACTCTTTGGTGTTGCTCTTTACTTGGTGAAACTATAGTGGCAGGATTGGCTGCCTCTTCCGGGCTTCAGATTGGGTAACAGCCGCCTCTGGGGCATTTTCCCTACCTTGCTGTATCCCTGATAAACCAAAACTGCTCTGGAACTATTTGGGGGTACATGCGTGTTTAGAAGGGGAGGCTATATGTGCATCCTCTGAGCTGTTCTTCAAGAGAGGAGGGTGCAGCCTTCCCTCTATGTCGCATGAACTCTTCCTCAATTTCTCTTTCAACAATGGAAAACGAGGACAACCCCTCCCTCTCTCTTTAGTAAAAGGTGGAGGATTTCTAGGATCCAAAGGGGGCCCAGAGTGCCCCCCTCTTATTTAAGGACACTGGGCAGCATGGTCATGTAGGACAGGAGCTCATGAGTTGTTTGACAACGGGCAGAACCCCAGGCCTAGCCTCCTGTCATAGCGCGAGCCCACATAGGGAGAAGCAAAAATTCACAGGGTAGGTGCCCCTCATGCATTTCCCGCCCCCCCCCCCACCGTGGATCTCTGGGTTTTAAAGAGACAGAGTGGAGGGGGTCTAAGTCAGGTACGCGTGGTGGTGACTGGCAGCTTCCAATACGCTGTTGTCATGTTGCATCAAGCTGCATCAAGGCTCCTCGTGGCAGACAGAAGCCCGCCTCCGCACATGAGTGCTGCCCTCCTTAATCATCTGAGGACCCCGCTCAGCAGCCAGCCTCACTCCTAATGACATTCTGTTAAATGGACAAATTCCTTTGAAGCCTTGTCCTTCTTTGAAATCCAATTTCGCAGGAAGCCAAATCTGATTGGGGGTAGCCATGGAAACGACATAGAGGAGTCTTCCAGGAGGCGGAGAGAGGCAGAGCAAGAAAAAAAAAAGAAAAAGAAAGAAAAGGAAACTATGATAGTCAAGAGTCCTTTACTGCTCTGTCGGAACTATCAGAGAGATCTGGAGAGGTTGGCAGCAGGCAAGTCCCTGCCCGGGTCCTGTTCTGTGTGGCTGGGTACCATGTGGCTGTCATGGAAGAGAGCAGCCAGCTGTCTCCACGCACAGGCAGCAGTCCAGATCTCGGCCTTCCTCTTCTTCCCCTCCCCCACCCCAATTCCAACATTATCCCCCCCCTACTTCTAGCCATCACCCCTTAAAGGCAAACAACAAAAGAATGACAAGGTTAAAATGCAAGGCCCTCACAGATAAGAGGTCCTGGGGAGCAGAGGCCGCGAAATTAATCTGAAATTCCTTGTAATTAGATAAGATAAGGGTATCTAGTGAGAGGCAGAACAGTCAGAAACGTAGTCCAGCCACACAGCGTGCAGGATATGCGTGCCCTGTCCGCTGGGGCTCCTCCCACGCTGTCAGCAGACAGAAGATGCAGAGAATGGAACCCATGCTGGCCTCTGGGCTACTTGGAGATGCCGTCTGCACATCCTCTTGCCAAGTGGGCACTCACTAAATATGCAGCCACGGGATGTCCAAGGGGTTCCATCAGAAAAGCAAGCAGAAGAACAAACAAACAAAAACAAAACACAAAGGCATGTGGCACCCAAAATGCCACGGGGTCTCAAACAGCTGCAGGCAAAACCGGAACTGGCTGGCACTGCCCCACACTGGCCTCAGTGGGTCTGGGGAGGAGACGACAGAGGGCAGGCTCTGAGGCTTCATCCTCAGCCTGCTATTGATCCCTGAACACCGGGTCACTACAGGCGGCAGAGCTAATGTCCACCCCCGCCCCCGTGGATGGGCTGCGCCCCGTGGATGGGCTGCGCCCCGTGAATGGACTGCGCTGCGTCTCAGCCTCTCCACCCCAACGCCATCAGCCAGGTTTATTGACTCTCTTATCGACAGTGCTCAGGCCTGATGAGGACAAGAGCAGCACACTTCATTAAGGGGTGTGGAAGGAGAGATGATATATACAGACGGTGCCAAAAACTGGGCTCGCTTTGCGCTTTCTAAGGCCCCAGAAACCAACACACATCATGGCTCCTTGAAGGTGGAGGAAACAAACACGGTAAAGCGGGCTCATGGCTTCCATCTCCTCTATGGCCTCAGAGTGCAGGGTTTCTCCAGGAGCCTTACTATTTCTAATCAGCTAACCCTTCGACTTAGGAGGGCACTAGGATACACACACACACACACACACACACACACACACACTTTCAGTTATCTTCCCTTTCAGTTCACACTCCTAAATCCTCTGCTATTGGAAACAGCAAGGAAGGCAAGTTATCCCAATATATTAGAATACATTCCCATGGCAACTTCTCACTGAGGGCCAGGCTGAGAATATATGAGGGACAATTAAAATTCTAGATAGCTGAAAATGGTGGCACACACTGTAATTCCAACCTTCAGAAAGCTAAGAGGATTTTCAGGAGGATTGCCAAAAGTTCAAGGCCAGCCTACGTTGCCCAGTTAGTACCAGGCCAGCCAGGTATACACCGTGAGACACTAGACCAAAAGGAAGAAGTGGCGGGAGGTAGCTTAGCGAATCCAGGACTTGTAGCACAAGTGGAGGACTTGAGTTTGCTCCTCAGCACCCACACAGGAAGCTGGGCATAGTGGCATGCTCTTGTGATCCCAGAGCTAAGGCAGTGGACACAGGCAGATCCTGAGACTTGATGGACATCAAGCCTAGCCTATCAGTGAACTCCAGGCTCTAGTGAGAGATTCTGCCTCAAAAACCAAAGTGGAGTACTACTAAAGAGGAATGACACCCAAGGATGACCTCTGGCCTCTGCATGTATGTATATACAAGTGCGTGTGAGCGCTCATACACACACACACACACACACACACACACACTCACACACACACACAAACAGCTAAAAAGAATCTTTATGGGGATCAAGGTCAGGATGAGGCTCAAACTCCATGCTCTGCCCAGGGGTCCCCATCCAGAAGCTGTGCTGACATTAGAATTCTGGTACTGGAGTAAAGTTCTGATGGATCAGAACGATACCTAAAATAGGAAGTTACAACCTGGGGGTGGTTCTGGGAAGCAGTTACTATTGGTCCATTTAAATAGTAACAAAATTCCTTGTCTGAAGTCTTTATTATTGACGTTCCCTCACACTCCCCCATTGCCTTAGACTCTACTTCACCTGTCCCTGAAACCACATTAGACACCCCCCAACTTGGGCCCAGATGAGCCCAGCAGAGGACCAGGAGGCCAAAGAGGTTGCTGACTCTGACTTTCTGCCTTTGGTTGGTTCTCTTGGAAATCTGGAGAGGGCTTTGGAGAGACTCCCCAGATGAGGCTGGGCTCTCTGAGTTAGACATGTAGGCAGGCTTAATCTACTTGACAGGAGCCAAGCCAGTTTTTGCGGGCTGGATATTAGCAGGCATGACAACTTTGGAAAACAAGATGAAGAGGTAATCGTTTCTTGGTGGGGGCTGGTAATAATGAAGGCGCTTGAGAGGGATGACAGAGGGGGTACAGCAGAGAGGGGGTACAGCAGAGAGGGGGTACTGCAGAGAGGGGGTACAGCAGACAGGGGGTACAGCAGAGAGGGGGGTATCACAGAGAGGGGGTACGGCAGAGAGGGGGTACAGCAGAGAGGGGGTATCACAGAGAGGGGGTACAGCAGAGAGGGGTATCACAGAGAGGGGGTACAGCAGAGAGGGGGTAGAGCAGGCTTTCTTTGGTTTCCCTTCATCCATCGTTTTAAAAGATTTTTAAAAACCATTTCCTAGAGTCCTCCCCTTCTTCTACCCTTTCTTCTTCCTCAGTTTACCACAGGTCTTAGAAGTCAGGATTGGGCCGGTGAAACCCAAGGGGTGAGCAAGTGATTGTTTAGAATCTGGTAGGAAAGTCTGGCTAGTGTTGCACAGGGCTCTGGAGGGACTGGCGTCACCTGACCAGGGTGGCCATACTTGCAAACATAATCAGGAGCACTACTGGGGTCAGAGAGGAAAACAGCCAAGATGGATATCTCAATACAAGAACACAGGGGAGAATCCCTTTCCCCAGTGGCCTTTACTCAGAATGGCATTGCACACTGTAATAACCATTTAAAAGGGAACTATCTCTAGGAGGATGAGATGGCTCGGCAGGTGAAGGCACTTGCAATGCAAACTTGACAACCTGGGTTCCATTCCCAGAACCCACAGAGGGAAGAGAGAACCAGTTTCCAAAGGTTGTCCTCTTCATGTGCTCTGTGGCATCCAAACACCTGCACGTACACACATGCACACACAATAATACTACTAGTAGTAAATAAGTAAATAAGCCTGGCACTGGAATGATCTTTAGGTCCTCAATATGATCTTTGTTTTGTTTTGTTTTTTGAGACAGGGTTTCTCTGTGAAACAGTCCTGGCTGTCCTGGAACTCACTCTGTAGACCAGTATGGCCTTGAATTCACAGAGAGCTGCCTACTTCTGCCTACTGAGTGCTAGGATTAAAGGCATGCACCACCACCACTGCCCAGCCCCTCAATACGACCTAACTCTGTGTGCTTCTGTGTGTACTATACATAGAAAGGGAGGATCTGCATATATATATTAATATTTATATGACTTTAAGAGAAGGGGTCTTGCTTTAGCTGTATAGTACACACTATGTAGACCAAGCTGGCCTCGTACCCATGACAATCCTCCTGCCTCAGCCTTCTGAGTGCTGGAATTACAGGCACATGTCACCAAGCCCAGCTGTGCCCTTTGCTCCTCCTGATTCCTCTTTCCTTCTAAAGAAGAAACTGCCCCCCCCCTCCTCTCCATCCCACCCTTTCCCCCCACCTTCCATATCTCCAACCTCACTGTTTCCTCCTCTCTTTCATCTTGCCCTCTATCTGCAAAAACAAAATGGAAAGGCTTCCTTCTGGCTCACAGCCCTCCCCAGCTCGGCTTTTCTGCTCCCCCTTTCCTGTCCCTATCCCCTCTGTCACATCTTCCTCCTTCAGCTTTGGGGACTTTCTCCCAGCTCACTGGCCCACTCCCATTCTCACGAGTGCTTTCCCTTCCTTAATCTGTCTCACCGGGTGTGGTGGCCAGGCAGTGCTCTGTGAGTTCAAGACCAGCTTGGGTTGGGTTACACAGTAAGTTGCAGGCCGGTCAACAGAGAGTGGGACCCTGTCAAAAAACAAACAAACAAATAAACTGTCTCTATTTCTATTTCGGACAGCCTTGTTCTCAGATCTGCTACTAGGACAAATTGCTAGTTTTTCACTGTGCTTAAGTCTCTTCATTATGATGTTAATCACAGTGTTTTGAAGTTGTTATAAAGGTCCGGTATATATAGTTTACAGTTTATAGTATATATATAGTTTACTGTTGCCTACGTCATGGTAGTTGCTGCGTCCGTGTTAGCCAAACCACCCACACTCTCTCTCTAGAAAGATATCTAAGGAGTGATTCTACGGATACAGGTGATGTTAGTCCCCAAGAATGACAGTTTCTCTTCTTAGGAAGTGAGTTTGTTCTTAAGGAGATGGGGTGAACGTGGTTCCCCTAGCATCAGGCCCTAGCGAATCCGAGGGATGAGATTTCCCTGCCCACCTCCAGAGACTTCCTCTCTGCTCTATCTATTCCTAGAACTAACGTGGGCATCACCTTCCAAGGAGAAACCCCTGATTTGGAAGGCATGTGATAATAGCTTCCCCTTCCACTTACTGTGGCAGGAACCTTGGTTCCACCACAAACGCAGACTGAAAAACCAATCAGAAGGCAGATTATGTCCGATGAGTAGGCTGCTGGCAGGGCAAAACTCTGCCAAAGGTACGGAATGGAGGAGTGGGGCGTGGCATGGCAGGGAAGGTTATGGCCCACGCCCGAGGCTAGGAAAAGAGGAGAATGAGATTCTGGTGAAAACAAATGAGGACATGGAGAAGCTTTGAAAAAAAAAATAAGTAAATAAAAAGGAAAAGGTCCCCCCAGTTTGGAGTACTAGAAGTAGATTCGTTTCATTTCCTAAGCTGCAATTTCAAAATCTAACAACTGCCATCCCCAAGGACTCTGTAAAGCTTCAGAGAGTAACTGTGAACCCCTGAAGGAAAGGTCTCCGGCTGATTTGATCTGCTGCTGTACTTTTTAGCCGGCACACTCTTCACACGATGACATGTCTTATTGAGTAATATGTGATATTCCGCATGGCGAGACTATTGATGCAGAATTTCCTTTTCCCAAACTCAATATCCCAATCAAAGACGGCTGCAGCCCATCACTGAGGCCATCCACTTAAAGACAAGTTGTAAGATGCATATTGCCGAATATTCCCGTTCATTTTATGCTCACAGTGCTTAAAATCGCCTCTAAACAGCCTCGGCTCCCAGCCTATTAAGGTGTCTGTTATCCATACTCCATTCAACGGTGTGGAAATAATTGTCTCCAGACTACAGGGGAAAATTGATGGTCACAAGCCGAGTCAGCACTCCCGTTCTCTTCTCCCTCCGTTGAATCAGGTGTTATTTACCTCCTCCAGCACCTGGGACTCCTGATAAGTCATTCCCCTGGTAGCGCTTTTCCAGGACAATGCTGTGGGGGTCTTTGGAAGAACTAGGGATCCTTCATAAACGGTATTGTTATCAGCACAAGTCACACCACCCCCAGATGTGCAAAGCCTAAACCACCGAGGGCATTCAGGCAAACGGGGCTTCCCCGGCTCCATCTGGTTCCTCTGACAAATGAGAAAAGGAATCGGTGAGAATAGCACTCGGCTCAACGTGAGGGCCCATGTTTTGTCAGGAGATGCAAAGGTAGAGTCCTTTCGCGGTTGCACCCCTAGCCTGCTAGCCAGCATCTCCGCCCACTCATGGGTCCTCCTCCCTGCTAACCTGGCTCTTCTACAAAGACCTGCCTCTTAGAGATGCATTTCTTCATCTCATCTCACACAGGCCGATGGAGGAGAGCAAATGCCCGACTTTGCCTTTAAATATCAACCCCACACACAGACAACACCATGGCAGCCTGAGAGGTTTCCATGGTGACAGAATGCAGGCCATGACCTCTGTAAATGTAATCAGAGCACTGGGATTGGTGTGTGAGACAGGTTTAATTTCTCCTCCAGTGGAATCTCTGTGGTCCAGGCCATACGTGGGTTTTATACATTGACAGCCTGCTGTCCTCACCAGGGCAGTTCTGCATATGGCAATCCCCCTGCCCCAGAGCTGATTTCTACTCTGCCTGAGCAGGCTTCAGGATGTAAAATGTTGCTCAGGTTTGGAACAGCAGTCACAGCAACACCTGGCATCCAAACCCAGCGTTCTCAGGAGGTCAGGCTGATCCTTCAACGAGAAACAATTACAATACAAAAGCCGGACCAAGAACGCAAAAGACCAGCCAAGATTTTCATTCCTGATCTAACACCACAGCATGGTCTAAACCTGTGCTTCCAACACCTTCACCTTAAGGGAGAAGCTGCCCTGGCAAGGGAAGGTGGGAGACCTCTGTAGTCCCAGAAGACAGTACCCAAACATGCTTAGCAGGGGAACTCTGCTATCCCTGCCGGAGCCGTGATCTAAGAAGTGAAATTTCCGCATCACTGGTGTCAGCACTGCCCATGTGATGAGAGAGTGCAGGGGTAGAGGTGGGAGCCTCAGTAGGCCTTCCTCACCCCTCTCGTCTGCGAACAAGGCCAAGATGCAGCCCTGGGATGCCCAAAGTAGGAAGCTAGCTTCTCACTAAACTGACAAGATATCGAGGTCTAAGCAGCATCCAAAGAGACCACAAAACCTATTTCCTTAAACCCCATTTGGGCTCAGTGAAGAGTTTGTTTCTACCTGAAGACCAGTATCCTCTGCTTCTGTTTGTGCATCACATGAGATGCTGGCTGACTTCTGTCACCAGTCAATCTGTTTCTCTGAGTCTTCCACTGTAACACACACACACACACACACACACACACACACACACACACACACACCACGGCAGTACAGACTAGGAAGAGACCCATAGTGCTAGCTGACAGGTTTTCCCTCTCAAGAGCAGCTGACCTGTAGATTCCCCTTCAGAAACTCATAGTTTCAGATCTGGAAGGAATCTGAGGATCCTCTTAGGAAAAAATCCAAGGTCCAGACAAGAGAAACGTGTGCCTAGGTTATAGCAAGCTGGTGGTGGAACTACAGTGGCATCGGGGACCCACTCTGCTCAGCTGAGTGACAATGTACCTCCTGAGTGCCTTTGAACCTCAAACTGAAATAGAAGGGAAGTGGGGGAAGATTCAAAAGTGGTTGCTGGTACATTAGAGTCAGGAAACGGTGATTTGGCTGAATCTATAGATAATAGCTTTACCACTTCCTGTGGCAGCCGATGCCAAAGGAAAGAAAGCTCTAGAAAACAGTGACAAGACTGTGAGCTTACACACAGTTGTTCCCTGCCAGCCATACTCTGTCTTTTGAGCCGTAGAGGAGAGGGTGGACCTAATTGCTCAGAATCATGAAGTTGAAGAATAATGGAGTTTATGGTACCACACAGCCCGACATCACATTTCTTGGTTGCTGAGTAATCAAACCATCGAAGGCAGGCTATTGGGTTGTCTTTCTTTAATATTAAAGGGCCCAATTCCTCAATTGTAAATGAATAAATGAGCATCCTTCCAGTTTTAATGAGCCAGAATTCTATAACCTCTAAGAGTAGAAAGATCCCAGTCCTTCACCCTGTAAAGTGTTTGATTATGTGAGGAGTAACGTGTCTTGAAGGCAGTGCCTGTTCTCCTTGCTCCAGAGGTAACAGTATCATCGTGGCAAGCACTAGGAGTGTGTCCAACTCCCAAGGGCTAGCACGGACTCCAGCCCAGAAGCAGCGGAGCTCTTTCTAGTGTTTTTAAAAGGAGGATGAGAACGCCAGCTATGTTTTACTCATGACAACCCAAGATGTTAACTAGCTCGCAGGATAGCTCAGGAAAGGCCAGTTCTGCCATTTGAGGTCAAGCTTACATATAGGTTTAGTCCTCAGTAGACCCTTCGGTTTCTTGCAAGGAAAGGAAGCAAAACAAAACATTTCTGTTCCTTGGAATTTTTGTTAGCCAAATTCCTAAATGAAGCAGAACATTCCTGTAGTCAGAAAGAGAACAAAAAACACTGGTGTGCTTGCCTGCCTTCCTCCCTCTCTCCCTCCCTTCTTTCCTTCCTTCCTTTCTCCCTCCCTTCCTTCCTTTCTCCCTCCCTCCACCCCTCCTCCTCTTCCCTCCTCATTCGTCCAGCATTTATTGAACCAACATTGTGTTCAGAACACTAGGACACAAACATGTACAGACAATACAATACTCTCAAAAAGTGTGCAATCTGGGGACTGGAGAGATAGCTCAGGGGCTAAGAGTTCTCCACTGTTCTTCCAGAGGACCTGGATTCAGTTCCCAGCACCCATCTCAGGAGGCTCGCAAGCATCTGTACCTCCAGTTCCAGGGGATATGCCGCCCTCTTCTGCCTTGTCCTGGCATTGCATACAGGTAGTGCAGACATTCATCATGCAGGCAAACCATCCATCCACATACAACAAAAACAAGCATATATTTTAGGTATATTTTCATATGTATGGATATTTTGCCTGCATGTGCATGTGTGTACCATCTCCATGCTTTGTACATGAAGAGGTCAGTTTCTTGAAAGAGGCTTGGAACTGAAGTTACAAGCCACCATGTGGGTTCTGGGAACTTAACCCAGGTCCTCTGCAGGAGTAGCCAGCGCTCTTAACCACTGAGCCATATCTCCAACACCAAGATAAATATATTTTCTTAAAGTTCAACCTGGCAGTTGGTGCAAGTTCTCCTTCCTATATTGGACCCAGGCTATAAGGCTATAGTGATCACCAAATCCTGTTGGGTTTGGTCCTGGAAACCTGACTATGGCGATGTTGGGGGTGGAGAAACCTCCCCCTCCTCTGTGTGTCTCCTGGGGAAGGCTTTACCGCTCCCATGGCTCTGAGGAGTGGGATCCTTGACATGTCAACATTATGTCAACATTACACTCTCACTAAGAACTTCCTTATGTCATATGACAGCACAGTTCTCTTTAAAGACAGAAATACGTGTCTAATTAATAGCCTTATTATGAACAGAGTGCCCAGAGATGTTTAGAACAAACAGAATTTCTCAAAGGAAATGTTCAGTTCGTGATTCACGTAGACTGAGACGCAAACCGCGGTCCATCCAGCCTACAAGCAAGTGTGCTAATAACCAGAGCCTCGGCCAGAGTAAGGCATTGTCTCCCAACGTCTGACTGCAAGGGAGAGTACTCCATCTCTTTCACTTCAGCAGATGTTAGCGGAATACTCGGCATGTGCCAGGAACAGTGTCAGAAGGGAAGAATTCATAAATAAATAAGACACGAATTACCTGGAGGTCTCACGCGTCGCTGTAGCCACACTCCTTATCCCATTAGCGTGTGTCAGCTTATCAGATTAGTCTCTGTCCCCAGGAACTGAGAGAGGACACAGGCAGGCAAATTCTGATAAGACGTGAAAGGAGGAAATGTCCGGGACACTGAGCATGACACGGGAGAATTCAGGCCTGGGTAAATGTTAAAATTCATCCAAGAACTGGGTACCAGGGAAGGATGGAAAACAAAGGATTGGTAAGGAAGCAAAGTCTCTCTCTCTCTCTCTCTCTCTCTCTCTCTCTCTCTCTCTCTCTCTCTCTCTCCCTCTCTCTCTCCCGTGTGTGTGTATGTGTGTCCATGCACACACATACGCCTATGGAGGTCAGAGGTTAACACTGAGCATCTTCCTCCATTACTCGCTTTTTTTTTTTAATCTTCCATGGAACGGAACATACAGGTCACAATTTGACAAAATTTGTTGCCCACTAAGGCCGGGGTTTTTCCTGTTTCTCCCCAAAGATGGACTACAGACACACCACTGTGTCTATAGCTAGCTTTTTGCATGGGTGCTGGGTATCAAACTCAAGAACGCAAAGTCAGCACTTCACTGGCTGGCCTATCTCCCCAGCCTCCGGTGTGTTTTTACCTAGGAGCTCTGTTCACTGTCTTCTGGGAGCTCCCCATCTTTGGCCAACCGTACAAGATCCCTAGCTCCGCCTTGGCTTTCTTTCGCAGCCTTTTCTTGTGCTAATAAAAGTTCTAATGTGGTCTCCGTTGTCTCTCAGGTGCTACCAGGCGAGATCGTTTCAACAATTTACTTTACGTCCACTGGGTCAAACAGCCTCAGCTGTCAAGAGCAATTATCTCAATCCTTTCTCATGTCTTTCTGAGGTTTCCAGTGTTATTGCACCGATTTGTGCCTCTTCTTCTGCCTCCACTGACCCACTTGGAGCCTGTTTGTTCTCAGCTCATTTTCAAAGAGCCTGTTCTTGTCATCCTGCCCTTGCCGTGTGGCCCTGCTGACTTTCCCGGATGGAGAGATTCCATTGTATAGCAGCTGGTCTAGGAGGACCCAGGAATAACCACATCCTGCCTTCCATTCGCGGTCCATCTGTGGGCTCCATCCTTACCCCTGTGATTTCCCTAGTCAGAGTCTCATTATCGCTCCAACAGCCTGCCTTCCTTAAGGGCTCCTTGTCAAGACTCAGGATTTCAAGAGATAAAGCCCAAATCAAATAGCCTTGGGGATAAAGGGGAAGTTGTCACCAAGACTCCGAGGAAGAACTGAATCCTTGAACACAAAAGGGCAGGAATATATCTAGGCCTTAAACACAGCTAGTTTTTAACTCCCTAGGTTAGATATTTTCCTAGACCACAGCTCACACTCATTGATCCCACCTGCTCAGCTGTAACCGTGAGAGTAGTGTTGTGTAGGAACGTGCAGCTCCCACCAAAGCCAGTTAGGTATGATGGGTACAGAGGAAGAGAATACTAGACCGCACAGATTGCTAATTCTATTTTCTTTTTAAAGTGGGTAGATTTGATGAACAGAACATGCAGTCTGGGCTGGAGAGATGGCTCAATGGTTAAGAGTACTGTGGCTGAATCGTGAGCACAGGGGTTTGGATCCCAGCATGCATATAACAGGCCAGGAATCCCACAAACAGCTGTAACCCCAGGGCATTCCACAAACAACTGTAGCTACGGTGCTGAGGAATCCAGTGCTCTCTTGTGGACTCCACACATGCAGAGATGCATGCACTCACGTGCGTGCACACACACATACATATACGTGTGTGTGTGTGTATAACTAAGTAAGTAAATGAGTCTTTTTTAAAGAGAAAAAGAAAATGCTACCTACCAATCACATCCCCTTACTCTTCCTATCTCCTGGGACATTCCAAAATCACTACAGGAGACACTAATGTTTTCTCGCTTGTGGGAGCTGGAGGGACGGCTCAGTGACTAGAGTCCTTCTCGTTCCTGCAGAGGACCCAGATTTGCTCCCAGCACCCACTTTGGGCAGCTCACAGCCCCTGTAACTTCAGTCCCAGGGGATCTGAAACCATCTCCTGGCTCCCATGCATACCTAAAAACACATAGTACGCATAAACTCCACGCAAAGAGATATAATTTTTTAATCTTTAAAATCTGTTTCCTTCACATGACTTTTTGGCCTCAAAAATGAAGGTGTGGCTGGATAAGAGGGTAATGAATCCTCATTCCTTTCACTAGAGGCTTGCCGTCAGCCTAATGGAATTCTGCTACACACAGTGTTATCTTTACAACATTGTTGACAAGGTAATTCAGGGTAGACCCAGATTCCACAGAAATGAAATTTTACCTTGTTCTTGACCAATGTCTTCCTCCTTCTTACATCTTCCCAAAGCCAGTACCATGGGTACCCAACAGTCCAGTCTGGGCAACCAGTGTGTCCGCCACTCCTCTTCCTCCCTCCCTCACTGATGCTTACTAAGTATCTCGTACTTCCACACTATCTGCTACTGTCTAGCCCCATTGCCACCATCCTGGTCCACGCCAACACTTTCTCTTGCCGTGTACCCTTCTCATCTTAGGCTGCGTGGTAATGGTGAATTTTGATTGTCAGCTTGGTTAAATTAAGAAACACTCATGCTAGGGTATTAACGAAGCGCATCTTCGAGTGTGTCTTTAAGAGTGTTTCTAGAGATGGTTAATAAAGGGGGAAAGTTCCACTGTGAGTGTAGACAACTCCATCCCATGGGCTAGAGTCCTAGACTGCATAAAAAGGGGAGAGGGGAAAGCCCAGCTGAGTTCTAGCACTAATTCCCCGTCCTCTGTCTCCTAGGTGACACCACAGACCAAGATGGCCCTGACACCATGCCTTTCCAGCTTTGATGAATTGTATCCTCTGAACTGTGAGCCAAATCAAGCCTTAATTTTTTTTGATTTTGGGTTTTTGTGGGGTTTTGTTGCTGTCATGTTGGTGGTTTCGGTCAGGTGTTTGGTTACAAGGATATGAAAAGCAGCTAATACTCCTAGACACCCGTTTTCTATCCTGTACCCAAGGACCTCCTTTAGAAGTGGGGAGGGTCTTGGAAGATGGTTCATGGGGGTAAAAGCACTGACTGCTCTTCAGAAGACCTGAGTTTAATTCCCAGCACCCATTTGAGTTGTTCGCAACCCTCTATAACTCAGTTCCAGGAACACCTGGCACCTTCCTCTCTGCAGGCACCTCCGTGTGCACGTATCACACGTGCATGCGTGCAGACCCTCACCTGCACATCCACACACAGTAGAAACAGTAATTATGTCAGGCAGTGAAGGTGCACACCTTTAATCCCAGTACTCAGGAGGCAGAAGCAGGAGGAGCTCTGTGAGTTCAAGACCAGCCTGATCTACAGAGAGAGTACCAGGATAGGCAGGGCTACACAGAGGAAACTTGTCTGAAGAAAATCAAAATAACAATAACAATAATAATAATTTAAACATCTATTTAATTTCCCTTCTCTACCAGAAGTTTTAGTTACTTCCCTAAATCCTCAGTGTGGTTAAGAAGCTTCCACCATCACCGCCACCACCATCATCACCACCACCACCACCACCACCATCACCATCACTGCCTCCACCACCACCACCATCACTGCCTCCACCACCACCACCATCACCATCACCATCACTGCCTCCACCACCACCACCATCACCATCACTGCCTCCACCATCACCACCATCACCACCACCACCATCACCATCACTGCCTCCACCACCACCATCACCACCACCACCACCGTCACCACCACCACCACCACCATCACTGCCTCCACCACCACCACCATCACCATCACTGCCTCCACCACCACCACCATCACTGCCTCCACCACCACCACCATCACCATCACCATCACTGCCTCCACCACCACCACCATCACCACCACCACCACCATCACCACCACCACCACCATCACTGCCTCCACCACCACCACCATCACCATCACTGCCTCCATCACCACCACCACCACCATCACTGCCTCCACCACCACCACCATCACCATCACTGCCTCCACCACCACCACCATCACCACCACCACCACCATCACTGCCTCCACCACCACCACCATCACCACCACCACCACCACCATCACTGCCTCCACCACCACCACCATCACCATCACTGCCTCCACCACCACCACCATCACCACCACCACCACCATCACTGCCTCCACCACCACCACCATCACCACCACCACCACCATCACTGCCTCCACCACCACCACCACCACCATCACTGCCTCCACCACCACCACCACCACCATCACTGCCTCCACCACCACCACCATCACCACCACCACCACCATCACTGCCTCCACCACCATCACTGCCTCCACCACCACCACCACCACCATCACTGCCTCCACCACCACCACCACCACCATCACTGCCTCCACCACCACCACCATCACCATCACTGCCTCCACCACCACCACCACCACCATCACTGCCTCCACCACCACTACCACCACCATCACTGCCTCCACCACCACCACCATCACCATCACTGCCTCCACCACCACCACCATCACTGCCTCCACCACTACCACCACCACCACCACCACCACCACCACCACCACCATCACTGCCTCCACCACCACCACCACCACCACCACCACCACCACCACCATCACTGCCTCCACCACCACCACCATCACCATCACTGCCTCCACCATCACCACCATCACCACCACCACCATCACCATCACTGCCTCCACCACCACCATCACCACCACCACCACCGTCACCATCACTGCCTCCACCACCACCATCACCACCACCACCACCGTCACCACCACCACCACCACCATCACTGCCTCCACCATCACCACCATCTCCACTACATTTGAGCTACTTTCTTCCCCGGTCCCTCTCTCTGTATGGTCCCCTCATCCTGTCTTTTCTTATCTTTATTTTCTTTCTGACAGAGTCTCACTGTGTGACCCTGGTTGGCCTGAGAGATGGACTTGAGATGAACTGGTCTCCAATTGGCAGAGGTCCACCTGCCCCTGCCTCCTCGTGCTAGGATTAAAGGCCTGTGCCACCATGCCCAGGACCCTGTGTCATCTTAAGTAACAAACGTCTTTTAATCTCTCAAATGAGCTGCACCCCACTATCACTTTTCATAGTATGTTCCCTCCGTCTGCAACACTGTCCCCTGTCCTTTGCTCAGCTAACCACCACTCACACTTCAAGTCACAGTTTAAAACACCACTTCTGCCCAAGCCTCATTGCAAACCTCTCGTCTGTTCCTGCTGCGCTAGGCACCTGTCAGCTGAAGCTCATAGCCCGTCCGTAACTGCATGTCTCCTACCTCTTGTCTTCCCCAACTGCAAGATCTTTCCTATGTTATTTATCATTTTATATCCAACACTCATAGGAGGTTTCCAATAAATGCTCACTGAACTGAGGAGCCAGCTCAATAGTTAAAATCCTATTAAGCAAGCAAGAGTTCAGATACCCAGAGCCCACATAAAGTCCAGGTGGGTGTGGCAGACAGAGACAGGGGATCCCCAGGGCCAGCCAACCAGAAAGAGTGCCGCTCTGGCTTTGGTTGAGAGCCACCGCCTCATAAAGGAAGAGAAATTGAGGATGATGCTGGACATCACCCTTAGGCTTCCACACGTGTGCGGATGTGGATGTGCACACGTTTACATGCGCGCACACACACATAGCTGGGAAATAAAAATAATTTTATTTTATGTGTGTGGATGCTTTGCCTGCATGTGTGTCTGTGTACCACTCACATGCCTGGTGCCTGCAAAGGCCAGAAGATGACAACTGACCCCCTGGAACTAGAATTACAGACGTTGTGAACTGACAAATGGGTGCTAGGAATGGAACTCAGGTTCGCTGGAAGGGCAACCTGCGATCTTAACTGCTGAGCCAGCTCTCAAGCCCTTGAAATAAGTAATTTTTAAAATGTTTATTGAGGATTACAAGGTCAATCTGTTCAGATTTTTTTAATTGGTTATTCTTAAATAATTTCAAACCTACCAAAAAGTTTCTATAACACATAAGCCTCTTGTATATCACTAATTGGATCCATCAATCACTCATTTCTGCCATGTTTATTATTTTATATATATATGTATATTTAGTATATATGAGTGTGTATGTATACGTATGTGTGAGTATATGTGTGTGTGTATATATATAATTTCCCTGAACCTTTTAAGAATAAATTACAAGCAGCTCTTTTCCCCATTAAAACTTTAGAAGTATTTCCTAACAATGTCTACACTCTGCTCAAATTTATTAAAGCAAAGAACTTTAATAAAAACATGCGTGATTCCAAGTGTGCTGTTATTAGAGAAGTAGACAGTAGTGGGGAGGGAGGGCAGTTGAGGATGAAGTACACACAGCGTCAACCCTCCCTCCTGTCTCCCTGGGCTCTCACATCCTGAGGCTTTTCTCAAACCCTGGTGCTGTAGAGCTTGGGGGCTGACTGCTTGCTGAGCATGGCCCAGGCTGGCCACCCCAGAACGGCCACTTCCCCAGCCTCTGGCACCTGTGCCTTTATCTCTCCTTGGCCATCTAACCTCTGTCGGGAGGGTAATCTAAGCTTTGTTTCACAGGGTCCCAGAGAAGAGAGGCGGCCTAACCCACCGGAAGTGGAAGTAAGAGGGGGAACCGAGGTACAGGAAGTGGGAAGATGTCTCCTGGGACCCACGATCAGGCATGAGCGGTGGGGGGGGGGCTTCGGAGAAGGCAAGGAGATGAGCTTTGGGGCGGAAAGATTTGCACACCTTGGGTCCCTGGATTGTCCTGCTCAGCTGAGTGGAATACCAAACGAGGGTGTCTCAAAGCTGAGCTTCACCTCAGCCAGGCAATCGACAGGAGAAGCAGCGAGCGAGACCGACAGACTGTCACTGGCAAAATGAACTGTCACCTCCCATTTTTCAGAGGCACGGCGGGATGAATTGCAGCCTTGAACCGTGCGGCCCGCTGCTGATTGAGTTCCGCTGTCTTAGAACCCCGTCGAACAAGGCGAGTTCATTTCAGACTGACGTCCCACCGCTTATCAATTTAGGAGCTAGTAAAATTAACCGCTTCGGAGCTGATTTGCCCCCTCCCCCCCCCCCCCTGCTTGGTTTCCACATCCGAAAAGGTCACGGAAATAAATCTCTCTGGGTCCCACTAACATAATACACAGTCTAGAAATGAGGTCTCACAAGGCTGAAGCCAAACATAACCCAGGCCCCAAAGCTTTCTGAGGGCCCTCTGGAGCCAGCAGCCCATGGAAACAGTGCGACATGCCAGGCATCTGCTAGAGGCACACACCGCCAGCTACTGCTCCCAAGAGCCTGCGGTTGGGAAGGGTTGGGTAGCAAAGGATGAAGCCGTTTCCCAAGGAACCCATGACTTTCTGCAGAGAAGGGTGTGTTGGTTAGCTTCCTATCCTCAGGGCCCTCCACACATGTAGTAGGTGCCCCACAAATGACCATAAAGCCAAATAAGATGCAGTGTTTGGCCAACGCATCCGTGATTACTTTGAAAAGCGGAAACAAACGAGCACGGACACGACTCTGGTGTGCAGAGAGGGAAAGGGACTGTGACCCAGGAAAATATTGCCTGTCACCAGCCACTCCCCCGCCGCATTCCGTACCGGAAATGACTCCTGAGGGCAGAGCGCAAAGCACACCAGAACAGCAACCTCTGGCTCCAGAAGCAAAAAGTGCCTTCTGCTTCGTGTCTTCCCACCCGGTTTAACTGCTCCTAAAGGCCCACATCTGCAGCTCAGATAGATAGTTGTTCCAGAATCCTCTCCTTCCCTCTCCCTAAGGCAAACAATGGCACAGTCTCCCCCCGCCCCCCACCAGAGATATAAGCAAACCATCTCAGGAAGATTAAAAAAAAAATTGCTTACGTTCCTAGGTGCTCTCTACCTCTATCTGGAAGTGTCACCAAGGGTATCCCATCTCAGAATAGGGGACATATTTCCCCGGGAGCAGTGTGAGAAGGAAGGGCCTGTGGGCATGGAGATAGCTTCCTGCAGGAAAGCTGGTGTTCTCTCCAGCAGACATCAGGGCGAGGGCCAGCTGGTTTTGCTCAGTCAATGTCTAGCCATCTCTGCTGTAGTTAAGTTCCTGTCCCGTTTGTAAGTAGTTTACTCGTGTGTTTCAACTGGGGGCTTTAAGAATGATTTGTGCGTGTGTGTGTGTGTGTGTGTGTGTGTGTGTGTGTGTGAGGCTGCATGAGCTTATGTGCACCACCTGCACACATGTTTATGGGACCATGCAGGGTCCCATACAGGGTGTGGGATCCCCTGGAGCTGGAGTTCAAGGTTGTGAACTACCTGATGTGAGTGCTGGGAGTCAAACCCGGGTCCTCTGCCAGGGCAGTGAGTGCATTTAATCAGTGAGCCACCGCTCCAGCCCTTTTACTGGGGACTTTTTGTTTGTTTGGTTTTGTTTTTGTTTGGTTTTGGAGACAAGGTTTCCATGTAGCCTTGGCTGTCCTGGAACTTGCACTTGCTCTGTAGACCAGGTCTGTCCTCGAACTCACAGAGATCGACCTGGCACGGCCTCCCAAGTGCTGGGATTAAAGGCGCACTTCCTGGGGATTTTTAACCCCACACTGGAATGAGAAAACTGTATCCACCTTGCCTAGCCATAGGACTTGAACAAACACACTAACTTATCTAAGCCCCAAATTTTCCACCTAGGAACTCACAGAATAGCTAAAAAGTTTGTTTGTTTGTTTAAGGAAGTTGGCTCTATGGTTCAGAGCACTTGCAGCTCTAGCCGAGGACCTGAGTTCAGGTCCCGCCACCCATATGGAGGTTCACAACTGACTGTAACTCTACTTCTAAGAGAACCAATGCCCTCTTCTGGTTTCCAAGGCCAGCAGACATGTAGAGTGCACATTCATGTGTGCGGGCAAAACATCCATGCACATATAATAAAAATAAACGATCCTTTAAACAACCTCATTTATATTAGAAAAACTTAACAGAATATACAGTTATGTACAGATGTTGGCATTTATTCATTTCGGTTTCGGCAACAGAAAAAAAATTTGCAGAAGGATATCATAAATTATCTCGAAATTTGGCCCGGAAATGTCACTTCTGGGAAATCATCTCACAAAAATGATCACTTTGATACGAAAGGAAGAAAGGGTGAGGAGGTTTTTTTTTTTTTTAAGAAATTGGAGATAACACTAATCCTGTCAATAAAGGTCTGGCAAATAAATGATGATTTATTTATGCTTTGTAATGGTGTGCAGTAGTTAAACTGAACAGGAGAGTGTATATCTAAAACTCTTCAAGCAGGGATGTGAAATGTTAGCGTCATCTTGTATGAATTACATGTGATTATCACATCCTGAAGGACTCGGGCGTTCCTGAGACAAATAAATCATGTGTGATCATAGAAAAACATGCCCCGCTAGCCCTCGGGGAATTGCCCAAAGCTTTGGGTGAGTAACAGTTGTGTTTCATTTATGTTTTGTGGACACCTCCTCGTGTCAGTGCCTTTAATTTTATAATTTAAAAATAACATCTAATAAAACAGAGGTCCTGGGTTCCAATAACAACCCTCATGTAATGATGGGAGAGAGAGAGAAGGAGATTTACAGGCAGCTGAAGTGTGTTCTCAGAAATATAAACCCACAGTCTTCTAACAGCGTACGTACAGCCTCCAGTCTGAAGTTGGAATGGCCCTAAGCTGGGAACCAGGCATCCAGTACCCTTGTCCCAGTGCCACCATTAACTTCATACATGACATCAACCTAATCACTTATCTGGGCCCTGGTTTCTACATCCAGGAAATTAGAGTGTGAAAGCATATGTTCTCCAAGGTCCCTTCAAGCTGAGAATTCCATGGTTCTATGAAGTCAGTTTTCAGAGATTCAATAAAGGATGTTTATATATAATTAAAGTCCCTGATCATTTCTGGCAATAACAGGAGGATTTTAACAAGGCCTTAAATACTCACAGGCAGAGAAAGCTCACTAAATTTTTTTTTATTTAAACAAAAAAGTTCCTGCCCTCGAGAAACCTATAATTTAAAAAAGAAAATAAGACAGCTAAATCAATAGAAATATGAAGTTTTACAAAAAGAAATGCTCAAAATGAGGTTGTTAGAGGGGATCAGTGTACTCAGACGTGTGTTCCTAGAAGCCTCAGCATTCCTGAAGGGGCTCAGAACTACTCGGGGACAGGACAAAGGGTGAGCGGTCCCCTTCTCCGTCCCTGGTTTAATTGTTAGAGGGGATCAGTGCACTCAGATGTGTGTTCCTAGAAGGGGCTCAGAACTACTCGGGGACAGGACAGAGGGTGAGCGGTCCCCTTCTCCGCCCCTGGTTTAATTGGAGTGGCTCTCCTTCTCTTTGTGGCGGGCACCTTAGCAATATAAGGCTTTTACAGCAGAATTTGGCTTGGATGATCATCTCTGTCTACATAATCCCATGTCCCTGAGAAGTGTGTAAAGCTTTTACATCCTGCACTCCATTTTGTACGTACACAGGAAATGAACGTCCTAAAAGCTGATGCTCCCTTAAAACACAACTAATTTGCAATGTGGATAAGGATTCTTAGGAACAGTTCCATCCTGGATGTTCTGAGCATGGGCCCTGGCCACAAGAAAAGCTGGAATTACTGGGCTCAACCCCCAAACTGACAGTCTCTGTTTCAAAGAAACATCTTAGAAAACGCAGAGTAACTCTTACAACTGCTAAGAGCTTTCTAGGTGTTTTCAGTTCACCCTTCAGCTCCGAGAGCTAGAGATGACCATCCCCACTCTGCAATGAAGAAAGCTAAGACCAGGCATGCCTGTACTTTCCCCAACGTGAAGAGCCAGGATCCGAATCCGCAGAGTTCAGCTTTACCAAATGGTGCTGCTGTGTCCAGAGTGCTGGGTAGGCAACTTGTCTGTCAATGGCTGGAGGAGTTAAAAGGGACTCTGCCTCTGGCTCCTGTATAAATTTATTTTGTCTCACTATCCAATCCCAAAGAAGGTATTTCCTACCTCTTATCATGAAATAGGAGCCAGACGTGGTCAATAGACCTCTCTGTTCTTATAGAGGATCCAGGTTCGGTGCCCAGCACCCACTCAACAATGGCTCCCAGTCATCTGTGACTCCACTTCCAGGGGATCTGACACACTTCTCTGACCTCCGTGGTCCCCAGGCATGCATGCGGAACACAGATGCGCACACAGGCAAACACTCATACACATGAAAGAAAGAACGAAATCTTTCTGAAAGTGCAATGGCTCTGGGGAGAAAGCGCTGCGCTCCAGCCTGGGAACCTGCTCTCCAGCCTGGGAACCTGCTCTCCAGCCTGGGAACCTGCGCTCCATCCTGAGAACCTGCGCTCCAGCCTGAGAACCTGCGCTCCAGCCTGAGAACCTGCGCTCCAGCCTGGGAACCTGCGCTCCAGCCTGGGAACCTGCGCTCCAGCCTGAGAACCTGCGCTCCAGTCTGGGAACCTGCGCTCCAGCCTGGGAACCTGCTCTCCAGCCTGGGAACCTGCTCTCCAGCCTGAGAACCTGCGCTCAGCTTCTAGAATCCACATAGTGGATTGATTTCCCTTTCACCTCATGTGCACAGCGGTGTGCATGTGCTCACGGGCACAACATGCACACATACGATACTGTTTTTAAACTTAAGTGAAAAAAATAATTAAGCTATTTCCCAGCCCCCTTCCTCTAAGTCTGATCCTAGATAAAGACAGTGATTTAGCTGCCATGTGTTCATTCCATCTCCTGCCATCAGCAGCTCCCCCTTTCCCCAGGAAAGAATAAATGCCATCTCCATGGAGCTTGTTCTGACATCTCTGGGAGGAATCGACCACCCCTTCTTGTGTTCAGATATTGAAGATGTGTGTGTATGCATGTGTGTATATGTCTCTGTCTGTGTATCTACAATATGTATTCATGATACTTTCTTGACAATGATGCATATAGTCCTCTCCCTCCCCAATAGCATCGTATCAGCTTTAGGAGCCAAAACTGTTATTCTTCTCTGTATCCATAGAATGCAACACAGTGCCTATCATATTACATAGGCTTGGTGAATGCTTGTTGTTTGAATGGATGAATGAATGAATGCTACTTCCAAGTTTGTTGCTGGGCTTTACCTTGGCACCTCAGCTAATCTTATCTTTCTTGGGACCTCTCTTCTGGTCGAATTTTGTCAGTCCTAGGCTCTCTTTCTTCTCCACGTTTGCTCTTTCTTCACACTGATCATCCCGAGGTAGCTAACCTTGTGAGCAATAATGAGGTCATCCAGGGTTAATACAATGATGTGATTATTTTAACAATGGCTCTTCTCTTGAATAAGAAACAGCTCCTTGGCTTAATAGAGCCATTTTTAAATAGTGACCACATTATGTGGGCATTCCGAGTAGATAGGGCTTGGGAAGTGGCAGGCAGGAGAAATTTAAGGGCCTCGAACTGAGGACTTCTGAAACAATATCAGCCACCGCCATATATAAGAATCACAGAGCTTAAATTGCGAAGCGTTTAGAAACTGACACTGAGGGCTGAGAAAGATGCTGTTCTATGGCAGGTAAGCCCTTGTGTGTTGTATGCAAGGTCTTGGGGCTCCATCCCTAACCCTGAGGAAATCAACAACCGTGGCTGGCACTGAGTGGGTGCTCTCTACCATGATCTAGTGAATTAGTCAAACTTTTTTGATGTGGGAGGACCCAGCTCACTGTGGGCAGTGTCACCCCTGGGCATATGTTCTGAGTTGTATAAGAAAGCAGGCTGAAGCTGGGCCAGGGTGGCGCACACCTTTAATCCCAGAACTCGGGAAGCAGAGGCAGGAAGATCTCTGTGAGCTCAAGGCCAGCCTAGTCTACAAGAGCTAGTTCCAGGACAGGCTCCAAAGCTACAGAGAAGCCCTGTCTCCAAAAACAAAAACAAACAAACAAACAAAGCAGACTGAGCAATCCACGAGGAGCAAGCCAGTAAGAGCTGTTCTTCCACGGCCTCTACAGTTCCTACATCCAAAGTTTGGGGTAAGAGGAGTTTGGGTTCTCCTGCTGACAGACTCTCCTATAAAAGAGTCAATGCTGTATTTGATTAGTATGGATCTAATCCATTGGTAATGGAAGGATTATCATCAGATAAACGTCTTATTCACTAGCTGAGGAAGCTGGTGTTCAAAGGCCCGGGTGACTGTTGTCCAAGGCCATGAAGCTAGAATCAAAGATGGAACGAAAATACTTCGTTCCCCAGAGCCAATAGATGGGACTTTGGCTTTGACCTTTTCAAGTCACCCCAGAAGTTAATGTGGAACCCACTGCTTGCCAGAGAGCTCAGACTGCAAAGGCAGTGGCTAAGGCTTCTGGATAGCAGCAGTGTTGTTAAATCTCAAGAAAGTGAACTTAATTGTTAGACTCCAGTTTATATTCAGAATCCTGGCTACACAGAAGCCTGAAAATATAGAATTTAACTGCTCAGCTCCTGCAGTACAGAAAATCATATAAGAAATGGCTAAGTGGTGAGGAGAGGTGATTCTTCCATTAGAAAGGCTGGCTCCTGGCGGTGGTGGCACACACCTTTAATCCAAGCGCTCAGGAGGCAGAGGCAGATGCATCTCTGTGAGTTCAAGGCCAGCCTGGTCTATGAAGTGAGTTCCAGGACAACCAGGGCTACACAGAGAAACCCTGCCTAGATAAACTAGAAGAAGAGGGGGGAAGGAGGAGAAGGAGAAGGAGAAGAGGAGGAGGAGGAGCAGGCAGGAGAAATTTAAGGGCCTCGAACTGAGGACTTCTGAAACAATATCAGCCACCGCCATATATAAGAATCACAGAGCTTAAATTGCGAAGCGTTTAGAAACTGACACTGAGGGCTGAGAAAGATGCTGTTCTATGGCAGGTAAGCCCTTGTGTGTTGTATGCAAGGTCTTGGGGCTCCATCCCTAACCCTGAGGAAATCAACAACCGTGGCTGGCACTGAGTGGGTGCTCTCTACCATGATCTAGTGAATTAGTCAAACTTTTTTGATGTGGGAGGACCCAGCTCACTGTGGGCAGTGTCACCCCTGGGCATATGTTCTGAGTTGTATAAGAAAGCAGGCTGAAGCTGGGCCAGGGTGGCGCACACCTTTAATCCCAGAACTCGGGAAGCAGAGGCAGGAAGATCTCTGTGAGCTCAAGGCCAGCCTAGTCTACAAGAGCTAGTTCCAGGACAGGCTCCAAAGCTACAGAGAAGCCCTGTCTCCAAAAACAAAAACAAACAAACAAACAAAGCAGACTGAGCAATCCACGAGGAGCAAGCCAGTAAGAGCTGTTCTTCCACGGCCTCTACAGTTCCTACATCCAAAGTTTGGGGTAAGAGGAGTTTGGGTTCTCCTGCTGACAGACTCTCCTATAAAAGAGTCAATGCTGTATTTGATTAGTATGGATCTAATCCATTGGTAATGGAAGGATTATCATCAGATAAACGTCTTATTCACTAGCTGAGGAAGCTGGTGTTCAAAGGCCCGGGTGACTGTTGTCCAAGGCCATGAAGCTAGAATCAAAGATGGAACGAAAATACTTCGTTCCCCAGAGCCAATAGATGGGACTTTGGCTTTGACCTTTTCAAGTCACCCCAGAAGTTAATGTGGAACCCACTGCTTGCCAGAGAGCTCAGACTGCAAAGGCAGTGGCTAAGGCTTCTGGATAGCAGCAGTGTTGTTAAATCTCAAGAAAGTGAACTTAATTGTTAGACTCCAGTTTATATTCAGAATCCTGGCTACACAGAAGCCTGAAAATATAGAATTTAACTGCTCAGCTCCTGCAGTACAGAAAATCATATAAGAAATGGCTAAGTGGTGAGGAGAGGTGATTCTTCCATTAGAAAGGCTGGCTCCTGGCGGTGGTGGCACACACCTTTAATCCAAGCGCTCAGGAGGCAGAGGCAGATGCATCTCTGTGAGTTCAAGGCCAGCCTGGTCTATGAAGTGAGTTCCAGGACAACCAGGGCTACACAGAGAAACCCTGCCTAGATAAACTAGAAGAAGAGGGGGGAAGGAGGAGAAGGAGAAGGAGAAGAGGAGGAGGAGGAGGAGGCAGAGAAAGAAGGAGGAGGAAGAGGAAAAGGAGAAGGAGAAAGAGGAGAAGAAGAGAGAACTGACTGTTCTTTCAGAGGGCCTGTGTTCAATTCCCAGCATTCACATGGTAGTTCACAACCATCTGTAAGTCTAGTTCCTTGTATGGTCTCTGTGGGTATGAGGCCCACAGGTTGTGTATAGACATACATGCAGGCAAAACAAGCGTACACATAAAATAGTGAAAAGGAATCAATTACTAGATCTTCTTGAAAGCATTAGATATTATTTTTTAGAACCCACTGAAATCTTGTCATCTTGACAGAAATGGTATATTGTTTTAATTAATATGTGCTTGATTTTTGTTAAGGGTAAGCTCTTTAATGCATCTACTGGTCTTTTACTTTATTTACTTTTTTATTTCATATGTATTCGTGTTTTGCCTGCATGTATGTCTGTGTGAGGGTGTCAGATACTGGAATTACAGACAATTGTGAGCTGCCATGTGGGTTCCGGGAATTGAACTCAGGTCCTCTGGAAGAACATTCAGTGCTCCTAACCGCTGAGCCACCTTTCCAGTCTTCTGCTGGCCTTTTTATATGTCCTAATATATTTTTATTTCTTCACTTGTTCTATTCTTCCCCATTTCCCTTTTGGGAAGATTTGTGTTTTTTTTATATTTCTTCTAGATCTTGTATTAACAGTATTAACTCATTAACCAAGGGCTATCCTTTAATGCCAAATTTTGCCAGGATCCAATCCTGATGCGATTAATTTATCTGATGGTTCCTTTATTATTTGGCAGACCCTCGGTGCCTACGTGATTGGGGTTTTCCACTCTTGTTCTGCCCTCTTGAGTCTATTCATGCTTCCCATCCCCCACCCTTCCAGCAGCACAGCCCAGTCTGTCTGTCGGGGACACAGGGTCACCAGAACACTCTGAGAGGACAAACACAAACAAACACCTGCAGCCTCGGGGCCTGGGAGGTGAAGACAGACGCTGGAGAATGGGAGGTCTCTCTTGTTCAGGGTATGATGAAGGCTCAAATGAGAGCGAAGAAATTAGAACCCAGACAAACAGTGCGCTGTTTGCAAAGACACCTACAGTCACAGGACAAGTTAACAAAACACCTCTCAATGGCCCTGTTCTTCACTTATATTTCCTGCCTTGGTGGGAGGATGTGGTTTCAGGAGCTAGAACCACAGGTATGAAGCAAACGGCTCAGGCAGATAAAGGAAGCAGTGTATAAAGGAACAGCTGCGTTTGAGTCCTTAGCCGTGTGGTATTCTACGCCTTATCAGATCGTCAAATGCATCTCCTACAGAGACAGCAGACACTAGACTCTTGTTTTATATGCAATGTTTGTTGAGGCTTTAAGTAGTCTCTCAACTACCTCTGTGCTTTGATGTATTTTAAAAATCGTAAGAAAAGTATTATTTATACAAGAACTTGGGATTATCCGTATACTTAATCTATTAGGACTAGATAGTATAATGACGGGCTCTAGAATGCTCTGTAGGACGCAAGAACAGAAACACCTGGCACGGTTGCTCATTCCCTACAAACACTGCACTTCTCCGGGACAAGACCCTGGACCTTTTCCTAGGCCTCTATCCCCAGCCAGAGTTGTCCCCTAAGGGACCTGCTGGACAACCAGCAAACTAATCTTAAATAGTTCATGCCAAGGTGTTAATGGCAGATAATGACTTAATGTATTACATTTACATATTAATAGTCTTTAAATGCCTAACTCAAAGGAACCCCAGTGAAAACTGCAGGGACAGCAAACACTCTGCTCTTTCCTTCTGCCTGAAAAACATCTCCAAATGGACCCTGAACCTTCCTCACTAAGCCAGACCGCAGCCTAAGAAGCCCACAGGACCCCAGGCAATCTCTATGAGCTACTGATGGGAGAGAAATCTTGAGAGATACAAGACAAAAGATGAGCTTGTTGGCCAAGCCTATTACAGAACAAACAAGCATTTATCCAGGCGTGAGAAGACCTGAGTTCTACTTGGGGCTTTAGCATTAGTTGTTTAGACAGTTTTACAAGCAACTAAACATTTGCAGGCCTCACTCTTCTTCAAATGAAAGGATTGAGATTAGAAATAATGTCTCCAAATAATATTTCGTGCTTGGCTGGGGATTCAAAACTGATGGTCAGATGCCTCATTTGATAAAGGTGTTTGCCACAAAAATCTAGTGACCTGAGTTCCATGCCCAGAATCTATGTAAAGCAGAAGTCAAGAGCTGCCCTCACAAAATAGTGATCTCCACACACAGGCCATGACAGGCATGGCATGCAGAGAGAGAGAGAGACAGACAGAGAGAGAGAGAGAGAGAGAGAGAGAGAGAGAGAGAGAGAGAGAGAGAATAATTAATAAATAAAAATTAAAGCTTTTGTGCTTTTCCTGTTTAGGAAAAGATATTCACTCCCAATAGGGAAAGCCACCAGGGAAATGGTGTAAACCAACATTTAGAGTGACTGCAAGTAAGACACCAAATGTTGAGAAACTAGGCGTTTCCGCTGAACCACCAGGTTAAACCACTACCCTGGTGGTTCAGTGAGCCTAAGGGCGATTTGTGGGAAGTATCAGGAGCCTCTGTGTGAGAAGGGTCTGCGTGGTCCGGAAGAGACATCCAGGGTGCGTCAAGTTGGGAAAAACCAGGTGTGCGTAGAACGCTTAGTAAAATGCCTTTCTAATTCTCAGTGCTCCAGGAAGGAATCTCTGAGATTAAATTAAGCTGTTAACCCTCTAGGCGCTCCTGTCGTTCATTGTTAAGGAATTAATAGAAATGCGGGAATGCAGATGGCCTGGCTGTCAGCTCCGAGCGGCGATTTTTCTGATCTCCACGGACGTTTCCAGCATCTTTCATTAACCGCTCATGTACCAATTTGTCATTTTAACGGAGCAGGAAGGAAACTCCCTACCTCAAGGGCTGGTTGGAGAACCCTCCTAAGGCCAGTCCTCCTAGGGTGCCAAGTGCCTGGGAGCAGGGAAGGGACGCCAAATCATTTTAGGAAGTCGGCATCCCAAAGTTTGACTGTCCTGGACACAAGCTTCGAGGAACTATAGGAGTCGGTTTGAACAATTCTAGGCAGAGCGAGAGATGTAAAGAAACTTCTCGATTTGTTCAGACTTGCCACACTCAGGTAGTCAGCTCAACAAGGGGAGGCGCCACCTACAGGAGAGAGGGAGATTTGCCATCTGTGCTCTGCTGCGTCATCTGAGGTTGCGCCTCCTCCAGGTGACAGCCCTAAACATTGGTCCCATGCTTTCGTCGCCCCAAGCACCTCCCTAAGAGCTTGACATATATTAAATCTTTTAAACTCCCCAGTAACCTTATTAGATAGGTTTTTATCGTCATTTTATTTTTAGTACATAAAAAATTACAGCTCCAGAGAATAACTTGCCCCAAGTCACACGAAGTGGGAGGAAGTGGGGGGTGGAGATTCCAGCCCTGAGACCTGGTTCAGATCTGGAATCCTAAAAGCAACATCCTGGGAAGTGTGTATCAGGATGGAAAGAGCCTAGCCCCACCCGTGGTTCACGAGGGACCTGTGGGCTATGTACTCAGCTCATGGGCCCTCGGTTCTGCAGCGCGGGGTTCCCGTGTTTCTAAGACTTCCTTACTCGCTGGACAGAAAATCGCTGCTGAAGTAAGTATAATCTCAGTTAATTTTTAAAGAGGCCAGCATGTCGAGAGATTGAATAGCTGACATCGTCAGTTTGTAGATATGGGAGAAATAAGGGCCTGAGTCTTGAACATACTCTCGGTGTCAGAGCAAGAACTATCACTAGAACCCAAATCTAGCTCCCACCCCCAGTCCCCTGCTTTTCTCTCCACACCACACCCCCTCTTTCATCTTCCATAGCTGAGATTGTGTGGGTTTGGAGTCTTCAGGCCCACTCTCTGATCAAATATACTCGAAAAACAAAACACAAAAACCTGATGGCGCTTGCCTGAGTTTCTACCGCCGGTGACTCATGCCTTTCTCTAAGACATGAATCCTATGCAAACACTAGTAAGCTTCTGAACTGAAGACCCTCACTTCCTGTGTACACGACAGGGTTTCTAAAGCCATGTAACTCCCAGTGTGGTCCACAGGGAACAGCTTCATTGTTGCCACGTGTTCGAAGTACAAGTCACAGGCTCCGCCCGCCCCCCCCCCCCCCGTGGCCCACTGAGTCAGAATCACGAGGTTCTCCAACTGCTGCGTGTGTGCACGAATTACACCCTGCCGAATGTATGCAAACAGTGACCCTGGACAATTGTCCTCATGTCATCGCCAGTGATTTGGGCTCAACAAGAATGGAGAGGGAGCTATATATTTCTCAACAGTACGTATCACCTGAGACCAGACACTCTGGTCTGCAGACTCCATTTTAAATGGCATTTACCAAAGAGTTTTGGATGACAGACATGGAGGGGTGGGTAGTACCCTAGAATAGATGGATGGGGGAAGTTATTACAGAGGGGTGAAAGGGCACAGCAGCACATGAAACCTTGGAATCAAACCAACTGAGGTATGAATTCACCCATGTACCTGGCATCTCTCCATCTGGGTACATTCAAATGTAAAGGCCTTCACATGTGTCTAGCCGGTGGCAAAACCTGTTTGTCACCTTACCTTCCACTGTGCCCTGCCTGTCTCGGTTACAAATGAAGATCTTCCCAGTCCCCTCTGACCGTCAGTTAGCTTTCCAATTTCATTCTGGAGTTAACTGCACTGCGGTGGCAGACAAAGCTGGCCCGATGGCAGGAATACTGTTCCCTGATGGTGTCAGAGCCTCTTCCGTATTTATGTTTGCTGTGTGACTGTCACTTGTATACAGTCACACAGAGACTCTGATATTAAGCCCCAGCTAGGAAATCACCCCCCTGGCACAGCTCTGGTGGAAAAGGAAAAAGGGACTTCAGTGGCAACCAGATATCAAACACAAATTACACGGCCCTTGTACCAAAATAGGCATCTTTAAGAAGGCATGTCTTCTGGTCCTCCTTCAGGTGATATGGCACCCAGAGGAGCCCCGATAGATAACAACCTCTTCTATTTGTAAAGGCCGCTTGTGAAGGAGACTCCATGAGCTCCCAGTGGCGGAATCTGTTGTTCAGTAAGCATCCTCTTGCTTCTGTGCCCCTCCATGGGAGACAAAAGTGTCCACGCTCCACTGATGATGGACCTGGCCATGTGACTTCCTCCAACCAATGGAATGTAAGCAGAGATTTTAACTCTAAAGGCTTGGCTTGGTTTGGCATCTTGCAGTTCTTCCCTTTGTCAGGAGAACGAAGAGCCTGCTCCTGTCTCTTCCTTCATCCTGAGTCCCAGAATGAGGAACTACATGGGATAGTCACAGACAAGATCCACAATGCGGCGAGAATTCGCTGCAACCAGTCCACAAATGTGTGAACAAGAGACCAATGCTGTAAGGCTCTTCGAGTTTGGGATATTAGTTATGCGGCCTTAATGTACTAAAGTTGACTAATACACTTTCTCAGACACCTGTTCTACTGACCTTTTGCTGGGGAGTTATGTACTGTGCCTAAGCTAAAGCATGCACCATTTAATCTGTGGTTCAGAGGGAGGGGTCACTAGATTGAATGTCTAATCCTAAACATTCGAGGGTGCCTGGGAATATAGCTCAATTAGCACAGTGTTTGCCTAGTACACACAAAACCCTGGGTTCTATAAAGCCTGGTGTGGTGATGCTCACCTGTGATCTCAGCACCTGGGCAGTGGAGACAGGAAAATATAAAATTCAAGGTCACCTGCTGCTACATGAGGAATCGGAGGCCCCACTATGTTAGAGATCCTGTCTCAAGTAGTTTTTAAAGGAAACGTCCAAAACTTATACAAGATGTATTTGGGGATCTTCTCAGAGAAATGTTTGCTACAAAGTGTCATTAACTCTTCCTTTGGGTCTATTAGATATGGGTTCTAATATAATTAGAAAAGTAGCAAGCAATTGGGGCAGTGGAGATGGCAGTTTTGGTTCCCAGCACCCACACTGGGTGGCTCACAACCACCTGTAACTCCAGGTCCAGGGGATCTGATGCCATCTTCCGGCCTCCTAGTTCACTTGCACACACGTGGCAGATCACACACGCACACACACACACACACACACAGAGAGAGAGAGAGAGAGAGAGAGAGAGATGCATATACATTTTTTTTAAGTGTAAAGAACAGAGAAAAATCCTAAGAGAGTTGAGAACCTGACTCCGGAACTGTCGAGTTTCCTGTTCTCTAGTTTTCTGCCTTCATGCTCACTGTAGTTTGCCATTCTTAAATCTATTTGCCTATTTCCTCCCTCCCTCCTTCCTTCTTTCCTTCTCTTTCCTTCCTTCCCTTCCTCCTCCTCCTCCTCCTCTTCCTCCTCCTCTTCTTCCTCTCTCTCTCTCTCTCTCTCTCTCTCTCTCTCTCTCTCCTCTCTCTCTCTCTCTCTCTCTCATCTGTTTTTCCCAAGTGAAGGGATAGCCTTGACACTGTCAAATCCAGCTTCTGCCCTGTGTGACCTCAGCTCATAGGATCTTAGAAGTCCATCTCTCCTCCTGTAACTACACACCACTGACTTGGTGGCTAATAAGCAGAAATGTTTGAGACCAAGAGCCTGCAAAGTCAATGTCTGAGGAGGGCACACCTCCTCCTAAATGGTGCCCACCTTCTAGCTGTGTGACCGCACAGTGGAAAGGATGAGTTAGCTCCCTAGAGCCTCTTTCCCTAGGGCACTAAAAACGTTCAGAAGGCCTGAGATCAACTCATGAAGGGGCTGCCTCCTGATCCTGCTACCCTAGAAACTAGGCTTTCAATGTGTGCATTTGAGTGGACACACATGCTCAGCACTTACTGCGATTTGCCAAAAGTCACACCTAATTATAAACCATTGAGTAACAATGTCAGCGAGAAGCCACTCAAGACTCTCGTGCTAGGCAGAGACACAATGAAGCCAGCATCTTAGCAGATATTTGTGAGTTCAAGGCCAGTCTGGTGTACTTAGCAAGTTCCAGGCCAGCCAGAAATACATAGGGAGACCCTGTCTCAAAAACAAAAAAAACAAAAACAAAAAAACCAACCCCAACCCCACACAAAAGAACAGTGTCTTAGGGCCAGGTCATATATATAGCAAGTTCCAGGCCAGTTTGGACGACATTAGATTCTGTCTCAGAACAACAGGGGCTGGTTAGATGGCTCACAGATTAAGAGTACTTGCTGCTCTTCTAGAGGACCGGAGTTTGATTCCCAGCACAGCTTACATCCATCCAGTTCTAAATTTCCTGGTTTCCTTCTTCTGGTCCCTGAGGGCACCAGACACACACACATGCACACACACACACACACACACACACACACTCACACACATACACACACACTCACTGATAGTGTAGCTTACTGATAGAGCACTTATCCAGTCTATGCAAGGCCCAGGGTTTATTCTCAGAATAGAGAAGGAGAAACAAGGAAAGAGAGGAGGAGGAAGAGGACTGTCTTACAAGATATGACAATTAGTGGAAGATGCTAGCTATGTTTGAGAGAGGCAATGTGGTAATTTGGACAAGTAGATTGTTAGATGCCGGTTGAAATCTAACCAAAGTGCTCAGCCCCAGTTAGAAACTTGGGACAGAGTCTTGAGAGGGGAGTGGGAGCTGGGAACTGCAAGAGGCCGATGGAAGGGTGGCGGTTGTAGGAAAAGAGAAGCCGAAGGTCAAAGCCAGCCTTGCAGACGGCTGAGTTAGAAGGGAGGTGTGGACAGCGTGACTGCTGGGAAGCAAAGAACAAGAAGGATACACAGAGGCTCCCAGGAGCCAAGGAAGAGGGGTAGCTTGGACGTCCAGATGGGAGGCCTCCTCAGAGTTGCAATCCTCACCCAAGGAGGCCTCCTCAAATTTGGGTGTGGGAGAAGGGGCTTTGTGAGCCTGTGGAGAAAGAGCCAGGGCAGGGAAAATGGAGATGCGCAAACAGTAACGAACCCTGTTCTCTTCTATTTCGTATGCAGGAAGTAATCCAGGGCCGTAGCTGGGGCCGTGATTGGTGTATTTTGGATGTTCAAAGGTCGTCTGGCATGGAGACAGGGTAAATTATGGCTGGCGTGTATGAATCTGAGGAGGCTCTCCATTAACATTTATTAGAAATTGTCGTCGCTTCGACCCGACTGGGCCCCAGATGTGGAAACACTGGCTGCCCCAGACTTTTCTTCCAGGCTATGATCTCTTCTCTGATTTATTGTTATTAAACATGACCAGATTTTGTAGAGGGGAAAATTGAAGAAAGCAACACACACATGAGGAACTGTGGGGTGGAGGCTGCCAAGAGAAACAAACCATTTAATGATTTCTGGTGGCCGTGGGCGCGTGAGGAGATACAGGCATTGTTCTGGGGCTCCGGAAGGCCCGCTTCCTAAATCACAATGATACAGGCCGGACTTCTGGGCAAATGTCTTCACCCTGAGGCTCGGGGGTTGAAGGTAACAAGAAGGGCAAAGAACAGAGCCAGTCCTGAGAATTCTGGGAGCAATGTGGGAGACCCTTTTCCTTGGGACACGCTACCTTGCAGGTGGTAATGTCATGAGTCATCACGCCCCATGGATATTAGGTATTTTTTTTCTTACCAATTACATTTACTGTCCTATTGTTTAGCTGAGAGACGCCAAGAAATCCACGTTAGAGCCCCACCTTCTGGTAGCATCCGGTCCACTTCCCTGATTCGCCTGGTCAACACCATGCCATTAAGCACGGTTACAGTCATTGGGGCAATGCTAGTAATGAAAGACGAAGTTTCTGCTCTGTGAACACATGTCTGTCAGGAGACAAAAAAACTTGAACTTTTAAAAAGTGTATGCATTTGTTTCATGCGTGTGTGTTTTGCCTGAATGTATATATGTGTGCCTAGCGCATGCTTGTTACCCTGGGAGGCCAGAAGAAGGCATCAGATCCCCTGAAACTGGAATTACACATGGTTGTAAGCCATCCCTTGTATACTGAAATTTGAACCACGGTCCTCTGAAGAAGCAGTTGGCACTTTTAACCACTGAGCCATCTCTCCGGCTCTTATGAAGACAAAATCAGAAAGAAAAAAAAAGAAATAAAGACAAACAGACTGTCTGCTCCCAGTGTCTGGAGACGAGGGCAGACCAGGAGGGGGTATTGTGGTAGGGTGACTGAACTCCAGTCTTGTCTGCTCCGCCTAACATTGCTGCGAACTAAGACAAATTACTTAACTTCTTTAACTTCATTTCTTTTACTTTAGATTCCTTTTTTATGTACATAGGTGGTTTGCCTGCATGAACATCTGTGTGAGGGCTTCAGATCCCCTGGAACTGGAGTTACAGAGAGTTGTGAACCACCATGTGGGTGCTGGGCTCGAACCCAGGTCCTCTGGAAGAGCGGCCAGTGCTCTTAAGCACTGAGCCATCTCTCCAGGCCCTCAACTTCATTTCTTGTTTGTAAAGGGGTAATTCACCTGCCTCATTTTATCTCACAGATTAGTTATGAAAATTAAATGTGGTTATGCATTTGAAGAGCCCTTTGGACACTGGACATTGCTCCGCAGCCTCCTTGTGTCTATGGTAAGCGCCCATTGAACGGCACAGTGAGTGCGGTGGGGTGAGACATTACCAGAGAGGGATCCAGAGACTCATATGGCTTCTGTTTTCTCTCAGGAAAGGGAGAAGAGGGACGGTCCCCTGACCACTGAACATTTGTCTTTTGGAGGAGGGCCTCTCAGACTTTAGAGGTCTGCTTTGTAAGTGCAAACCACCCATAGGAGGTTCTCAGCTCATCCCAACTCTTCTTCCCAGAGGTCCATATGAAACTACCCCACTGTGGGGGGTGTGGATGCAGGCACTGAGGGAAGTCTCTGAAGGTCTAGTGACTTTTGTTTCAGAATTCATCGTCTTTCAGATTCTTTCGGTCCCTGCGTCTAGGCCTTCTTGTGAAGGAATTGTGTCTAAGCCCTTCTGGATTCATCTCTCTGCGAGCATTGTCTCCCAGTGCACATACGTCACACACAGCTACGCACCGGCTCACACCGGTGTCACGTGCAGAATTAGTGCAGACATTCCTAAGGTCAGGTTTTCTTATTATACCAGGCAATGGACCAAGGAGCCAGGGGGGAAAGGCCACAGCTGCTTCCCTCCTGCCTTGGGTTTGCTTCCTAAGCCTCTAGCGTCTGCGAGTCCAGTCTATAATGAGTTAAGGGTTCCCTTAAACTGCTTCCAGCACCAGCTGAGTGAAGCCATCGCCATGACCTTTGTCCTTGTGACCATCACCCCTACATGCAAACACATCTCTTACATGATGTCCAAGGTCTGTGAGCAGTTCAACTGTGCCTTCCAAACAACTGACCGGAGGTGTTAGGAATAGAACCGAAGCCCATTTGTGGCCAGAGCCCATTCAGAATGACGCTAGCAAGTGGGGCTGTGTTCCTGGCATTCCAGATAGAGAAAAATTTCAGTGGGGACCGGGCACATTTCTCTCACCCTGTCACAACCTCTAGCTTAGGGGACAATGTTTTCCTTTTGGGAGATAATAGGTTTCCTCCAGCATCCTGGATGTAGGAATGAGCATATGGAAAGAAGGACAAGACCTCTGCAGGTGAAGTTGTAGGGAATCAGGAATTTCCTCTTCTCCAGAAGAGACCTGCCTTCAAGCGCAGGTGTTCACAAGCCCACCTTGGTCTTGTGGGGGTGAGAGCGGGGCGGGGGAGTCAGAGGACTGAATTCTGGTTTGTTTGGTTTCACAGGAAAGAACAAAAAAAAAAGAAAATGAAGAAAGAAAAAGACAAGGGGATGGAGGAAGGAGGAGAGGGAGAAAGAGGAGAGAGAAAAGAGAAGAAAAGAGAGGTTTAGGTGGAGAAGGTTCCGAGGGGCAGGAAAGGGGAAGAAGAAAAATTACCTTTATTAAAATTTAGCAAGCACACAAGCCACAACAAACATGTGGAAGTCAAAGGGCAGCTTGCAAGAATTGGTTCTTTCTTACCATAGTATGCCAGGCCTGGCAGGAAGCGTCTGTACTTGTGGTCAGACTTTCTTTAGACCTCCGTCTCCCAAATAATGATACGGAGACTTTTTATTAATTATGAAAGTTTGGCCTTTGTTTAAGCTTGTTCCAAAATCTCTCTCTCTCTCTCTCTCTCTCTCTCTCTCTCTCTCTCTCTCTCTCTCTCTCTCTCTCTCTCTCTCTCTCTGTAGCTTTGGAGATTGTCCTAGAACTCACTTCCGAGTGCTGGGATTAAAGGCGTGCACCACCACCACCTGGCTCTAACTAGCTCTTATACTTAAATTAACCCATTTATATGAATCTACATTCTGCCACGTAGCTCGTTACCTCTCCTCCATATTGTATGTCTGACTTGCTCTGCCTCTCGCTGGCGAATCCTGCCTCTCTTTTTCCCAGAGTTCCTATCTCTGCCAGGAAGTCCTGCCTTCCTCTCCTGCCTAGCTTTTGGCCATTCAGCTCCTTATTGAACTAATCATAAGGCACATTGGCAGAGACAGTCTTCACGGTGTACAGAAAGGTTATCCCAACATTTATTCTCTGAACCATTTTACCAATGCAAAAGTTACTTGTTTTTGAAGCATTACCTTGATTTTCTGTGAAGGAAGTTACTACCTGCAATGAGCTAAAAGATATCTCTGCCCTTCCAGAAGCTCTTAGCATCCTTCTAGTCCAACCATTTCACTCTTGGTATTAAATAAATGAATGAACTCACTGTCTCATGCATTTCTTCAATGGGCTCACTACACAGCAAGTTCCAGGCCAACACATCCTGAGATGCATTGCAAAAACCCTGTCTCCAAAAATAGAAAGGGAGAAGCCAGGCATGGTGGTGCACGCTTTAAATCACAGCTTTGGGAATCAAAGGCAGGCAAATCTCTGTAAACTCAAAGCCAGCCTGGTCTACATAGTGAGCTTCCAGTCAGCCAGAGCTACATAGCGAGACCATTTCTCAAGACAAACAAGCAAGCAAGCAAACAAACAGAGTGGCTTTACCCGAAGTTTCTAGAGAGGAACTGGAGAGTGTATTTACATCATGAAGAAGGTCCCTGGCAGATACTAAGGACACAGGGACCACAGCTTCAGCTCTTTTTTTTTTTTTTCGAGACAGGGTTTCTCTGTGGTTTTTGGAGCCTGTCCTGGAACTAGCTCTGTAGACCAGGCTGGTCTCGAACTCACAGAGATCCGCCTGCCTCTGCCTCCCGAGTGCTGGGATTAAAGGCGTGCGCCACCACCGCCCGGCACAGCTTCAGCTCTTTATGTCCCAGCTTCCTGCCCTGCTAGGCCTCAGACTGACAGAGTCTGTGTTCCTTGACTAACAGCCACAGCTCCTGGAGAGCAGGCCTCTTCCCTGGTGGCTTCTGCTTCCCCTTAGGCGTGGAGTGGCAATGGTTCCCATTCTGGCTGACTTCCCCTTCTCTAAGGATTTCTCTGAATTCCTGCCTGTAGTTTTGTAAATATGACTTTATTAAACGCTTCTCAGTCAGGTGGTGGTGGTGCACACCTTTAATTCTGGCTCTCTGGAGGCAGAGGCAGATGAATCTCTGCGAGGTCAAGGCCAGCTTCATTTAGAAAGCCAGTTCCAGACCAGTCAGGGGTCACACAGTAAAACTGTCTCCAAAAAAAAATAAAATAAATTAAAAACCTCATCTCGAATTTTGTTCGAGTCTGCCATCCATTTCCCAACACACTCCTGACTAATGCCACATTCTGAAAAGCAGCCTAGGCAGGCTCTTGTTTCTGGTCAAGGAACTGGCCTCCACGAGCATTTCCAGTTTAGGAATGCCTGGGATTGAAACAAATACGCGTTTTCAGCTCAGTGTACTGGATCTTGTGTAATTCTTGTTTCTGGAATAGCAAAAAAATATATCAACGAGACATTTGGCAGCTTCCCCCACACGCCTCAGCTTCCCGACTACAGCCTGTCTGTCTGCGTTCTCAAGTGTGGGTCACTAGGACTGGCCTGGAGCTGGCGCACTTTGACCAGCGGATACCAAATAGTAAATGCTCAAGAGTTTTACAGAAAGAGTTGCTTTCAAAAGACCTAAAACTGTGAAAAGTTAAAACTAAGCAAACTGTATTTGAAAACAAATACTATGGGCTGGAGACTGGCTCAGTGATTAAGAGCATCCGTTTCTCAGGAAGAGGACACAAGTTCAATTCCCAGCACTTACAGGGTGGCTCACAGCTGTCTATAACTCTAGGGCCAGGGACTCCTATGTCAGGGGATCCGTAGCCCACTTCTGACCTCCTCAGGCACCAGGCACACACATGGTGTACAGACATACATGCGGGCAAGACACTCATACTAAAAAAGAAAGGAAGGAAGGAAAAGAAAGGAAGAACAAAAGAGAGAAGGGAGGGAGGACGGAAGAAAGAAAAAGAAAGAAAGAAAGAAAGAAAGAAAGAAAGAAAGAAAGAAAGAAAGAAAGGAAAGAGAGAAAATGCTACAGGACTGAATATGACTCAGCAGTTAAAAGTACATATTCTAGAGGACCCAAATTTGATTCCCAGCACCCTTGTCAGGGGGCTCATAATCACCTGTAGCTCTAGCTTCAGGAACTCTGAGTCCTCTGTCCTTTTCAGGCCCCCTCACTGGCGTGCATGCCCCTACACACTGACACATAATTAAAAAATAAATATGACACATTGTTGCTTCCTAATAATTTTGTTAAATCTGACTGTTATCTTACCTTTGGGGAGTTGTTTCTGTCTGTGATGTCTGTATAGGAGAATTGCTTGACTCTTGCTACTTCATGGCTCCCTCTGATTATTTTCAATGAAGGAAGTCTGGGAATCGGACGTGATAGGAGTATTTACAACAAGAAAATTGGCAAACACAGTGGGTCAAGGACGGGACTTTTATTCTGAAAAGCCACTGTACAATTTACAGTACGGTAGTCCCTATCTTTGGAAGGGCCTGGAGGGTTGGATGAAAGGAAGGAATCCCTTTGAGAAGATCATGGTAGTCGAACTTGGGTAGAAGAATGTGTGTGTGTCTGTCTGTCTGTCTGCCTGTATATGTATATGTCTGTCTTTCTGTGTGCCTATGTGAGGGTCTATTTGTGTGTGTCCATCTGTGTGCGTATGTGTGTATGTGTCTATCTATGTGTGTGTCTGTCGGTGTCAGTGCCTGTGTGTGTGTGCGTGTGTGTGTGTGCATGTGTATCTGTAAACCTGTGCATCTATGTCTGTGGGGTTGGGCAGAGGTCAACATCAACAGTCTTTATTGTTTTTCCACCTTTTCTTTTCAGTTTGGTTTGAAGCTCACCAACTCAGCTAGACTGGCTGGCTCGCAACTTTCTATCTCTATTTCTCCAGCACTGGGCGGGTTTACAGGGGCACACCACCACACCTGACATTTTTAGTTCATTTTTATTTATTATAGGAGATATATGTGTGCCTCAGCACCCACGTGGAGGTCAGAGGACACCTTGTAGGAGCTGATTCTCTCCTTCTACCATGTAGGACCTGGGGACTGAACTCAGGTTGTCAGGCTTGGCAACAGGGGGATTTACCCACTGAACAATCTTGTCAGCTCCACACTTCACAGTTTTATGTGGGTGTTGGGGATTGAACTTAGTTCTCAGACTCATGTAGCAAGCATTCTACCATCTCCAAGCCCTGCAGCTGGATATTTTGGGGAACTACACATAAACTCAGTTTCTACAAGTGTTAACTCACTCTTTGAACCACGTGGGCTCCAGAGATTGAATTAAAATCATCAGGCTTAGCAAAATGCCCCTTCAGCGAGCCATCTCACTGGTGCTCCATGTGATCAATATCTGTTGAGAGAAAGCAGAGAGGAATAGAGCAGACAAAAAAACAGGGAGGGTCTCCTCTGCCTTCCTAGGGTAAGGCGGATTGAGCAGGCCTTTTGCATGTAGCATGCTGGGATCACAGTAGCTTGATTCTGCACTTATTATTATTATTACCACTCACCTACCAAAATCAAAGAGAAATGCAGTAGAGACACCTCTAAAAGAGAGAAAACCAGAGCCAGGGAGGTCTGAGATCATTCACATCTCAAAAACTAAGGCCCAGATGCAGTGACACAATTCAGAATCTAGAGCTAGCCTTGATTGAATCCCCTCCTCTACCATACACTAGAGACCTTGAGGAAATCACCCAAGCTTTCTAAGCTTCTGCTTCTTTAGCTGTGCGAAGTTGTGAGGAGAATAAATGAAAGAATGGATGTCCATCTCCAAATTATAGAGTTAGTGCTCTCCAAAACTGAGCTGAATAGACAGACCCAAGGATGAGAGACCCAAGGATGAGATGGACCCAAGGATGAGAGAGACTCATGGATGAGATGGACCCAAGGATGAGAGAGACCCAAGGATGAGAGAGAACCAAGGATGAGAGAAAACCGAGGATGAGAGAGAACCAAGGACGAGATGGACCCAAAGATGAGACAGACCCAAAGATGAGACGGACCCAAGGATGAGACAGACCCAAGGATGAGACAGACCCAAGGATGAGACAGACCCAAGGATGAGACAGACCCAAGGATGAGACAGACCCAAGGATGAGACAGACCCAAGGATGAGACAGACCCAAGGATGAGACAGACCCAAGGATGAGACAGACACAAGGATGACAGAGCCCCCAAGGATGTTGAAGCGGTATGAGAGGAAGAACTTAGGAAGGTGGTGGATTTCAAGACAGGGTTTCTCTGTATAGCCTTGGCTGTCCTGGAACTCCCTCTATAGACCAGGCTGTCCTTTAACTCAGAGATCTCTGCCTCCCGAGTGCTGGGATTAAAGGTGTCGGTCACCGCCACCCAGCAAAGATTTATTTTTATGTGTTTGCTTGCATGTCTGTGAATCACATGCATACATGGAGGCCAGGAAAGGGCACCAGATCCCCTGGAACTGGAGTTACAGATGGTTGTTAGCTGCTATGTGGGTGCTAAGAATTGAGCCCAGGTCCTCTAGAAGAGCATCAAGTGCTCTTAACCACTGAGCCATCTCTCCTGCTACAGAACTGTTACAGAAAAACACAGCTTTAAGGGGCACAATGAGCACCGTTGGTCTTAAAATATCCACAGGTCAGTCTAAGAGCAGAGGGATTCACTGCTCTCCTTGCCACTCCTGACTTTCTATTGGCACCTCACTCTTCCTTTCTTCCCTCCCCTGTTCTCCTCTCCTCCTCTCTTCTCTTTCTCCCCCCCCCCCCTTTTCCTCTTCCTCTCTCTCACACCAAGCGATATTTGCCTGGCTCTAAAGTGTTAATGACACTGTTCAAACGATAAGCACATATCTACACATTTTCCTAAGCAGAATTCCCTTCCTAAGAGGAACTTTCCCCCTAAAATAGTTACCACTTCTTCAGACACACACAGTGATCTGCAAAGGGGTTTCTCATCCACTGTTTCCTTTGAATGTCAGAGCCACCCTGTGGCACAGATTATAATTATAACCATTTTATGTTGGGGGGATAATGAGGCCCAAGGAATTTCCCAAGATCTGAGCCTATAAATGGCTAAGGCTGAACTTAAAGCTGGTACCAGTACCAAGCACTACCCCACATGGTTATGCCTCTTCCTTCTCTAGAGCAGGTGCCTTCTAGTCTTCCTCTTCCCCTTCTTTCTCCTCCTCCTCTTCTTTCCCTTTCCCCTCCCTTCTCTTCTTCTTCCTGTTTTTCTTAATATTATTTCCCCTCTTCTTCCTCCTCCTCTTCTAGAAACTTCTCTACCTATCAGTTAGCCACTCAGAGCCCTTAGCAGACTGAACTAGATGCTAGGAATTGGGAAAACCATAACAGGGTCTATTATAAGTGTGGCAGTCAGCCATGAACAAGACTGGAAAGGCAGAAAAGTGTCAAAGCAAAGGCTATGTTCCAGGAACCATACGCCAGGTAACACCAATTATGCTATTTAATCTTCTCTAGACCTCTGTGAGAGTGTATCATTATCTCAATTTCAAATCATATTGAAGTGGATAGGCTCAAAGACCCGAAGAAATTTATACAAGGTCATATAAACCATAAGAGACAAAGTTTTGAACCTGTGTCTTCCTGACTCTAAATTCTACTCTCATTTTCCTGCTCCACATTGTCCCTCTGGGTCTTGTGTCTAAGAAGAGGTGTGTGTGTATGTGTGTGTGTCTGTGTGTCTGTGTGTCTGTGTGTCTATGTGTTGCTTGGAATCAAACCCAATGCCTTTTACATACAAGGTGTCTTAGAATTACTATTGCTGTGGTGAAACTCTATGGCCAAAGCAGCTTGGGGAGGAAAACGTTTATTTGGCTTACACTTCCAATTACTGTTCATCATCAAAGGAAATCAAACAGGAACTCAAACAGGGCAGGAACCTGTAGGCAAGAGCTGATGCAGAGGCCATAGAGAGGTGTTGCTTACTGGCTTGTTCACCATGGCTTTCTCAGCCTGCTTTTTTTCTTTCTTTCTCTCTCTCTCTTTTAATTTGTTTGTATTTTGAGACAGGGTCTCTCTGTGTAGCTCTGACTGTCCCAGAACTTGCTCTGTAGATCAGGCCTCCCTAGAACTCACAGAGATCCACCTACCTCTGCCTCCCAAGCGCTGGGATTAAAGGTGTATGCCACCAATTCTGGTTCTGCCTGATTTCTTATAGAACTCAGAACCACCAGCCCAAAGATGGCACCACCCACAGTGAACTAGACCCTTCCCATCAATCACTAATTTAAAAAATGCCCCGCAACTGGGTCTTGTGGAGGCATTTCCCAGGTGAGGCTCCCTCCTTTCAGATAACTCCAGCAGGAGTCAAGTTGACATAAAACTAACCAGCACACAGCCGGGCGGTGGTGGCGCACGCCTTTAATCCCAGCACTCGGGAGGCAGAGGCAGGCAGATCTCTGTGAGTTCGAGACCAGCCTGGTCTACAAGAGCTAGTTCCAGGACAGGCTCCAAAGCCACAGAGAAACCCTGTCTCGAAAAAACCAAAAAAAAAAAAAAAACAAAAACAAAAACTAACCAGCACACAGGGTAAACATTCTCCCACTGAGCTGTATTCCCAACACTTGAGTGTTGTATGGAGTGAGGCCGCTTGTTCGTCCTGACCACTCAGCTAAAGCTTAGCCCTGAAATAACCACACAGAAATTGTATTAATTAAATCACTGCTTGGCCCATTATCTCTAGCCTCTTATTGGCTAACTCTCATGTCTTAATTTAACCCATTTCTACTAATCTGTATATTGCCACGCTTACAGGGAAAGATTCGGCATGACTGACTCAGGTGGCTCCATGGTGTCTCTCCCCTCTCCTTTCTCAGTCCCAGAATTCAGGTCTGTCTTCTCCACCTACCTAAGTTCTGCCCTATCAGGCCAAAGCAGTTTTCTTTATTCATTAACTAATACAATCAACACACAGGGGGGACTCCCACACCACTTGAGTTTGTTTCGTTTTGTTTTGTTTTCAGACAGAATCTCACTAGATAATTCTGACTTGAAACTCACTCTGTAGACCAGGCTGGCCTTGAACTCACAGAGGTTCCCTTGCCTCTGCCTCCCGAATGCCGGGATTAAAGACATATGAGTTTTTGTTTTGCTTTTCTGTCTTGTTTTATCTTTCTTGTGTGTGGGGTTTTGTTTTGGTTTAGTTTTTTTTTTTTATTTTGTTTTGTTTTGTGGGGGGTCTTGGTTTGGTTTGGCTTGGTTTTTTATTTTTTATTTTTATATTTGGATTTGAATATAGGCACCTAACTTCTCTGGATCCTGCCTCACCCATCACTCAGCTGGTAGATTGTGTTCTCAGACTGGCAGAGGTTGTGAAACTGGGAAATCTTCGTGCCATATCCATCTTCTCCCCGGTTCAGAGGTCAAAGGTTCTCTTCGGCCCACATTCCAGGACAACGTGATGTTTCGGTAGGGCCTTAGTGGCCATACCTCGCCACTTCTGCAAGGACAGGAGAGAGCATCGGTGAAGAATGGTATCTCCCACCCACAACTCATACCTAGCCCGGGGCGGACCATTCATTAAGGGACAGACAGGGGGAGGCCAACCAAGATAGCAGGAAGATCCATCAGGGTGCCAAGCTGACAGGTGCGCACACCTGCTCCAGCCAGAGGAGCTAAAGGCCAGTGGGAACCAGCCTCCTGGGAGAGGATTTTGTCTGGAAAGGAAAGGGGGGTGGCGCAAGTGAGATCAGATCACTCAATTATATGGCTCTAAATCACCGAGAAGAACCTTGGCTCAAACATCCAAGTGGTGAAGGATGGGTCTTTACTTTGACTCCTACTAATTTTCACTGATTTATGTGGCTTGACGGCATTTATTTCCAGCTCAGAGGCAGCCTGGCTCCTGGGAAGGAGTTGCAGGACTCCTTTAAACGCTCTCGCTGTGAAGAGGCAAGAGGCAGAGGTGAGCTCAGACAACTGTTTGCTGCGCAGTCTCAGCCACCGTCTCAAAGCCAAGAGGGTCTAGTGGGAGCTGCTGGCCCTGCTGCAGCCTCCCCATCCCATCCCTGGAACCGCCTGTTTCTGGTCACAGCTCCTTGAGTTTAACACTCCTGGCAGCTTAGCGCTCTGGTTTTTATGTGGGAGGCTGTAATACTTGGTGAACTGTGAGATGAGGTGGGCGCATCCGCAACTGGTGCTTTCCTCCCAGTCCTGGCCCAAGATCTGGGTCAGCGATATGACAAAGCGTAGCCACGCCCCCTCTCCGGCTCCCTACCTGTGGCCACTTGGCAAGATGTCCCTGCTTCATTCCCCACCCCTCCCCCCAATCCGGTGGCTGCTGGACTCCCAGAGCTCTTGGCTCTTCGAGGAGGCCTTTCGGTCCTCACATTCCAAACCATCTGCTCAGCTAAACATTCTAAAGAAAGAGCAGTTCTGAGTCTTCGCAGGACCGCATTCCAGGGAGAGCCTGACCCGCAGAACAGGCGCTTCTTAAAGGCAGCAGAGGCTCCGTGGAAACTTCTGATCCAGATAGTGAACCGACAAGGGAGCTAATGGGTCACCCTCAGTGGGTTAGCTTTCCTGGGAAGCAGAAGCCAAAGGAAGCAGAGTCCATACTTTAACTCCCCCTCTTCCCGGAGCTCATGACAAGTCATTTGGGCACCCACGCTTCCTTCCTGCAGACCTGTGAACCCTGAGACTTCCCTAGCCCTTCCTCCAGTCCAGGGTCAGAGGTGGAACTCCGTGGGTCCCTCTAGATACAGTTCTTTTTTGTTTTGCTTCTCTCTTTCTCCCCTCGACCTTCTTAGGACTAGAATAAGGTTTCACATGCTGTGATGGCACAAGGCAGAAAAAAAATAAAATATACTCGTTTAAGGGGGTAAGTCTGAATATATGTAGGGAATTCTTAATAAAATTACTATGAGACAATGATTCGAAGATCGATGTTAAGTCCAGCCTTCAAGTCCAAAATGAGTACCTGGAGCTGTTAACGTGTTTGTTTGTTTGTTTGTTTGTTTGTTTGTTTGTTTGGAAACAGTGTCACCAGACTTTGTGTCTCATTTCTGTAATCTCAGCACTTGGGAGGCTGAGGCAGGAGGATTGCCACAAGTTAGCATGGACTATATATGAGTTTCAGGCCAGCATGGGCTCTAAGGTGGACACAATAAATTAAATTGAAATAACTAATCAAAAATAGAGAACATAGCTGGGCGGTGGTGGTACCCACCTTTAATCCCAGCACTTGGGAGGCAGAGGCAGGTGGATCTCTGTGAGTTCGAGGTCAGACTGGTCTACAAGAGTTGGTTCCAGGACAGGTTGCAAAGCTACAGAGAAACCCTGTCTTGAAAAACCAAAAAAAAAAAAGAAAGAAAGAAACATCTTGAACATTTGATATGGATTGCAGCTGGCTGAGAGATAGAAAACTGAGTCCAAAAATTTCTAGTCTCTTGAGGGGCACTCACTACAAATAAATAATCAGTTAGAATGGTGGATTAGACTCCTCTAAGTGGACTCTCTCTTGAGGAGTCTGGGCCCACTCCTGGTATGTCTCATTTTCTATGACTCTTCTTTGGGAAGCCCACACCCACGCATTCATGCCGTGTCCTGCCTTATCCTTCTGTCTGAATGTCTTCCTTTCTCCTAAAGGGCTTATGCTTCTATTGAATGTCCTTACTAATCCCCAATGCTGCTTCATTAAGTCAATAAACCCTTCTAACAACCATATCCTAACACTCAGCCGGGTGGGGGTGGTGCATGTCTTTAATCCCAGCACTCTGGAGGCAGAGGCAGCTGGATTTCCATGAGTTCAAGGCCATCATGGTCTACAAACCAAGTTCCAGGAAAGCCAGGGCTATACAGAAAAATCCTGTCTCAAAAAACAATCAATCAAACAACAAACAAAAAGATACCCTAACAACTCAATGGTTCAATAAGATAGAAGGTATTTTTTTCTCACAAAACAATCTGCACTCCAGGTAGGCCGAGGGCTCACCATACTGTCATCCAAGGACCCTTTCTTTGCCTTGCCTTTCTTTTCCATCATCTTCAAGAGTGAGGTCTTTGTCTGCAAGTCCTAGACAGAGCATCTCCTGGGTCTCGAGAAAAAAAAAATATTGACAAGACATTCTCATTCCTTAAGGACCACATCGTTTCTGCTTACAAAATTTGTTATGAAGAACTTTCTCACATTCCCCAGCCCTAACAGCAAAGAAGAAAGCAAGAAAGGAATTTTGGACAATGTCGTTACATAAATCTACATGTGACCCAAACGTCACCATGTAGAAAGCCTTCATTTATACTAAGTGGTTAATAAGTGGTGGGGCTGGAGAGATGGCTCAGCAGTTATGAGCACTGGCTGCTCTTGCAGAGGACCCTGGTTTGTTTCCCAACCCCTACTGATCCAGCAGCCCACAACTGTCTGTGATTCCAGTCCGAGGGGATCTCACACCTTCTTCTGGCCTCTGTGAGCAACCGACAAGCATGTGGTACACAGACACACACGCAGGCAAAACACTCACACACATAAAAAAAAATAAATAAATAAAACCAGAACCAGCAGGATTGAACCCATAGAGGACACAAGGACGCACGATCCTTCAAACAATGGAGCCTACCTTTAAAAGAGCCTGTTTTGTTTGTTTTTCTCAACAAGGTGCTTCAGAGGCAGTCAGCAGCAGGTGTTTGTGCAATGGTTTAGAAAACGCTTTGTGCTTAAACAATGCCTTAGATTTGCAAAGGACCGTTTATATTACGCATTATCTAGCTGGATGTTGAAAATGTTCCTCATTGGAGAAACCGAGTCTCAGAGGGGTGGAGGATTTTGGACAAAGTCATATGATGCATTAAACTGTGAAGGTGGGATCGAAACCCATCTTTCGAATTCAAGCCCAGTACTGTGTAGAGCAAAATTCTGCCTGTGGGACTCAGATTCTGGGAGACTAACTGGACACCCCCTTAGGTATCAGGTGTCACTTGCTTACTGGGCATGGCTCTTCCAGTCTCCTTGGGATTCAGATGCCGTTATTATGACATCAATAATAATTCTGGTTATTTCTGGCTGTCCCCCTACTGTGTGCCAGGCTCTGAGCTATTGTGCACTTTATGCATAGGTGACCTAGTCCTCACACTATCCCAAGTCACAATATAGTCTTCATAATACCCAAGCAGACGTTATTATGCCTGTCTGGCAAAGAAGGAAACTGAGGCCGCTAAGTAACTTCCCAAATGCACAGCCGGATGAGCCAGGACATGAACTCCAGTTAACCTGCTACGTGTGTGTGTGTGTGTGTGTGTGTGTGTGTGTGTGTGTGTGTGTTGCCTCGATGGAGGGGGTCTGTTGCTTGGGTCTCAGGAAAGGACACGTAGGCAACGATTGGTTATCCCAAGCTGAAAGCAAGAACTAATCATTTAGCTTATACCAAACTCTTCATCTTCTCTTAGATGTTCCAAAAACCGAATTTGTATAGAGTTTTGGTCACAACTTCCCCCAACAGATATGTGTCCACTATACCCATAGATATTATGAGGTCTGATATGGGATTCCCCTCTGTATACTGTGAATGTGTTTTATTACCCTTAAGAACCTTCTTAATGTTCAGAAAATGTGTCCCTTTTACAGATGGGGAAGCTGAGACACAGACAAGGAAAGTAACTTGCCAGTTATATTAGGGCTAATTCTGGGAAAGTCGATATGCTCATTTGATTCTCCAGACCCCAGATCCTGGACCAAGAGCCCACCACACTTACCTCCTGTCCAAGCATCCTTCTAGTGGGTAAACAGAGGGACAGATCTCAGCTGGCCCTGTGCCTCTCCAGCTAGAACTGACCCTTCTCCCAACTCCATTCCCACCTAGCTGGGTGAGCTTGCAAGGCAGGGCCAGCCTGTCCTGAGCTGCAAGATGTATTCATCAATTTGATGAGGATGTTAAAGCTTTCTCCTCGCAACTAATTATGGCCTGATTTATAGGCCTGGCCTTGGTTTGATAGAGCTCTCCTCATGACAGGGATGAATGCAGTACTGGCATGGACCCCTTCATCTCTTCCATTTCTCTCCCTTCCTCCCTCCTCCTTCCTCGCTCCCTCCCACATCTCCTGCCTCCTGCCTCTGCTCTCAGTTCCCACAGGAACACCCTAATGACACAGTGACAAGCTGGTGAAGCATAGCCCCCTCTCAGTTGCATCTGCCTTTGACACTACCATCCCTCCTGGATGCTCTGACATGGGCAGATGGGTGCTGGACCAGTGCAGCTCTGTGCCAAGGCTGGAAACAAAGCATCTTCCCAGCATCTTCCATGAACACTTAGAGCGCTATTGAGATGAGCAAACTGAACTGAGGATGGATAGAGGGCTCCAGGTAAGGCTCTTTCCTATTATTTTCAAACAGGGAAACTAAGGCAGGGAGAGGATTTGACTGCAGTTTCACACGGAGAAGAATAAAGGGAAGTGGGTTAGTGTCCTGGAACCCAGCTCCAGCACCTTCCTGTGGCCAAAGTCATTTTACTACTGTCTGGGGAAATGCCTTCCTCCAGATGTTTTTCCTTGTGTATGTAGAAGGGTGGGGTGAGGGGGAAGAGTCCCCAGCATGCACTGGTTTCCCAAGGCAGCTAGTTTTCACCAAATTTCAGGCCTCATAGAAGCGATAAGGAACAAACCCAAACCGTTACGCACTTACCTTCCTTAGAGTTGAAGGGCATTATGAAGGCACTACATAGCCAAGCGCATCTGAAATCCCAGCACTTAGGAGACGGTGGCAAGGAGAATGAGGTTGTGCCCAGCTACACAGTTAAGTCTGAGGACAGCTGGAGATACATAAGCCCCTGTTTGAAACAGCAACAATAAAACAAAGCCCCTCAAAAACCCTTACTCCACAGGATCAGCAGGAAGCTCCCGATGGGGGTCTTAGTACACAAGTGGTAAGTGCTCCTCGAGACAAGCGGTGGTCTGGAAGCTCCTGACCCCACCGCTTCCAATTCGACCTGGACGCCCTTGTACAGTATTTCTGCATTCATCTCCGCAAAGCTTTAGCCCTAAAGTCAAGTACTGACATTAAACCAGGCCTGAACACGAGCCTAAAGAGAGTGTCCCAGCCCTAATTTTGACCCCAGTCTGAACATGAACATAATTCAAAATCCAAATAAGACTGAATCCCAGACCCTGCCCTACCCTGAATGTAAACATTAACCTTAATATTTATTTCAGTTCAGTGGTTCTCAGCCTCCCTCGGAAAATACCGGATAAAGAATCGAGGTAGTTTGGGTCCTTACATGCAAGGAATCCTTCCTATCCCCCACTGAGTTCAGAGAGCCAGCAGCTTTTGATGGTGCCAGGACCATGTGCAGTTTTGATAAGAGGGAACCAAGTCTGTAAGAAGGTGCAAAGGGAGAGGATCAACCCACATGCTAAGGGCTCAGTTGTAAACTCTTCAAAGATTTATTTGTTTGCTTATTATTTTCTGTGTCTGAGGTGTGCCTACATGTGTGTATGCATCAAGTGCCTGTCTGGTACCTGTGGAGACCAGAAGAGGGCATTAGATCCCTAGAACTAATTACAATGGTTATGCCATGTGGATGCCTGGAACCAAACCCACATCCTCTGGAAGAGCAGCCAATGCTCTTAACCTCAGAGCTGTCTCTCTAGCACCAGAAAACACTTAAAACCCCAAGCCATAAAGAGAGAGGGAGTAGAAGGTGGAGGGAAATAAGCAAGTGGTTAAGACCATGTAAAGAGGGAGCTGGAAAGATGGCTCAGCAACTATAAGCGCTGACTGTTCTTCTAGAGGACCTGAGTTCAATTCCCAGCACCCACATGGTAGCTCACAACTGTCTGTAACTCCAATTCCTGGGGATATGCACATAAAATAAATTTAAATAAACTATTTTTTAAAAATCCCACGTATAGAGTTAAGACTTGGAGGATGAAGCTTGGTGTGAGGGTGAAGAGGTGAGAATGGATGATTTGTGAAAGAGTCTGGCCTCCTTCCACATTTCCTTACAGCTCATCTTCTATCTGGGGACACTGTTTAGGCAGAATCTGGAGCCTTATGTTTACAGCCTCCTGAGTTTTACATAGGGCTTGGCACTGAAAGGTCTGGGGGTGTGGCTCAGGACTCCATGTTCAATCTTTAGCACAAGAAAAAAGCAGTGGAAGAGAAAGAAGAGAAAGAAAAAGAAAGGGGGAGGTGAGAGGAAAGAAATGAAGGGAAAGGCGAGGCGGTGTGACCGGTGAGCGGAAGGGGTGATGGGTGACCCAGGATAAAAAGGAGATCATGGGGAAGTCAGAAGGTCAGTGAATCCTGCAGTTCTAGGGTGTTATACAAAATGGACACAGTGGTCAAACAATGAGACCCAGGCAAAGGTCAGAAAGGGTTCTGGGGGTGGAGAGATGACTTCTAGGAAGAGCACTTGCTACCCTTTCAGAGGACCACAGCTTGGTTCCCAGCACCCACTTTGAGTGGCTCACAACTACCTTTAACTCCAGCTCCAGAGGGTCCAACATTCTCTTCTGGCCTCCAAGGAAATTCCACCCACTCACAGACACACACATGCACATAAGTAAAAAGAAAACAAATCTCTGGAGAGATGGCTCAGGGTTTGGGAGCACGTGCTGCTATTGCAAAATACCCTGGCACGGTTTCCAGCGCCCACACTGTGGCTAGCAGCCAGCCATAACTCCAATCCCAGTCTTGTTGCCTCTGCAGGGAGGCATGGGATGTACACACGCAGGCCAAACACTCATACACATAAAGTCAAAATTAATAAGACGACTTTAATGTCATCTTTGATGCAGACTCTATTAAGTCAAAGCTCATGATTTCTCCATCTGGAAGTTAAGAAGGCTGGGCCAGAGCTCAAAGTCCCCTCGACTTTGATACTTTAGAATCTTTGTCTTCCCTCATCAAAGCCACTGTGTACATAGCTCTTTCTTCTTCCCTCCTCCTTCTGCTCATGTGAAGCATGCTGGCTCTTCCCTCCGTGCTCTTACATTTGGTTGCACTGGATTTGCTCTCTGGCACAGAGGAGTACCTATTTTCTCCCCTTAGACACAGAAGCCTCTGAAAAATGCAAACAGCATGCAACTCCCAGCCCTTGGTGCCTCCAGCACAATGTCTGCCACCTGACAAGGCTCCCTGAGTTCCCCAGACAGGAATGCCTATATTGTCATATGGCCTCCCCTTAGGTTTTAGAAGTTGTCCTTGCCCCGCCCTGTCCTGTCCTGTCTCAGATTCTAGAGCTGCCTGGCCAGAAGTGGAGGATGCCAGGAGTCCCCCATAGCTGCATATGAGCCTCACTCCACTGCACCCCGCCCCCCAGCCGCTCAAAGGATGATATCGGTGTTGAAGATCCCAGTTGTATGAAGTCCATAAAAAGCTTCTTCACAGTACAATGTCCCCTCAGCAGCAAGACAGCAGTTCTGCAAACTCTCCAAAAGAAAATAAAAAACCCCAAGAATAAATATTAGTGAAGACAAAAACGCAAGGCAGAGGAAGTGGTCTGAGAGAGGCTGGGATCTTTCATGTCATGAAAGGCATCGCCCTGCCAAATCCGCACCCGTCCGCGCCCGTCCCACCCGTCCCGAGCCACGTTCTGCCTCTCCCTCACATGGAAACATGTGATACTGAAGTTACAGTCATCGGCTCAGACTTTCTTCAGATGGGAAAAAGTAAAACCACAAACAGCTGAGCTGTGAGCCAAACTCCAGCTCAGACCAGGAATCTTGATGACCTCATCGGTTTCCAAGCAGAGACTCGCTTCTCGACAACCAGCCAGGCTGCTAGAATTTCTACTGATCAACTGTGCAAGGGTCCTCGAGAAACAAGAAGGCTGCCTGTGTGGGGCTTCATGCCTGAACCACACATGGAGGGGCATAGAAACATCTATGTGAGAGGCTGGGGTAAACAGCTTCACCCCCAACCTCTGCTCTACCCCCTTTAATGAGCCTCTTTGCTCACAGAAACAAAAGACATTCCTAAATTAAAGACTTGTTACCTTCCATGTTGGTCCAAGTTGAGAAACCACTTGCCTCTGGCAAGTGGATGTATCAGAACCTGTCCATGGGAGTTTAATTAAACAGTTCGAGAAAGATGGAGGACCATAAAGTGGCAGAGGACCTGGAGGGGTTAAAAGGGTTCAAAATTTCTGCAGGATCAGGACTGGAGAAGAAGTCACAGAGCCAATAGAACAAACCTGCCACATTGCAGATGAGGGACCCACAGTCCAGAGGAGGGAGGATGTGTCTCACCAAGTTACAGCAGAATTCTGTTAACAGAGGATTCTGACCTCCTGACTCAGTCCTGGGCCAGCTACAGAAAAGTCCAGGCCCTGAGCAGCAAACTTTGCCAGGCTGGCAAGTTCTCTGGGGATCTTCCTGACTTCCAAATGCCTGGAATCTCTAGTGAGCTGCTGCAGCGTGGCATGAATGGGCAGGACGAGGGGTGGGTGAGCGCAAGACACAGGGGAAGTCTTCTGGAGTAGAAGCTTTGGGAGGCTTCCTTTACTTCGGGCTTAGTAAACAGCTAAAAATCGGCTTAGTGGGGCTCAGCAGTTAAAAGCGCGTGTTGCTCTTGCAGAGGACCTGAGTTCAGTTCCCAGGACCTACCTGGTAACTCATAGTTTATAGTGATATTTTATTTATGTTTTAATAAGTAAAGCTTGCCTGAAGATCAGAGGGTAACACTAAGCCACTAGGATTCAGGCAATGGTGGCACACATCTTTAATCCCAGGATTTGGGAGACAGAGGCAGATGGATATCAGTGAGTTCAAGGCCACCCTGGCAGAGGTAAGACTTCTCTAGTGGCTTGGCTGTTTTGCTTTTCTTATCTTCAGCTGAACCCCAATATCTGTCTCTGGGTTTTTATTAAGCATCCTACAATAACCACTGGCAACTCTAGTTGTGGGAGATCTGATGCTCTCTTCTGGCTTTCATGGACTCCTGCACACATATGGTATACATACATACTCTCAGGAACACACACACATATAAAATAAGTAAGTCCCAGTTGGATACAGTCTAAATAACATAAAATTCACCATCTTAACTACTTAAACATTTTTGTTTTTGTTTTTTGAGATAACCTGTCCTGGAACTCACTCTGTAGACCGGGCTGGCCTCGAACTCAGAGATCCTCTGCCTTCTCAGTGCATGTATTAAATTATGTGTCACCGCCCAGCTCATTTAACCTTTTACTACATGTATTTATTTATTTATTGTAGAGGGGACATGCATACCACAGCACACACGTGGACATAAGAGGACAGCTTGCAGGAGCTGCTTCTCTCTCCCCACTGTGTGGACCCTGGGCTCTAACTCAGGTTATCTGGCTTGGCAGCAGGTACCTTGGCCCCCTGAACCTCCTCTCCCATCCCCTAAGCACTTTGAAGAATGGCTGGTTTATCAATATTAATACATTAATGATATCTCATTAGTGACATATTCATTAAACAATACCTCGTATGTCTCTCATTTCTTGACACCTCCTAGAAACCAGTACTGCGTTTGTTGTGTCTCAAGGAATTTTACTCTTATTAGCGGCTCCACACAGTGCTTATCTTTTCATAATGGTTGACTACATTAAAGAGTATCCTCGGGCTAGAGAGATGGCTCAGCAGTTAAGAGCACAGACTGTTCTTCCAGAGGACCTGGGTTCAGTTCCCAGCACCCACATGGCAGCTTCCAATTGCCTGTAACTCTACCTCCAGGGGGATCCGACACCCTCACACAGACATGCATGCAGGCAAAATATCAATGCACATAAAATAAAAATAATAAATCATTTAAAAAAAAAGAGTATCCTCTAGTTTTATCCATGTTGCAACAGCGTGTATCAGAACTTCCTCCAGACTGCCCTTCCAAAGGATCATGGTTCCGTTCTCAGCACCCACACTATGGCTCACCACCGGCTGTAATTCCAGTTCCAGGTGATTCAGAGCCCTCTCCTGGCCTCTGTGAGGACTACAAACATACCTGCAGGCAAAACATTCACACACATAAACTTTTTTAATTAAGTGTAAAAGCACATTGAATGTCTAAACATTGGTTTAGTGTGTTATTTATTGGTTTGTTTGCTTACATATCATTTTGTTTGCTTTTGAGTCAGGGTTTCTCTGTGTAACCCTGGCTGTCCTGGAACTTGTTTTGTAGACCAGGCAAAACTTGAACTCCAAGATCCACTTGCCTCTGCCTCCTGGGTGCTGAGATTAAAGGTGTACACTACCATGTCTGGCTACTTATTTTAAGACAGGGCTTCATGTAACCCAGGTTGGCCTCAAGCTCACGGTGTACCTGAGGATGGCCTTGAACTCTTGATCCTCTCATCTCTGCTTCCTAAGCAGGTACCACCATGCCCATCTAATGTGTCCCTGCTGTATGATTCTCTTTATACCCTAAAATCCTCAGCATGGGTTAAGAGCTACCTCTTGTATTTGGTAGGATGTCTTCAAACAAGAGCCTGCCTTTCCCTAATATTTGGGAATTTGCCAAGCGAGGACAAATCCATGTGCTCTCCTATTCTATGAGCTCAAAATTTTTATCAAGGACCTTGCTCGATGACAAGTCTTAGATCACAGTTTCTCAGATATGGCATTGTTTTGATGGTCTCTGCCAGAAAAGCCTTTGGTACCAAGGCCATTCAGTGCATCCTATGATGTTCATAGGAGATTTCAGCAACATTTCTGGCCTCAAACCGCTAGTTACCTATGACAACCTGATTGTGCTGATTAAAATGCCTCCAGTCGACACTAGATATCCCTGCAGTCAGGGTGGGTAGAAGGCAGAGGAAGCTGAGATTCACTGGCTGAGGCAGACGCATGAGGAGAAGCAACTCCTCTTTTTTTTCTCACCTTGTGGGAATGGCAGAGACTTTGCTAGCAGAGAGGGTCTGTATGTTCAGAAGATTCGGGGTTGATGAGCAACATGCCTGTACTCCTTGGGTCTCGCTGAATGGGAACAAGGAAGATTTCCTATGAGTGAATTCTTGCCTTGAAGAAACTCTTCCTGCCAGATTGCCGGGGTGATAGAAAGGAAGATGAGGTCATGCCTCGTGAGAAGTTACTGGAAAGAGCAATTAATTCCCACTGTTCAGACAGGATCTGCTAGAACTCTGAACTTGGAGTCAAGTACATAAATGGTCCTCTGGTTGGATCTTGACTGGCTTAGGAAGGGAAGTCAAGAGTGGCTTTTCTAACATTACGCAGCATATCAAAGACGAAACCAGGACTTGAACCAGCTTGGCCCTGACCGTAGGGAAGATGGAAGGGAGTACATGGTCTAATCCAGTGTCCTCTCTTTCTGAAGAATCAGAGTAGAGAGAGGCAAGAAGTGTCTGTGGGTGACCCTTTCCTTGGGGTGAAATGAAGGAGACTCTTCTTGGCCATAGAGTATTTCCCAAGATGCTTTGGGGTTGCAGGCTTCCGAGCCCACTATCTCACTTTCTCATTGTTGTAGACCGGTATGTTATCAACTTATGCACTTGTTCAGCCAAGGAAGTGGGAGCCAGGGAGAGCCTGAGGCCATCAGGAAAAGGCTGGCAGAAAACCAAACAGAAAAGGCCAGCGTCCCGGGGATAAACCTGCTGACAGAACTGCTGTGAAGTAGGAAGGAAGAAAAGGAAGACTCAAGGCAGGGAGAAAATTGGAGAGAGAAAAACAGGAAAGACAGAAAGATCCACAGCAGATATAGGCTTATCTTCCTTCTCCAGTGAAGTGAGAGGATATCAGTCCTCAACATCTACCGTGCTTGAAACAGGGTCTCTTTATTTTTGTTTTCCCAATGAGTATGCCAAGCTAGCCTATTTGTTCCTCCTACTCCTGCCCATCTCCCTGGGGGGAGCACCAGGGTTGTAGACTCCTAAAATACCTCACCCTATTTTACTTGAATTCCGGGGATTTGAACTCAGGTCCTTGCACTTGCATGGCAAGTGCTTTACCCACTGATCCATCTCTCCAGCCCCAGATGTGTTATTACCAAGTGTGCTTTTCTCCTCTTAGCCTCCCAAAGAGCTAATCGTGCAAACCAAATAGTCTTCAAACTTATTTGTGATTAGATAAAGAATCAAATCTTCAAGAGTGATTTACTGTGTGTCTTCAGGAAAGTCACTCAACCATACTGAGCAGTGAGGCCTCCCTCTAATTTAAAGGGAAAAAAATGCAGATATTACTGCTGCCGGCTCTGAGGAGAGGCCGCATTGTCTAACTCACTGGAAGTGCTAAAGAGCTGCTCTTTCATCTGGAACTACCTAGGGAGAGATTTTCTTACCAGGAGCTTTTACATCCTCATTCATTTGAATTGGTGTTCTGGGAACCAGGCCGGGAACAGGTATTTTTATCTTACTTTAATGGATAAGGAGTAGCGGAACTAGTTTAAAAAAAATGGATCTCTCCTTCCCTACTGTCCTCTGAGAACCCTAGGAAAGTCCGGGCTGTTCTTTGAGTGGGATTCAGAGAAAGGGGCTAGATTTGGAGGAAGGGGAACCTTGCTCTTCCAAGAACAACAAACAAAGGTTTGTCCCAGCCTTCTCATTAGGGAGGAACCAAAACAGGGATTAAAAATGAGTTTCAAGCCAGGAGGTGATGGCGCACACCTTTAATTCCAGCACGCAGGAGGCAGAGGCAGGTGGATCTCTGTGAGTTCAAGGCCAGCCTGGTCTACATAGTGAGTTCCAGGACAGGCTTCAAAGCTACACAGAGAAACCCTGTCTCCAAAACAAAAGTGTGCATGGAGTGTGGGGGGGGGGGGGAGGAGACTCTCAGGATGTGGCTCGATCTTAGAGGGTTTTCCTGGAACGTACAACGCCCTAGAGTCTATATCCAGCAAGTTCCCAGCCTTGGCTCTCAGTAAAGAACTGAGCTTCCTCCCCTCCTCTGTTTTCTGGTCCTGGTTTCTTTTTCCTCAGGCCTCCTCTGCGGTCCCACTCAACTTTCAACTTTCAGCGGCGAGGGGTGGAGAACGACAACAATTATTTATACCCTTCTCCTCCACAGCCCACATCCTCCAGGGGGCCAGCTCAAATTACACCTGCCCTTATGAATCTTTCCTTTACTTTGTTATTAGATCCCCAAATTTGTCGACAAGAACAAGACCCGCCACCCAGAAAGACAGCAGTAAATTAGGAGTGAGTTATCCACCCTGCCTAACGTGCATGCGCACGTGGCTCTTGCTGCCACGAGGATACAGTAACGAGAGGTCCCAGTGCATTGCCTTGGGCTCTGAAATTCTCAATTTTCAGGAAGCAGTTTTTGCAGAGTTGTAGGGACTGATTTTTGGGGGGTTGTTAAGAATTAGTGGGCTCTTTTACTGTGCCACGCACAGTCCAGGCCCTTTGCCAACCTTTTCAGGACAAGGACTGAACTGGAGGGTGTAACTCAATGAATAAACGCTTCATTGGGGCCACCCTGGGCCATCACTGTCCTGGATTTTTGTTTTGTTTTTCGTTTGTTTTTCCTCTCTGTTTTGAATTCCAGTGTAGAACAGAGTCTCCAGGCAAGAAGTCTCCAATATGCAAAATAAGAAAGAGGAATTCCAAGTTCAAATCCAGGAACAGGACTAGAGAAAGGAAGGGCCAACTCTTAAGTGAGGTGGAGCCGGTCGTCCTCAGGGAGAACACAGTCTCCAAGCAACAAAAGGATGTCTTCTCCCTGTCCTAAGTAACACCCGGAATTTCTCTCCAGATCAACCACGAAGAGTTTGCACCAGTTCTTGCAGAACCTGACTGGGCTAGGTTCCCACAACCCAGAAAAGCTCCGAGTGCAGGGAAAGAGAATCCAGGCCTAGAGTCCCTCTACCCTGCTGCAGCTGCGTGGTGTGGAGTCACAGGGGGCGAGAAGAAAGTGGGGTGAGGTTAGAGAAGAGACTGGCGAGAATCAAAGCCAAAGCCAGCATCTGGGAACCTGAAGCCTTTGGCGCGCGGCGGCGGCGGCAGCCGCTAGGGTGCAGCTGTGGGCTGATGTGGGGTCCGCGCCAGGGGCGGAGCCGCGCAGGGGATGAGCTGGCAGTGATGGCGAGGAGGCTCGGTGTTGTGTTTCTACTGTAACTATAATTAGGCGGATTCTGTGTTTATTTAGGCTGAGAGCTCTAAGATAAATGACAGCTTCGAAGATGCTTTTCAGCACTTCATAAATCACCCACCGGCCCGGGCAGTTTGCTTGTGTCTTGTCTCAGTTCTCGCTCCGTGCCCTGCCGGTCCCCCCATTCACCTCGGAAGAGGGCACAGCCTGGATGACCCAGGAGCCCGCGCCACAGAGGGCAGGAGGCAAAGGGGAAGGTGGTGTCTGTCCTTCTCTAAGCTCTCGGCGCCCCGGAATCAGTGCCCAGCAGCTGCCTGGAAAGCTGTGAGGAAAAGCTTCCTCCCGAGGTGGTCCCGAGGCCCAGTGGGGACGGGTTGACGGGCAGGCCTGCCCTCCTCTGGGAGAATATGGTCTCTAATCGGCTCTAACTCTTCCCACTGCCTCTCTGACACAGCTGGAGATTTACAGGAGACGCTGAAGAAATATTTATAGTACAAGGAACCGTCCTTTCCCCTTCTATGCCTGTCTGCATCTCCTGGGGCTGGTATGGAAGGGCCCCGTGTCTTTTCCCATTGGAGAGCACATTCTGAGATGGTGCTTCCCAGCGGGGATTTGGAACTCCTTGGCTGTCTGAAAGAGCAAAGATCCTGAGGGTAACTCATCTCTCATACCTAGGCCACTTAGCAGGAAGGGAAACGAGCCTGTGGGGTTTAGACTTGAAGCTTGCAAAACAGACAGATTGCAGAGGCATCTCCCCCCAGCAGAACAGCGAACACATTCCTGTCTAGACCAGGCAACTTTCCGGGTAGATGTTTCCAATCTTAGCTGTGACTAACAGGGTCCAAGTTAGACCGCAGGGGCAATGGTGTGGTTTCTAAGTGTTGGACTGTGATTCCATTCAAATCTTAGCTCCTCTTACAGCGGGAATGAGTATTCTGTCTGTCTATGGACTTTGGTTTCTCTTCTCCTAAAAGGAGATGTCAGGCATAGTGCTCTATCCAGATCTGTAATTCCAGCCCTGAGAAACTGAAGCAAAAGAATTATGAGTTCAAACCTAGCCTGGGCTACCAAAAGGGATGCTGCGGTCGAGGACAAGGAAGAGGAGGCACTTTCGAGGATAATTTCACTTCCGGCATTTCTGCACCAGGTTCTGCCCTCTAGGCATACAGACTTTTGGAAATGTGACTGCTTCCGGCATTGATCCTGGTTATGGTTTCACAATTGCATACCTGTCCCCAGACTCATCAACTGTGTACCTGAAGCATCTAAAGTTTTTTGTATGTCAAGTACACCCCCCCCCCAACAAGGCGGTTTGTTTTAGGATGCATGCACAGGCTGGGGAGAGGGCTCGCTTAGTAACGTGTCCACTGTACAAGCACGAAGGCCTGAGCTCAGACTCCCTGCACCCACATAAAAGCTAAACAGCAACCAGTGTCTGTAACCCCAGTACTGGAGAGTGGAGACAGGTGGGTTCCTGGATTTACTAGCAGCCAGTCTAGTCAAACTGATGACCTCCAAGAGAAGAGAAAGACCCAATCTAACCTCTGGCTTACACACACACACACAAGCACACATGTGCAGATGCACACACACATGCACACACCCACACAAACACACATGCGGCACAGACAAGCACACGTGTCCAGGTACACCCATGTGCATATACACACCCACACAAACACACGCATGCAACATACATACATGAGAAGAAAATAAATGCATGTACAATGTGAACATCCGGCAGTGTGTTAACGATTTCACAAATTGAATTTAGAAAATCCATTGTTGCACTCCTTCCTAAACGATGCTCTATCACTGAGAAATGAATTATGTCATACTCAAAACGACGGCATGTTATCAGCTGTCCTCAGCCCTGACGGATTTCTTTGTGACATTATTAACAGCACAACAGTGACAGTGAGAGGTAGCAACGTCAAGGCTGACAAGGTCAAATCGCCAAACCCAGGATCATTTTGAATGTCTACTGCGGGCTCAGGGTATGCTGAAGAACTTGGTTCTGCTGTGGTAGGAGGTGGAGCTTGCCTTTCTTTTGTTTTTGTTTTGCTGGACCTGGATCCCTCTAATCAACTTATCTTTGTCTTCTTTCTTCTTTCTTCTGAACGTTCCATTGAGTCAATGTGTACGGAATGCACTAGACACGCTGCTTAGATGCTTAAGACGGGAGTGAATACTGGTCAAGAATCTCTCCCTGGAGGGGTTTATTGTCTTTTAAAGAGAGATGTGTGAAACCATAGCGAAAAAATGCAATAAAAATGCTCAGAGTTCAGGGACAGAATCTGCAAGGGGTCCACTGGAGAGTCATGGAGGAGGTGGCTGGAACACTTCCACGGTGCAGTGCTCCATACATGATGGATGGAGAAATGTACCAGCAAACAGTCTGAACGGAAGATCTGGAGAAAAGTGTAATCCCGACAATACTATGAGGCACACCATCTAAATGAAAGGAATTAGGAATAAGGGATGTATTTTCTTGCAAACAACCCCTTGAAACCAGAAGTGTGTGTGTGTGTGTATGTGTGTGTGTGTGTGTGTGGTACTACCTTTCCTTTGGATCTAGCTCTTAGACCATCCCAAGGCTGTATCTACCACTCCTGTAGGGGAACCATTCTTGTTCTAAAACAAACGGAGCAGAGCAAGCACAAATGGAGGGTTTTCTTCCACCCATGCTATAGAGCCGAGTCCCGCCTCCCAAGATCATTAACGGAAACAGTCATTGTGAGTCACTGTGTGGCTTCTAAAGAAGTTGGATGAGGATGAACCAAGCCTCTCCACTCTTCACATGATCAAAGGCCTCGCTGCATCTTGCTGCACGTGGGACTAACTCTGTGGCTTAGGATCTGACACACAGAGACGACAAAACTACAGGATTTCGCCAGACACAAAGGCTGGATGAGAATTTGTGGGATCAGGCTACACAACCAGCCCTGCCCAGGTAGGGGAGGGGGAAAAAATCCGCAGCTGCTCAGAGAGCATAAGGATTGATAGTTTCCTTCTAAAAGACAGTGTACCCCTTTCATTTATGTTTTGGTGTGAGATGCTAAAATGCAGGGAGGCATGGAATAGCTGTCAAATTTACTAATGGGATCCATCTTCGTAGCCCAGATCCTCAGAAAACTTCATGCAGTGTAATAATTCAACCCTCCTTGCAGAGCTGCGCCTCATTTCTGCTCTCAGGGAAGCAAGTGCAGAAATGGAGGCATTTCCTGTTCAGCGTCCATGTGTCCCTTTAAGATGTCCTAAAAATCCCTGTCTGGTTCTCTTTGGGGGTTTTTCCCATTGTCAACAACCTCAGAGAAGACCTCAAACTCTGGCCAGAGTGTACAGACAGACCCAAGTGACTGTCATCAACCAGCCTCCCCCAGCTGACCCCTGCCTGCAAACTGGGGTCAGTCAACACTCTTGCCTTTTCCCACAGTCTGTGCTTCCGGCCAGAGAAAATCTAGTAAAGCCTGTTTTCCAGGGAGAGCATGGAAGCCCCATACTCCCCATCCTCATGCTTCTGCAGCTCCCGCCTGAGAGCTGCTCAGGAAACAGAGAGACACAGACAGTAGAATCTGCTTTGCAAATCTGACCTTTGGGTCAGGAAGGCGATGCTACTATGCTTTAGCCCTTCATGTCCTTTATTAGCGCACTCTTGGAAAGCAACATCTAAGAGCCTGTGTGAATGCTGGGCGATCCTGTTTGGCTCAACAAACATTTGTTGCGCGTCCACTGGATACCAGGCACTGTGACAGGTCCCAGTAATTGCTGCTAACAGCCTGTGCCTGAGAACTGGTTGGCCATAGTTAGAAATGCTGTTAGGTACCAGGGGACAGCCAAACCTGTCATTGCAACCCTTTTCAAAGAGCATCTCATGTAACCCGCCGTGAGAAAGAGGCAGAAGCACAGAGGAATCCTCTCTCAGAATAACTAACTCGCTGGCGTTGATTTGGCTGCTTCTCTCACCTTCTGCAGCAGAGCAGACAGTTTGGGATCGCCAGTCAAAAGAGCCAGGTTCAACTCCACTTAGAAGCACATACATGGGTAAGGACCTGACCACTGAGTGTCCTGCCTCCGTTGACTTGACATGAGAAACGATACTCCCTCTGCCGAGCAGGTGAGGTGCTGTCATATGGAGTAGGACTCTGTGCATGTGAGCCATCTGGAGATTTTGTTCAGCTGCAGGCTTTCAGCCAGTACATCTGGCGGGCCCGAGATTCTACGTGTCTAACATGTTCCCAATGGGTCTGAGGTCAGGCTTGAACTGTGCTTTGAGTAGAAGGATACAAAATACTTGTTATCGCAATGGAAAGGATGGACTAGCAGGGCGTGGTGGTGCACTCCTTTAATCCTAGCACTTGGGAGGCAGAGGCAGGTGAATCTCTGTGAGTTTCGGGTCAGCCTGGTCTACAAAGTGAGTTAGAGGACAGCGAAATACTATGTAGAGAGACCCTGTCTCAAGAAAGAAAGATAGAAAGAAAGAAAGAAAGGAAGGAAGGAAGGAAGGAAGGAAGGAAGGAAGGAAAAGAAAAGAAGAAAAGAAAAAATGAAGGAAGGAAGAAGAAAGGATTGACTAGCACAGTGTCAACTATGTAAATATTCAAAGTGCATTCAGAATTCCACAGTGCCCCACTAAGTGATGAGAGCGATGAGCAGATGACATGGTCATTCCTACACTGGTGAAGCCCTTAGCGGAAATCAATCCATCCAAACACAGAAGTTCAGAAGTTGGGTCAAAGGATAAACTAAAAGGGGGTGGAGGAGAAGGCTAAATGGACATGGGGATATCATCTCAGATCTTCAACATCTAGATTAGAGGCTAAGGAGTTTATCCAATGATTAAGAGCATTGGCTGCTTTTCTAGAGGACTCAGGTTCGATTCCTATCCCATACATAACAGCGCATAACCATCTGTAACTCCTGTTGCAGTGGATCTGATGTCCTCTTCTGGTTTCCAGACACCAGGCATACGTGTGGTGCACAGATATATATGCAGTCAAAACACCCATGCACATAAAATAATAAAAATAAAAATACATTTTCTAAAAAGCCACATACAGCATCATGGCCCTGTAATCCCAATGTCAGGAAAGTAGAGACAGGGGATGCGTGGTCCTCTTGCTAGCTAGCCTGGCTGAATCAGGAGCACCAGGTTTAGAAAGAGACCCTGACTCAGAAGCAGATGAAGAAAGGAAGGGTCTAGGAAGATAACCTAGGGAGTTCACTCGTCACCCAAGAATGAGAACTGGAGTTCAGTTCCCCAGAACCAACATAAAATCCAGATGTGCGTGGTAGCTACTTGTAATCCAAGTCCACATGAGGCAAAGGCAGGGAATCCTCACACAGCTAGCTGGCTAGGCAGATAAGCTGAATGACAAGCTCTAGTTCAGAGTCAGGCCCAACATACAGACTGGAGGGCAAGCAAGGAAGACACTTGCTCTCAATCTCAGGTCTCCACATACACAATAACAACAATAATAAATTTAAGAAATGAAGATACTTGATACAGCTAGACCATATCTTATACATTAGAACTATGCCTGGACACAGTCTCGTGAATTTTTTTTTTTTGAGACCAAGTCTCTACATAGCTCTGGCTATCCTAGAACTAATTCACTATGTACACCAGGCTGGTCTTGAACTCTTGAGATCTGCCTGCCTCTGCTTCAATGTTGGGACTAAAGATGTGCGCCACAATGCCTGTCCCATGGAATCTTCAGACTGGACCAGATGAGCTGAACTGTACAGACCTCCCCTGCCTGGACTTCACCCAAGTGTTCAAAGTTGCCTCTCAGAACATTTCAGCCCTTCCCTGGACACTGACATTCACGCCAGATGAGAAACATCTTCTCTTCTCTCTCAGACACCTTCAGAAAGCATTTCTTTACTTCCCTCGGGACTTGTTTGCTCACACCCTCAGGAATATTAACTAGTTAATATTTGTAAAACTCTGGGGCTTTCCTAGCAGTGTGCTGTCTGGAAAGGAATAAGCTTATGTCTGCTCAGCCCAGTTCCTTACAACGAGATGATGCTGTTCTCAACCCCTGAAGGCCTGGGCTTCCCAGGGACAAAACAGGATACAACTGAGGCCATTACTGAGTTACATGGAAAATGTCCCAGTGAAATATCCCTGGACGGCAGTCAGAGCTCCCAGAGGTTGGCCTTGCCTTCCTCATAAACAGAATCTACCCACTCCCTTGTATTGCACATCCCTCTCTAGTGGATAAAATGGATGCATGGGCCAAAGGCAACATGAAAGGAAGAAGAAGAATAAAAAGCAAAACAGCAGGGCACGGTGGTGCACACCTTGTATCCCAGCATTTGAAGGCAGAGGCAGGTGGATCTCTGTAAATTTGAGATTAGCCTGGTCTACCTGGTGAGTTCCAGGCCAGCCAGGACTATATAATGAGACCCTGACTCAAAACCAAAGAAGGCATGGAAAACTTGTTCTTAGGCTGACATCATCCCCGGAGTTTTTAACCTACACGGTTGGATTCAACGAGAATTAAAGAAAACCAAGCAAGTTATAACCAATCTTAGAGTCCAGTTCCCTGTAGAACTCTGGAAAGCAGCTGCGAAGGGGGCTCCAGCTCTATGCCAACTCCCTTGAAGCAGAGCGGAGTCTGCCCTAGAGGAGGGAGGGCCAGGAGGAGGAAGTGGCGACAGTTTATCTGAAGCTGGCGCTGGGTTCATTAAGAGGCCTGGTGTGGTTTATCTGCTTCTTGTCCACAGAGCCAGCTGCTCTGAATGCTGAGTCAGGCCCTGTCACCAACCCAGTCCAGGCGGCGTCAGGTTAGAAGGGTGTGAAACCCCCGCGTCCCCTCCCTTCCCCCACTTCAGTCTCTTCTGGTCTCTAACCGCCTGTCCTCAAGGGGTCAGATAAGAGCTGCGATTTCAGGGCAGATGTTTGAGGCCCTGTGTTCTCGGGGACAATGAGTCCTCCTGAAGCCAACAAAAGAGGGGCTTGGTGGAGGCAGGTAGAGGACAAAGAAAATCTTCTTACCTTTGTAAGTTGTCTTACCTTTAGTACAAGCGCCACTGGTATTAAATTGTCCCATTTGCCTTTGTCCATGGCACATTCTCATGATGGGTTATGGGGTAAACTTCAATAGTTTATAAAAAGGCAGAATGCAAAACTGCTTCTGTTTGTTAGACTTAAAGAAGCAGTCAGACTGGTCTCAAACCCATATAGGCAGAAGTTTCTGTCCCATAAGCTGTTATCAAGTAACCACACAGAGGCTTAATACTAATTATAAATGCTCGGACAATAGCTTAGGCTTATTACCAGCTAGCTCTTACATTTAAACTAACCCATATTTCTTATTTATGCTTTGCCATGTGGCTTGGTACATTTTCTCAGCACAACATGCCCATCTTGCTCCTCTTGGCATCTACCTAGACTCCTCAGCTCCGCCCTTTTTTCTCCCAGCATTCTGTTTGGCTCTCCCACCTAACTTCATCCTGTTCAGCTATTAGCCAGTCAGCTTCTTTATTCAATCAGTCAGGATGACATATATTCACACAGCGTAAAGGAATATTCTACAAATTCACTCTATAGCTGAAGCTAACCTTGAACTCCTGAGCCTCCATCTCCACCTCCTCAGTTCTGGGATTTCAAGCCTGTACCACCATACCCAACTCAAAGCCTTTCTTAATATTCTCCCAGGAGCTTGGTAGAAAAATCAAGAATGGAACACAAACCTTCTGAGTCCTAGACTTGCCCTTCCTGAGCTAGCAAGGGTTCAGTCCTTCCCACAGTTGCTTCTAAGCCCCCAGCAGGTGAGGTTGAGAGCAGGGATGTACCACCCTATCCCACTTCACCCTCTAGCCTGGCTCGTCAGAATCATCCTCCAGCAGGTCTGTCAGCCTGAGCTTCAATCAGCCTGTGAGCATGGATAGGTGTCCCCTGGACAGTTCCAATGTTCTGCCTGGGAAGAGAGAGCAGGGACTTGTCTAAGTGACTCAAAACATCCCTCCCAGGAAAGAGTTCTCAGTGTGTTGCTGGTCTGCTTGGAATTTTGTCAGTATTAGGGATTGGCTTGGAGCCTCGCTCACGACAAGAAAGCTCTCCGCCGTTAAGCTGCACCCTCGCTCTCAACTATTTGGTATAGATCCTAAAAACTGAGATGATCAACTTCCTACTCTAGCCAAAGGATACCATTGACATGTCTGCTGTTGAAATTTGCTTCCAAGGGACTATGACGTTTTCCCAGGGAGGTAAAAGGCAGTAAATGCATTTATTCAAGTAAAGGAAATAGTTCCTTTAATGGTATTCTGGCTCTTTAAAACCCTCCAGATCTGCCAGGGCCCAGTGGATGCTAAGTTCATCTTTCCTGGAGCATGGGTGGGCTGAGGAGGGGGTATCCTGCTTGCTCTTTGCTATCCACCTCCCCTCCCCACTAACGTAGAGTCGCTGCCTCCAGGCTCAAGTGTCAAGTAAAAGGAGGCATCAATATCCCTAAGACATTTTTTTTTTTGATTTTTCGAGACAGGGTTTCTCCGTAGCTTTTGGTTCCTGTCCTGGAACTAGCTCTTGTAGACCAGGCTGGCCTCGAACTCACAGAGATCCGCCTGCCTCTGCCTCCCGAGTGCTGGGATTAAAGGTGTGCGCCACCACCGCCCGGCTTCCCTGAGCCATTTTACACTGGTATCTGAGATGCTATAAACCTATTTCTCCATAAGAGAGAAACTAAACCTAGTGTGCACCCAGAATGGGAAGTAGACTTAAGGCAGGGAGAATTACTAATTTGCCCAGGAGACAGCCAGGCTCAAAAGGCTCAATGGCAAAGACCTTGAAAGGGTGAGGCTGTCAACGAGGGTGCTGTACCATTGGGAGCTTGTTGGCTGTCTACAGTGAAAATGCTTACGGGTGCTAACTCAACTTGGATTAAGGAATTCTAGAAGCAACTGAGGAAGCCCTACTCAGAAATCTTACATCAAAAACTTAGTTGTTTGCCTCTTAAGGCTAGAGAGGAGAAAGTGCGGGAGCCAGGATGCAGCATCTCTACCAGAGACACAGGATCTGGTGTGGAGTCAGCACCCCTCAGACTCTGCCCCTTGTGGCGTGTCTCTGCAACTGCAGGCTGTGGCGGACTTGGGACTCTGGAGCCAAGCTATCTCTGTTTAAATCTCGGCTCTTCTTGTTACTAGCTGTTTACCTAATCTCCCTAAGCCTCCACTTCCTTGTATGTTAAATGGATGTAATGAGAGTATTTACCTCTTGGGATTAAATGAGATCAAGTGCTCAGCACAGGGCTTGGGTACACCGTAAGCACCTCATAAAAGCTAGCTATTAGCGCTTAGTTCCCTTTCCGGGCTCTTAGGGGAGGGCCTCCTTCCTTCCCGCTCCCAGACTCCATCCTTTCAGAAGGCTATGTGCAGCCCACAAGGACTTCTTTCTCCTTTGTCTATCTGTCCTCTCCACTATAAAATGAGATTGGCTCTGACATCCTCTACCTGGAAAACACTCTTTCTTTCTTAGTTCCCTGGAGGAGAAGAGGGCAGATGGGTTATTTTGGCCACTAACTTCCAAAACTTTATAAACAGGCAAAGAGCCTAGCCAGCCAAATACCTGGAATGCAAGGTTCCCTTGGCCTCTTCTGTCAACCCTCAGCAGCCTCTTGCCCCTCCCACCTCTTCTGTCCCTGTTTTTCCCACCTTTGCTTCCCCTGCCCCTCCCAGCCCTGCCGCCCCTGCCCCTCCCAGCCCTGCTGCCCCTGGCAACTGGGATAGGGGGCTGGCAGCTCCAAGAAAGGTCTGGAGAAAGGTATGTAAGGCCTGTAAGTGGCTCTCCCCATCTCCTCAAAAGGCTGCTTATCAGGGAATGAAACACTGGCCCGAGCTTGCCGTGACAGCAGGAGCTGCCTGAGAAGAGAGGCTGAGATAAATGAAGTATCCTTCATCCCCATCAGCGTGGGCCAGACAGAAACCAGGTGCAAGGCAGTGCGCCTTCATCGTCTGTAAACAATCTTCCACCGCCCACTGTAGCAGCTTGAGGTTGAGATGGGGATTAGAGGAAGGGCTTCTGCAGGCCTGGGGCCTCTCAGCTGGACAGAGAGTTAAAGGGCGCTCCGGAGATAGCTTGCTGCTGGGAAAGAGGCTTGAGGAAACACAGCCATTTGTCAACAGGGGGTTCGCTTGACCTGGCAGGAGAGAATCTGATATCTAAACAGTTCCCTGTGTCTCTGAAGCGCTCTGAAAGTTCTCCTGTTAAATATTTGATTCCACATCAGATAACAGCCCAAGGCTCTTCCTACTGACTTGAAAAAAAAAAAAACTGCTCCTGGAGAGGGAGAGAGGCCTAGACGCACCTGGACTTGGCTTAAAATCGGCAGGGCTGGAGGTAGGCACACCCTTGCCCAGTTAGCGACAGAGACAAGGCCCGCTGTAAATCCTTGAAGAGAAAGAAGGCTAAGTGCCTTTCAAGGCACCTCCCCCTCCCGACTACACCTGCTTCCATTCCGACCCTTTTCTGTAACAGAAGTTCCTCTTGAAAGAACTAAAAAAGAAAAATAGCCGTGACCCCTGCGCTCAGACGGTAGACAGATGACAATTCCATCAATCTGAAGTCACAAAGCGGAGCTAAGTGCTGGAGTACCCTCGGGGAGTGGGAGCAGGCAGGTCTTACTCAGTGAAAGGACTTTCTGTTTACAGATCTTAGTTTTCCAGCAAGGAGGGGACTAAGTCTCCAATTCCAAGTTTGGAGTTCTCCTGGAGATAAGGGGGGGGGGAAATGAACTCATTTGAAATATTATTTCAAACTAATATTGCCTCGGGGCTGGAGAAGATGACTCAGAGGTTAAGAGCACTGACTACTTACTCTTCCAGAGGACCTGGGTTCGGTTCCCACCACCAGCAAAGCGGCTCACAACTATCTGTAACTATGGTTCCACATCAGATAACAGCTCAAGGCTCTTCCTACTGACTTGAAAACAATGCTCCTAGAGAGGCGAGAGGACTAGCCATCCCTGGACTTGGCTTAAAATGGACAGGGCTTGAGGTTCAGTTCCCAGCACCTACGTGGTAACTCACAACCACCTGTGACTCCAGTTCCAGGGGATCCAATGCTATTTTCTGACCTCCAAGGACACTGCATGAATGTGTGCAGATACATTCAGGCAAAACATGCATACACATAAAAAATGAACGACTTTTTAAAACAAGAGAGTATAAGGTCTTAACCATTAAAATAAAGTGTGGAGGGCTGAAGGGATGGCTCAGCAGTTAAGAGCACTTGTTGCTCTTGCAGAGGATCCAGGTTCGGTTCCCAGCACCTACATAGTAGTTCACAATCTCCCATAACTCCAGTTACAGGGGATCTGATGCCCTTTTTAGACTTCCACTGGCATTAAAAGCTGCACATGGTGCACATACATGCATGCAGGCAAAATATTCACATATAAAATAAATAAGATAGAGAGATGATAGATAGGTAGATGTACAGGGAGAGAGAGGTAGAGAGAGAGATAAGTAGATAGATAGAGAAAGAAAGAGAGATAAATAGAGAGATATAGATAGGTAGATGTGGGGGGGACAGACAGAGAGAGAAAGAGAGAGGTAGAGAGAGAGATAAGTAGATAGATAGAGAAAGAGATAAATAGAGAGATAGAGAGATATAGATAGGTAGATGGTAGATGTACGGTGGGGGAGAGACAGAGAGAAAAAGAGAGAGAGAGAGAGAGAGAGAGAGAGAAGTAGAGAGATAGAGAGATAGAGAGATAGAGAGAGAGAGAGAGAGAGAGAGAGAGAGAGATAGATAGAGAGACAGACAGACAGACAGATAGATAAAGCTTGTAGACCAGTCAGGAGTGTGTCTCAGTTGGTGGAGTCCTTACCAAGCAGATGTGAAGCCCTGGATCTTGAACACAGGCTTTATCTAAGGAGCTTTCAAGGCTGACAAAGGAGCTCAGCAGATTGGTGCCCGCTGCCAAACCTGAGAACCTGAGAACCCACATAATGGAAGTAAAAAAACCAGCTCCGCGTGTGTGCATGCATACAAACAAAATAATTAAAATGTAATAAAATTTTATTTTTTAAAAAAGAACCTTTCAAAGGGTTACAGTGTCAGCTCAGAACACAGGCTGAATTATTTTTAACCTTTTACGTTAAAAGTTTTTAGATTAAGGGCTAGAGAGACGGCTCAGCAGTTAAGAACACTTACTGCTCTTGCAGAGAACCCAGGTTCAGTTCCAGCACCCACATCATGACTAAAAATTATCTGTAATTCTAGTTCAAGGGACGCCAGTGCCTCTTCTGGCCTCCGAGAATGCACACAAGTGATTCATATATATATGTTCAGACACACACACACATTAATTTTTTAAGTTTTCACTATATTTTTTTAAAAATATTCAAACTAGTACATGAGTAAAAGAATAAATGAAATCATATATGTATCTAAGCTTCTCCAGCTCCATAATTGCCATTCAAGGCAAACTGCATGTCATCCTTAACCCCTACACAGGTATAATCTGTTGTAAGATGCTTATCTTGACAAGTGCCAGTATTATTTTAAGGGAAAGAATGTGGGATTTCAGTCTGGAGATGACTTAAGGTTGGAGAGATGACTCAGCTGTTCGGAGTGCTCCAGAGTTCTGTTCTCAGCGCCTACGTAGGGTGGCTCCCTAATGCCTGTAACTCCAGCTCCAGTGGGTCCAACACACTCTTCTGGGCCTCCACGGGCACCTGCGTATACATAGATAAGAGCATAAGAATAAGCCCAGCTGGGGAGTACACATTTTGAATCCCAGCACTTGGGAGGCAGAGGCTGGTGGATCTCTGGTGAGTTCAAGGCCAGCCTGGTCAAGACAGCTAGTTCAGACCAACTAGAGCTACACAATGAGACCCTGCCCACCACACCCAGTCATTTAACTCTTTAGATTCTCAGTTCCTTTACCTCTAGACTGAAGATGATCATTGTGAGACTAATGATACCTAGATTTACAGGCTCTAAAGGAAATGAGACATCAGCTTGGGAATTCAAAAAGGAAGTACGGTGCAAACGTCAGCCTAGGCTCCATCTCCCAGGGTGTGTAGCACCAAGCACGTGTTCAAGGAGCATGAACTGTAGCTGCTAGGTACTAAGTAATGCAAAATACAACTGCCTTTCAATCTTAGACCGGTCAGTTTACCACTGCGGTCAGTGAGACAACAAGACCAGAGAATGATGCAGCCTGTAAATGAGCGAGCCCCAGGCCCTCAATCGACACGTCCTGTTGGACCGAGAAAACCACTTCTCACCTCACCTATCCTTGTTCAATGTCAAGGTCCAGAAAATGTCGTATCGTGTCAAGAGTCTCCAGGCCTGTGTCTCCATTAAGGATCCGAGCGAGAGTTACAGAGCCAGCAAGGCAAGACCTCAAAATTGAATTTTGAAAAAGAATCTGTCGCGAACATAACCCAAGTCACCTTTTCAAAAAGCATTTGGAAGTAAGCATTAGATACAGACTCCAACACTGAGCGAGGGGAATGCAGGGGCAACACGTGCCCCACAGGCTGACCTCCACGCTGTCTCCGTCTGCAGCAGCAGGGATGCTATTTCTTCCTTGTTTTTCATCCCTTAGAGAAAAGAGAATTGCAGAATTACATCCTTACCCCAACCTCTGCCTCCTGGTGGCCCGTGAAAACAATATTTTCTTGCTCAGCAGGGCAAAACTTCCCATTTCCATCTGTCCTTCCCGGTGTCTTAGCTCCACGCAGAGGTCCCTGCTGCAGAAGGATTTCTCCGGGCAGTGATTTGCTCTCCCAGGGGCCCTGGCTGTTTTGTATCCCTGGAATACATCAGAGTGAGAGCAGAAATGAAAGGACCGAGGCCATGTCAGCTGCTCTAGGGCTCAGGTCAGGTGATCCGATTTTTTAATGAACATGGAGGCTAGGGACTTGAAAACAAGGTCAAGGTTCACAGGAGGGCTGGCACAATATGTGTCAGGATTATTAAATCCTCACCGAGCACACATCAGTGTTCCTTAATATCCATTCCTCTCAGGGGCTCTGCAGAGCTCTCAGCCTTCGGGAATCCCGATCTCCTGGATGTCTCCGACTTCACGCTGTCAGATGAATAGAAAGAACATTTGGCACTTAGGTTATGTCCTAAGAATCTGGTTCCTACTCTGGCACTTCAGATCCTTAGCTTTCCCTTTTGCCCAACAACCAAAGGCCAGGTTTCCGCAGTGTGTCAAGGAGGATACAGGCTGTAGATGTGTAGAGAGGGAAGTCCTACTCAGCGATGCTGCCTGGCCGGCCTCTCATGCCATCATGCCAGTATGTTCCTTATTCCCAGTGGGGACACTTTTGAGTGCTGGGGACCTTGATGTTCTGCTTCCAGTTAGAATGAGGGCCTTCTTACTTAGCGTGGTAATTCTAAGCATCACTGGAAGGAAGGTGGTTTCTGTTAGACTCCACTCCAGTCTTTTCTCTTGTACTCTGGTTATTTCCTTTAGTTGCCTCTCTAGGAGCAAACACTACCCACTTCTCCACTAGGAACCGATGCCCGTCTTTGGTGGATGGAGGTTCTGCTGTTCACTGTGCAAAGGTTCACGTGATGAGGTACGGGGAACATTCCAAAGGGCTCTTAGGAAGGTGGAGGTATAGCTCAGCAGGAGAGAGCTGGTCTAGCAAGTGCAAGGCTTTAAGCCCCAGCACTGGGGTGGGGGGGGACCCTCCCATTTAGTCAGGGGGGGGACCCTCCCATTTAGTCAATAAAATTAATCTTAGCATCTCTCAGGATGACCTGGTATGTAAGTTCTCACCACTACAAACTAACAAACAAAGAAATGAAAGAACCAAAACCAAAACAAACAAAAAAGAAAAACTTGAGAAAATAAACTTTGTTTGCATTCATCTTTTTTTTTTTTTTTTTTTTTTTTTGAAACAGGGTCTCACTTTGTAGACACCACTGGCCTGGAATTTGCTGTGTAAATCAGGCCAGCCTTGAACTCACAGAGATCTGCTTGCCTCTGCCTTCTGAGTGCTGGGATTAAAGGTGTACAGCACCCAGCAGGGCTTATTTTTATTACCTTATTTTACACCTCTGCCTCTCAGCCTCTGAGTTTGTAGAAAGTGAGCTGCCACGCCGAACTGTGATACTTAACTGACAAAGACAGAGGCTTAATTTGACTCACTCTCTGGAGGTCTCAGTTCAAGTTTGTGACAGGAATACGTGTCAGAACAAACGGCTTGGCCTTTCAGCCAGGAAGTGAAGGGAACCAAGACGAGGCTGTAGTCCCACAATCCCTTTTAGAGGGCCCATTCCACTAAGTCCCACCTCCTACATTCCACTGTCTCCTGTTAACAGCCTTTGGGGCCAGCTCCTGAACACATGAACCTTTGGGAGATACAATTCTAAACCATAATTTCACCCAAAAATCTTTCTGCTATATTTCTGGCATCAAACACGGATGTTTTAACTCAAGTAATAAGGAACTCATTCAGAAGCTCAAGTGTACCTAGAACCCTTAATTGTTGAAAAGTAGCCATTCCTATTAACTTCCTGATTCCTTTCTCAGCCGGACAGGATGAACGGAGTCCTTTCCAGAATCACATTCAACAAATTCCTTCAGACTTTTGAAAACATTCAGTGTCTGCTCTGAATATGCTTACTCCAAGTTATCTCTGGTTATTTCAACGTTAGCCCATACAGAGAAAAAGCAAGGAATGAGCAGTGAAAATCCCTGAGTTAAATTTCTAACAATAGTTGCCTAGCTGAGTTACCTCGGGAAAGTCATTTCACCTCCCTGAATGTACTTTCTTCCTCCTTAGTATGGAGATTATTTACATACTCTTTGGTTTGGTTTTGTTTGGGTTTGGTTTGGGTTTTAGAGACAAGGTTTCTCTGTGTAACTTTGGAGCCTGTCCTAGAACTCATCTTGTTGACCAGGCTAGCCTTGAACTCACAGAGATGTGCCTGCCTCTACCTCTAGAGTGCTGGGTTTAAAGGCATGCTCCACCACTGCCTAGCTGTTTGTTTGGTTTTGGTTTTTCAAGACAGACTTTCATGTAGCCCAGGCTGCCATGAGATTTGCTATATAGCCAAACCTTAAATAGAACTCCCCACCTCTACCTCCAGTGTACTGAAATTATAAGCAAGTAACACCACACTCAGCTAACTTTGCCAGCTTACAATGCACTTCCTGTTAATTTAAGGAATACAATATCCTTCTGGAGTCTTTGATGGAGTTGAAGAATAGCTAGTTATAGATATAGTTTTCCTTAGTTATGATAAAAGATAAAGTAGATATAAATATTGTAACTATAATTCCTGCTTGATACCTGTTTTGTTATATGTAATTTTACTATGTTAAAGTTAAAACTTTCTTGTTTATTTGAACAGAAAAGGGGAAATGGTGTGGGAAGTCCTTCTATCTATGTGTTGCTTTTATTGATTAATGAATAAAGAAGCTGCTTTCAGCCAATGGCTTAACAGAGTAAAGTCAAGTGGGAAATCAGAACAGAGATGTAGAGAGAGAGTAGGCAGAGTCAAAGAGAAGCCATGTAGCCACCACAGGAGACAGACGCCTCCGCCAGAGCCCACCAAAACTTTGCCAGTAGGCCATGACCACGTTGCGATACACAGATTAATAGAAATGGGCTATTTCTATTAAATAAGATTAAGATGTAAGAGCTAGCTAGAAATATGCTTAAGCTATTGGCCAAATAATATTGCAATTAATACAGTTTCTGTGTGATTATTTGGGTCTGAGCCACCAGGAAACAAACAAGTAGTCTCTGCCTACAATCTCCTATGGATCATTGTTGTTAAGAATATGAAGCTACATATAACATTTGATATCTATAACCATCAATACACTCAATAGGAATCTGTGAGATAAACATTGTACCAAGCACTAGGATGATAAAGACTAACAAAGTGGCCTGGCATGAGATAATCAGAGCATTTTAGAAGGCAGCTATCACCACTCTACCCCCAACACTCAGGGCACTACAAAATAAAAGTCATGGTTACATGTATGTGCACCTGAACTCTATAAGTACAGGGCAAGAGCTCTTAACTCATATGGAGTACAAGGAAGCAACAACTGGACTGAGTCACAGAGGATACACAAGAGCTATCCAAACAAAGAAGAGGTGAAAATATGCAAAACTGAGGCTGGAGAGAGATGACTGAATGGTTAAGGCCACCAGCTGCTCTTGCAGAGGTCTTGTACTGAGTTCCCAGACCAACACAGCAATTCACAGTCATCAGTAACTCGAGTTCCAAGGGATCGAGTGCTTTCCACAGACACCAGACGTACATGCATAGACACATGTAGGCAGAGACTTCTTGTTCATTTCCCTGCTGCCCAGACCAGAAATAATCGCGCAGAAAATATATTAATTACAATACTGTTTGGCCAATAGCTTAAGTGTATTTCTAGCTAGCTCTTACATCTTAAATTAACCCATTTCTATATTCTGTGTATTACCACGAGGCTTGTGGTTTACAGGCAAGGTTCCAGGGCATCTGTATCCTTTGGCAGCTACACGGTGTCTCTCTGACTCTGCCTTCTTTCTCTCTCCCTCTCTGTTTAGATTTCCTGCCTGGCTATATTCTACCCTGCTATAGGCCAAAGCAGCTTTATTCATTAACCAATAAAAGCAACACATATACAGAAGGACATCCCACATCAGACATATGTAGAAACCCTGTCTTGAAAACCAAAAAAAAAGAAAAGGAAAGGAAGAAAGAAGGGAAAGGAAAGAAGAAAAAAGAAAAGTAAAAAATAAAAGTTTTTAAAAATTAAATTGTGCAATAAGTATTCCACAAGTAGCTGATAGGACTAGAAGAATAAGAAAAGTACTGTAGTGGCTCCTGGATTATATTCCAGGTGTTCCCAGAGGCTAAAGCTTTGGGTCCTGGGTGACCCTCACAGTCGTGGTATATGATGAGCTGCTGAGGGATTAGGGTATTTCACTTGCAGTGTCAAAGACTGGAGAGGGGGAAGTCATCGGGACTGCCTTACGACAGTTGAACAAATAGCAGTGGGAGCAGAGGGTAAATGTTCCTGTAGGATAAATTTCATGTTAAGTAAGAAAGAACAGCAAGAGTGGCTTAAAGAGAAAACTGAACCTCCTATCTCTGGTGACGGGTGGGTTAGAGTCAGAAGCTGGACAACCACTGGATGGAAACATTGTCTGAGTCGTGAATAGAAGACGGGGCCAGATGGTTTCTGTGGTCCGTTAGTACTCTCTAAGATGCTGTTAAAATATGTGGACGCGGTGCTATAGATTAACGTTAGTGAGACGAATGCCTCCCTTAATATACTTAGCACTGTTATTTAAATCTTGAAGATCTTTATTTTATATGAAGAAGGTGGGAAAAGCAAAATTCGAATAGATTTGCTGTGTCTGTCAGCTATAAATATCACGCTATCGTCGCCAAGTGTTGGCTTGGCCAGATCTTTGCTCTCGTATTCATTCATTTATCTTTTCAATACCTCATAAATATTTAGAGGATATATATTTTCCTAGGTACTAAAGATACAAAAACAAATAGATGGATAAATAAGTGATAAAGATGATATGGTAAGAGCCAGCACGGGGGGAAAGAAGTCAGTGGGGCAGACTATGGTTGTGTTCCTGCAGGGGACGGTAGGGAGGGCTCCTTAAGGGAGGAACACTTGAACTGCAACTCCGAAGATAAATAAAGATTTTTCTAGACACAGACTGAATAGAAAATCATTCGGGCAAGAGGAACAGCTTATTAAAAGTCAAAGAGAGAATGATAGGCTTCAGAAGAGCAAGTGTCCAGTAAGAGTGGATCTCAAGGAAACTCAAGAAACCAGGAATTATGAGGGGAAAGGGGGAGGAAGCGGGAGGCAAGAGTTGAGGGGGAGGAAGAGAAGGGCAAACACAGTCTTTTCTTCTTTACATGTCAGAATATGTCTGAAATCCAGTGTCTTCGACTCTGAGGGCCTGATCTTCCTAAAGGGCTAAGTATTTACAGGTTTTGTCCTTCCAGACACAATTTAAGAGAACTTGCAGGCATATTACTCCCTTCCTGATTAGAGTTTTCAGGGGCTTTGTAGGGGGGTGAGACAGGATCTCTCTACACAGCCTGGAACTCACTGGCCTGGAACTCACTCTGTAGACCAGGCTGGCCTCATACTCACAGAGACCCACCTGCCTCTGCCTCCCAAGTGCTGAGGTTAAAGTCTCTTACCGCCATGTCCAGCCAGTTTTCAGACTTCTGGGCCACTTTAAATTCATCCAACCTGCGCTGCTGTGTCTTTAAAAGGTTTATCTGTTTCATTGTGACATTTCTCAAGTGTGTATGACACGTGGACAGCTCTTAGGTTCACATGAGTGGAATACTCAAGGGCTTCCTCCAGGTTACTGCCTGGGGTCTCTTTACATGGAGTCTGGAGGAAGAAGGATCTGGTTACTAAAGGGTGTGGTCTGGGTGGTTCCCTGTTTTGATTGATGGATTAAGTCATATAATCACTTTTATACTGTGCACATCCCTGCCCCTAATGCACCTGATTTTAGCATATGCATGCATATGTTAAATATATACATAGTCACAAGATGGTAAATGGGGGCTGGAATAATGGCTCAGTAGTCAATAGCACTGTCTGCTCTTCCAGAGGACCCGGGTTCAATTCCCAGCATCCCACCTACATGGTGGCTCACAAGCATCTGTAACTTCAGTCTAAGGGAATCAGCCACTTTCTTTTTAGCCCTTCGTAGACACAGAGTATGTATGTGGTGCAGACATACATGCAGGTAAAGCATTCATACACATAAAATAAGAAGAAGATAATTTTTAAAGGTGGTAAATAGAGGATTCTTCCAAAATTTTGCTTTGAGGACAGAGTTTGCCTATGTTTATATGGCAGTACACCCAAAGCTGGTTCAAGCTGGATCTGCCTTTCTGGTCTCATTTCTGGATATAAGGTAATGTGGGAAGTCCGTCTGTATATGTGTTGCATTTATTGATTAATGAATAAAGAAGCTGCTCTGGCCTGTGATAGGGCAGAATGGAGGTAGGTGGGGAAAACTAAGCTGAATGCTGGGGGAAAGAAGGCAGAGTCAAGGAAAAGTCATGTAGCTCCACCAGAGACAGTTGCTGGACAGAACTTTACCCATTTTACCCAGTAAGCCACAGCCACGTGGAGATACACAGATTAATAGAAATGGGTTAATAGTAAACCAGAAATACTCTTAAGCTATTGGACAAACAGTATTGCAAATAATACAGTTTCTGTGTGATTGTTTCGTGGTCTGGCAGCCGGGAACAAACAAGTGGCCTCTGTCAACAATAAAGTAAGGCTTATATGACTGAATAAAATCTAAGTTTAAAAATTGTTGAAGGGAGCTGGACAGTGGTGATACACGCCTTTAATCCCAGCACTCTGGAGGTAGAGGCAGACAGATCTCTGTGAGTGCAAGGTCAGTCTGGTATACAGAACAAGTTCTAGAACAACCAGAGCTACCCTGTCTCAGAAAAAGAAGAAAAAAAGAATTGTTGAAGGGAAAAGAAACTTAACCCACCATTCAGAAAGTGATGTCTGTGTAGTCCAGTGCAGGCGGGGTCTGAAACTGCCCAGTTCAGAGATGCATGCACAGGCAAAGAAGCTAAACCGCTAAGTAGATTATTAGCAGAGGACACTTCCATGATCCAAACCCAGTCCCAGGTCACTACAGTATTCCCTATGCTTGCCTGCCTCTCTTGGCTTCATCCCAAATCTCCTGCCAGTTAGCTGGCCTTTTGTTTCCTTAGCCCACAGTTAGGGCTGGAGATGGGAGAGTTGAGCCTGAGGGCAGAGGAGACCTCTGAAGTTTTAACTTGGCCTTGGGGAAAGTCACTTCAGACCCCACCCCTTCACACACTCGGTAGCATGTAGTGACTTTTACTGATTCTCTGCACAAATTTATATTCTCTTTGGTTCAAAGGCTGAGTGACTATCGGCAAAATAAGTGAACGACGGAGGACTTGGAGCCTCTTTGCTTGGGAAACTTATCAAGACCCATTATGCCAGCATGGGCTGTCTCCAGGCAGGCTCCAGTGTATGAAAAAATAAATACAAGTTTGGTGAGATGCCTGGCTCTTGCCTTCCTATAAACTATCTAATCTGTTAGACACTTCTTACCAGAGCCTGCACAAACCTCGAGAGGGAACTACTGAACTCGGCTGAAGGCTGGAATCTCTAGCTATGTTGAAAATGTCGTCTGCTCTTTCTCAAATGCGTCTCTCTCGTTCAGGTGTTTACTCCATGAGAGCCTGTTACCTTGGCAGACACTGCGTCTCTCTGCCTTCTACTTCTAAAATGATAAGGAAAGAAATTTCCATGATGCTCGTTCAGAGCACTGGGTGCGGAGAGGCCACGTTGTCGTGGACTGGGTAGGTGCAGAGAGGCCACGCTGCCAAGGTCGACTGGGTGGGTACCGCGAGACCATGCTGCCATGGACTGGGTGGGCTCACAACCAGGGTCTGCCCCCTGTTATCCCCCTCTTGAGTGTGAGCTTAGCTCATCTAGAGAGCAGAAGATAATAGCAAAAAAGAAAAAGAAAAAACAAAAGGCTTTCTCTGAGGGCCTTGCTCAGGCTTTCTCTATGGTCATCTACTTAACTACAGACAAGATTCTTTCCAACATTTGATCAAGGAAGGGCTTTTTTTTATGTTTCTGCGTGTTCTGGATTTACTGCCCAGCTGCTGGGCTCTGCCGAGATGCCCTTATCAAGAGCCCCTTCAGAGCTTTCCAGATGGATTGCAAAGTTGGCGTATTTTTAAATAAACAGCAAGCTGGGCCCCGAATGTGGCTTCTTTGGGGCGAAAGCAACATTTGCATAAAGTAGGGGAACAGATGCCAGACCCAAGTGATCTACTGCCCGTATCTGGCTCTGCATCTCTCCCTCCCCTCTTCGGATCTTCCCCAGACACCCACCCCCACATGTTAATTTTGCTGTCAGGACTGCTGTAGTTGGCCTAAGGACCTGTGTTAAGTCACGCCAAGGGAAGCTGCTGTGGTCCCCGGGTTTCTGCCTTCCATCTGCCTTGCGCCTGGCTCTGCAAACCACAGGTGGAAGTTAGAGAGTCGGGCTTTTGATTTGCTTATGCTCCAAAGTCTTCAAAGCGCTGAGCAGTCTGTCTACCAGGACATGGATCTCCAGCAATGGGAGGGAAAAAGCCAGAGCTAAAAGGGAAGACCGGTTCCTTTGAGAGCAGGCAACTGGTCAGTGCTCTGGGCTCTAGTCTGGGAATGAAAACCTCTACCTTGCAGGGGGGTGGTGGTATATGGCTTTAACCCCAGTACTTGGAAGGCAGAGGCATGCAGATTTCAGTGGTTCCGAGGCCAGCCTGGTCTACAGAGTGAGTTCTAGGGCAGTCGGGACTGTTACCCAGAGAATTCTCGTCTCAGGAAAAACAAACAAAAAACCCTCTACTTCATATCCATGTCTATATCATGACTGCCACTTCCTGGGAAATCATATCACCCCCTTGCTCATAGGGAGACTCTGGGAAGACAAGTGGGAGCAATGCAAGCTCATTCAAGGATAGAGTGGGCGAGTTGTGTGGATCTTAGGCAGTCAGATTTAAAAGATGCTGAGACTCAGTAGACAGACTGCTCCTTGCTCCACATGCACAAGGCCCTCATTTTGATCCCTGAACCACACTAAACCAGGAGTGGCGACACTGGCAACCCCAGCCCTTGGAAGGTAGAGGCAGAAAGGTCAGGGATTCAGAGTCATCCTTGGTTATATAGAGGTCATGGTCAGCCGGGGCACGTAAGATCCTGCTTCAATAAAGAAAACAAATATACAAGTAAAAAATAATTCTGAGCCAGGCGGTAATGACACACGCCTTTAGTCCCAGCACTCGGGAGGCAGAGGCAGGTAGATCTCTGTGAGTTCAAGGCCAGCGTGGTCTACAAGAGCTAGTTCCAGGACAGGCTCCAAAGCTACAGAGAAACCCTGTCTTGAAAAACAAAACAAACAAACAAACAAAAAATCTGGTATCTTAAGGAGGCTTTCCACTTTTTTATATTCCCTGTCTCTGTCTCTCTTGCTCTCTCTCTCAGGATCACACCTAGGGCATGTCTCACACGTGTTAAGCAACTACTCTATCCCTGAGCCCCGCGTGCACTCTAAACTCTCGGATACCATTTTCTCTGGCTCAGTGTGTGTACAAATATGAGACAGTCACGATCAATTAGGTTCAAAGTGCCTGCATCCTTCCTAACTCGGAGAAGACCTCCCAACAACAAGACCCCCACGACACCCAAACAGCAGTTTCACAAAATCTGCCAATCAACAAATATACGACTTGGATTCAATTTGTAGAAATTCTCAGCCTCTACGGGTGATCTAGGAAGGGCCAGGCCCTTGATGAAGCTGAAGCTCTTGGCTTTTGGGGAAATCTACTTGGAAAGGAACAGGAGGAGGCAGTGACCTAAGACCCTGAGACACACAATGATCTGATAGCCGTGGGCGTAGTTGAGAACAGGGCAAGGTGGGAAGAGAGACCTTCATCCTGAACACATTGCGTATTCCACATGTGTGAATTTATGTAAACACTTGAGGACCAGAGGCAGACAAAGAAAATGATATGTTGTTTTTCAGATATATGTGATCTTGGGCACGTTGCTTATTTTCTCTGTGCCTCGGGCTCTTCATGTGCAGAGTGAGAGTAATGATCCCACGGACTTCCCCGAGATGCGGCGAGGAATAAGAGCTCAGAGCGAAGTGCTCCATAAATGTCAATAGCGTCAACAATGATAACAAAAATAATACCAGCTACCACCAAAAAGGGAGGTCAGGGCAAAGCGTCAGGAGAGAAGTGGAATTACCTGGCCAGCAGTGATGAAGGGGAATGGAACTGAAGGGATGCCCCAGCTGGGTCACCTGTGCTGCTATCCCGGGAGATAACAAGGCTGCTTCTTCCCCACCTGCCCACCTTTTCCTTCTCATGGTTTACAGAGACTGCACAGCAAATATTTGCCTCTCCTCCCCGCCCCCCCCCCCCCCCGCAGATGGCTGCTGATGTGGCAGTTCTCATCCCGAGCTTGGGGATTTGTGTGGATTAAGGATGGTATCAGTGAGTGATGTAGCCCTAGAGGTCAAGTAGATGGACATGATTTGCAGAGGAAGTCCTCCCATTTCTCGTCACCAGCCTGCCCCTTAGCCCTTCCCTGCCTAGGCTGTCTTACTCCCGTTCAATAGAAATACAGTACCCAGATCAAAGGAGATGTATATATTCCCATTCAACTTCCAGCTGTGTTTATCACACTTTTTATTTTTCTGTTCACTTCTAGACATTTCGTTGAGTGGGAAATATTAACTAAGGGAGGGAGGGGGAGATGGGGAAGGGCCCAGGAGTTAGTTAGGTCTCAGAATGAACAAATGAAGGTACTGGAAATGTGTATTACTCTTGAGAAAGAAGGCTTTAGAAGCTGGCATGGCGGCACACACCTTTAGTTCCAGCGTTCAGGAGACTGAGTTGGTGGATCTCTGTGAGTTACGGGCCAGCCAAGATTACATAAAGAGATCCTCTCTTGGGAATGGGAGGAGGGGAGGGAGTCGGAACTTGGATTGGTATGTATAATGAAAAATAGTTTGTTTTCTTTTTAAAAAAAAATAAATATAAAAAAATGAAAATAAAAAACAGACCTCTCAAAAAGAGAGAAAAAGAAGAAATAAAGAAAAAAAAGAAATAGCTTTGGGATGGGGGTAGAGAGATGGCTCCGTGTTTAAGAGCACAGGCTGCTCTTCTAGAGGACCAGGGTTCAATTCCCAGCAACCTTATGCAACTCCAGTTGCAGGGAATCCAGTGCCTTCTTCTGGCTTCTATGGGTACCAGGCATGCATGTGGTGCACAGACATACATGTAAGCAAAATACTCAAATACACAAAATGATAAATTAATTTTTAAAAGTAAAAAAGAAAGCCCCAGGGACCAACAAGGAAAATACTGTCAAGTGTTGGAAGAACGACTTGTAGGAAAAGAGGTACAAATTGCTTAGCTCAAGAAGGCTTCAAAAAGTTAGAAGGTGCACGTCTTTATTCCCAGTACTCGGGAGGCAAAGGCAGACAAAACTCCGAGTTCGAGGCCAGCCTGGTTCCAGAATAGCCAGGACTACACAAAGAAACCCTGTCTGAAAAAATGAAGAGGAGGAAGTTAGGTCAATGAGTACAAGCCCTAAGAAAGCACATGTCGGGCTGGAGAGATGGCTCAGAGGTTAAGAGCAAGGACTACTCTTCCCAGAGGTCCTGAGTTCAATCCCAGCAACCACATGGTGGCTCACAGCCATCTATAATGAGATCTGTTGCCCTCTTCTGGCATGCAAGCATACATGGAAGGAATGTTGTACACATAATAAACAAACAAATAAATAAATAAATATTAAAAAAGAAAGCACATGTCTACAAAGATCCCTCCTTCTCTCCCTCTCTTCTCCCCACCCCCAGATGATCATCAAGATATTTTTTTTGCAAAAGGCAAAAACCAGATATGATGAAAAATCCACGTAATACTAGCAGTCAGGAGGTGAAAGCAGCTCAAGGGCTTCTCAACCACAATGTAAGTTCAAAACCAGCCTAGGATGCATGAGATCATTGTGGGGGATGACAGGAGATATCCAAAGGCAATGATGGTTTGGGATCAACATCTTCTTCTAGCGCAGGAATTTTTCTCCATGCCTGCCAAAGATCATGAAAAAAAATACATTTCCCTGTTGCCAGAAGCAAATTTTCAAGTAATTCACCATTCTTCTGTGTCCATTTCCTCAAAAACAAGTTCGTCTATGAAGCTGGGAACAGCAAGGTATGTGTGAGGGGTGGCAGGGGTAGAGATGTGTGTTCGAGTGTGCCTGTGTGTGTGTGTGTGTGTGCATGCACGTGCATGTGTGTGCATGAGTGTGTGTGTGTGTTTAAGGAAATATCCTTTTATACTAGGCACACCTATGTAGAAAAACCCGATTTTCAGGCCCACAGAACCTGTGAGCTTTTCTCCTGGCTCTACCACCAACCAGGCAGCTTCAGAGCTGGCTAGACTGGACCGCATGCTTCAGCAAACTCACCACTCCAGGGTGGAGTGGGAAGAGGAAAGCGACTCCTGGGGAACTGAATCTAGATCCTTGATGATCTTAGGAAGATCACCTGAGTCCAAAAATATTGCCTCAGTTGAAAGGAGAGTTCCTCAAGACTTCCCTGTGACTTGCAACAAGAGTCCGAGCTATTTTCAGTGGCCAGGTAAACATCTTCCCTTGTCATCCAAAATAATATTGAGACGTCAACGTGAAGGTCCTGAGGAAGGAGTTAAAAGAGAGGACCATGTACTCTCTTCTTTCCTCAGAGAAGAATTTGGTACTGAAAGCAGGTAAGACCTGCCCATGGCAGAGGAAACACTCAGCCAGAGTAAAATTCAAACGGAGGACCTTGTTTTTGTCTAGAAATTTACATTTAAGAGGGCTTGAAGAAAGAAGTAATAAAAGGTAAGGGGAGACTTGCTCTTTATTTTTTTCAAGTCTCCCATACCCAAAAGGAATCTTTTTTAAAAAACTGAATTTCATTCGTTTGGTGGTAGCTCATGCCTTTAATCCCAGCACTCAAGAGACAGAGGCAGGCAGATCTCTGTGAGTTTGAGGCCACCCTGGTCTATAGAGTGAGTTCCAGGACACCGAGGACTGTTACACAGAGAAACCCTGTCTCAAAAAACAAAAAACAAAACACACACACAAAAAAAATCTAAATTTCAGGGCTGGAGAGATGGCTCAGCGGTTACAGAGGCCCAGGTTCCATTCCCAGCACCCGCATGATGGCTGACCTCACAACTGTCTGTAACTCCAGTTTCAGGGGATCTGACACCTTCACACCAATACACAGAAAATAAAGTTAAATAAATTTTAAAAACTAATTCCTTAGTAAAGTGGAGGTCTTTACAAAGAAAGTTGTAAAGTATTCAGAGATTTAGTTCAGTAGATTTATTTAATGAGTATTCAACACCCCACCCCGCCTTTGTTTTATGAACAGGGTCTCACTAAGTAGCTCTGACTATCCTGGAACCCACTATGTGTCTAGATTGGCTTTGAACTCATATGCTTCTGCCGCTCCAGTGTTGGGACTAAAGGTACATGCCACCATGCCAAAGCATCCCCCCTATTTTTTGACTTAGGGCTTCATGTAGCAGAGGATGGCCTTGAACTTGTGATCTTCCTGCCTCCACCTCCTGAGTCCTGGGATTCTGGGCAGGTGCCACTATTCCTTGTATATGTGGGATGGGGGATTGAATCCAAAACCTCATGGATACCAGACAAGCTCTCTGCTAGCTGAACTATATCCCCAGTTCTACATTAGAATTATTCAATCATTTTTACAGGTTTATTTTTATTGTATGTGTATGGGCATCTTGCCTCCATGTTTATTTATGCACCATTTGCCTACCAGATTACCTGAAGAGCCAGAAGAGAATGTTGGATTCCCTGAAACTGGAGATGCGAGGGTTGTGAGCTGCCATGTGAGTGCTGGGAACTCAGCCCAAATCCTCTGCAAGAGCAACAAGTGCTCTTTTGCCTGCTAGGCCATTTCTCCAGCCCCAGAACCCTTACATTCATTAACACAGGTGAAGATACTGAAAAACTCAAAGAATATTAGACACTGCTGTGTACCCTTCCCTTTTAATGTTAGGCTAGTACCTTTGTTCTTTATGGTTAAATTCAGGGGACAGAGTCAAGCTTTTTTTTTCCTACTCAAGGAGAAGGACTCAGTTAAGTGTTATTGAGCAATAGGTCAAAAACACTCTTATCAAAATCAAGGCAATGGCAGCTATCTGGAGCTTTGAAGTTCTGGGAAGAAAATGTAAACAAACGGTCCATCTTTGGGCTTCTGGTTTTACTTTCCTTTCTCTTAATTTTGCTTTTCCCCAAGTGTTGAGTCACACACAGATGACCAAAGAAAGGAATCTTAACTCTATCCCTTCTCACTTCTGCTTTAGAAAGATAACAAAAATAGATTACGTTAAGGGACTTTTTTTTTTCTTAAGAAAAAAGCCCCCCCCCCTTTCACCATGCCTAGAACTATTCTGTTTCCACTAATATTTGTCTGTAGTTTGATTTTAGACCACATCGTCAAAATACACTCAGTAAATGGGAGAGAAGGGTCAATAGTCAACAGACTTCTAACCTGATTTCTTTGATTTTGTGGAAGGCACAAAGTCAGTTTGTTTTCAGCCAGGTAACCACGCCAGCTGAGGAAGGCCGGCACCGCCAGAGGGAATGAGGCAAGGTGTGGGTTTCAAAGGGTTTTCAATTAGTTTTGAAGTGTTCCCTCAGTAGGTGGGATCCCACAGACACAATTCCCTTTCAAAGTCCCTTCAACCTTTTTCCATTTCCAAAGCATCCAAATCCCTGAATTTAAATGTTGTGAATAGAGACCCTGTGTTTGGTCCTGGCTTTCACTGTCCTACCCACCCGCCACCTTCCTGTCTTCCTCCAACTCTTTCTTAGTCACCCTCTGCGACCTGGAAGGGGTCTCTGTGCCACGCTCCAGTGTGGAGGACAAAATGCTGGTTACGACAAAGACTGAGTGTAAATAAGAGCGCCAGGAAATGATGGAGGGAAGAACGGAGGGAAGAACACGTCAGCACGGATGAACTCGATCCCTGCCCTCTGCCAGCCTGGGCTTCCAGGACTTTGACCTCGAAAACTTTTTCTTCCTGCAGCAATCTTGTCCAAACTTTGCCTCTTCAGATTCTTCACCTCAGAAACCAACATGCAATTGGCAGAAGCTTCGGACTGGTTTCAAAGGGGCAACAGGCAAAATCAAATCATTCAATCCATTTCTGATTTCTCAAATCTTGCTCCATTCTCCTCAGGGAACCCACGATGTGGAGCAGGTGTTAGACAAGTGGCCTCCTTTCTTGATGGTTCTCCCTTTCTTCTGACTTCAGTTTCAAAAACCCATTTCCGTGGCACCAGAATCCTCATGTGTAGATCCACAGCAAGAGGAAGCAAAAGGAAAAAACCATCAGTTCCAGGAGTTGGTCACATACACCAGATCTGGCAACAGCAGGCAGAACAGACAAAAATCCCTACTTTTCTGGCCCATCATTCCTGTAATCCCTGTACCCAGGTGGCTGAGGCTGAAGTCTGTGAGTTGGAGGCTAGCCTGAACAACAGAGCAAGACCTCAGAAAATCAAGAGCTGGAAACTCTGGAAACATGGCTCAGTTGGTAGGGAACTTGCCTCCTGGCGTGTGTGTGTGTGTGTGTGTGTGTGTGTGTGTGTGTGTGTGTGTGTCAAAGCCTGGATATAACATATGGAATCCATAGAAAAATCTTTGTCTTTATGGATCTCATATTCTAGAACAGTAGGAGATATGAAATCAGTTTCCATGCGTGCTATGAGACGCGGGTCATTTCTTCCTTTGTATTTGCTTTTTTAGTGTATTTGAAAAGTCTGGACTGTCAGAGTTGACTAAGTTTCTCTACTAAATGGAATGGTTTGTAACACTAGTAACAAAAGACACAATCCTTTACGGTTCTAGATCATCTCCTCGACCCAGCCAGGCAGCTCCATCTTGCCCCTCTCCAGGTTCTCTTTCCCAAAAAGACTGCCATTTTCTGAGTCCATCCTGTCCAGGAAGCCCATGTTGCTGGTCCAGCAAGAGAAACCAGGGCATGACCCCAGGACCAGGGCCCTTCCTCCCCACCCCCTACACTTGCCCCTCCTGCCTTTCTGGCTTCAGCAATCCCCCCCCCAAAACACACACACACAGACAGTTCTCCAGGGCTGGGGAGTTGGGGGCTACAAACCGTTTCAGAGCTGAACTCTCTATGAACCAGGAAGGGAAGGGGTGGGGGCAACTAAGGAGAGCCAGCCAGCACAGGCTAAAGGGGCTGTCTTCGGAGCAACTCTCCTGACTGAGTAAATATTGAGCCGCCTCACCTCCAAGGTGGGGGTTGAAATGGAGCTGTCAAGCCAGGGTAAACTGAAGAGGGCATCTGGCCTCTGAGGAGCAGAGGGAGCATGCTTTGCTGGGCAGCCTCCCTCCTCAGCTTCCTTCCAGGCAGAAAAGGCTGCAGGCGTGCAACACTCCAGACCCAGGCCAGTGATCCTGAGCACTTGAAGGAAATGCAGAAAATGATCTTAACTAGCTCTGACTAAGCCAGTAGGATAGGTTCAGCAGGATGCCTCCTACCCAAGTTATCCCTCTCCTTCCATCCCCACCCCCAAGTTTCCATTCTTTCTCACACTCATCTCTATCTATGGGTTGAGGGGCAGAAGAATATTTCCACTTACATTAAATACTAGGAGAGTAGGGATAAAGATACTGGGGGATTTTTCCAATGTTGCCCTCAGTGGAGCGAACTCGGGTCTCCCGACCCCCTCTGAAATTCTTTCTTCTAAGAAGATCTGATCCATTCCTTTTCCAACCAAGACAATGGCAATGACAAAGAATGAAAGCCCAAGGTCAGCCTTTGAGCTGTTGGAGCCTTTCTGGTTTTCTAAGAATTAAAGATCCGACATCGGCAATTCCTGTTGTACCCAGGACATACTGGTCAGATATCACATCCTGGGGGACGGGGAAATGGCTAAAGTCAAAGAAGCCTAGATGCCTAGACGTGAGTTAAGCCAAATAAGGGAAGTAATGCAAAAAATTCCTTGGAGCCAGAACTGAGTCACCAGGGGAAAAGCCGGCACAACTGCAGGGAGCCCCAGCCTCATGGACCACAGTGAGAAAGCTAGAGTTTTGCAGTGAAGCCATCCTACCAAGAGCATCCTTCCTTGTGGTGGTGCCTTTACTATAAAACAGTTCTCTATGGGACTCTTCTGTAGCCTTTCATTCACAATTGTATTGTTTTATTCCCTGGCAGCAAGTCCTGCGGCTTGAGTGCCAAGTGGCTGTGCTGGTGCAGGGTGTGCTGGTGCAGGGTGTGCTGGTGCAGGGTAAGAGATGAAGGCTAGAGGATGCCTGCTTCTAATTATGCCATAACTAACTCAGTGGAAGACAGTAATAGAAAATGTATTTCTGTGGCCACACCAAACAAGAAATCTCTCTACACACTTAACTCTACCAGACAGCATCCTGAGTACTTCTCATATATGAGAAGTAAGACACACACATACAACATATATATGTGTATGTATGTGTATATATATGTATATATATATGTATATATATATATATATTGCTTCCACATCTTCTATATTGTTAGCCAAAGGACTGGAACCCCAAGGAAACAGCCTGGCATGATGAGCTCACCCACCCAACTAGAATGGGGACCACAACTGAAAACTAAGTTGTTCAGGATGTTTGCCCTCTTCCATCCTAATCAAGAATTTACAGCATCCATCTTCAAAACAATTCAAGGGGCTGCTAAGGTTTTCTGTCCATCTTCCTGTAATGCAGAAGTGGGGGAGGAGAAGAGGCTGAGAGAGTTCACCTTCTTGATAGGCAGTCATAAAATAAGGAAAAAGGAGAAAGGAGGAGAAAACTCAAACAGATGTTATGAAGTGTTATCAGCTGCTGATAAGGGAGCCTTTTCTACCTGCCTTTAGCCCTGTACTCCTGCCAGGGATCAAATAAGAGTACATGTGAGTGGTCCCTAACAGAGACACTCCATGCAATAGGCTAGGGCTATGGGAAGGGAAGCAAATATATCGCTTTACATAGTGATAATAGTTGTTCTAACTCATTTTTATCTATGAAACATTTTACAGGTGTTAACTAATTTAATTGCAACATCGGTCCTAGAGACTAGTACTAACCTTATCCCTACTCTGTAGACAATGAAACTGGATGAAAAAAATAGGCCCCTTCCCCAAAAACACACCACAATCAAGAAGAGGGCTTAGATTTCAGCACCACAACCTGGATAGTTTCTCAAGTCCATGGTCCTTCTCTCTAGACCATTCTGACCTTCATTGCCTCTTCTCCATCTTCTCCCTCTTCTCTGCCCTGACTCTGACCAACCACCCAAGTGTACTGTTGAAAGGAATGGCCATAGCAAAGACATCCTGGGGTTACAAGTCAAAGAAAAGAGGTTGAAGGTTTTTAAAATCTCTCTCCTTTACCCAAGAGATCAAAGGGCCTCGCATTGGGAGAGCAAATGTTGGGGAAAGGGATGAAAGTTCACACTTGAGCTGAGAACAGATGGTGTAGAGTGGGCGGGACCCCAGGTCACTGCCACAAGCCTAGTAGAGAGATCAGAAGGGCTAGGTATCTTAGAGATACTAAAAGCTTCCAACCAGCCCTAATAATTCTCCCTCCCATGGAAACCAAGATTATATAGAGAGGGATTCATTTGCAAATCTGGACTTTGTGTTTGTTTGTTTGTTTGTTTTGGTCTAGAAGTGAAGATGTGGGAGTAGATGATTTCAACTTATGCACACAGGGGAACAAAAGTGCCTGAGAAGAGTGGAGGAGTCTAGGAGGGAGATATTTGGGCATCTGTTGGGGGAGGGGGTTGACAATGCAAACCACTGATCTGAGTAATTGGAGGCACTTTTGCTTCTGTGCCTACCAGACTCTCTTTTGACATTTGTGAAAGGAGACTGTGCCATGATGTGTGTTTGTTTCTCTAAATAAACACTTTCCCGTAGACCCCTTCATTCCAGGGCCTTGGGTTGGAAGTGGGATTCAAGTAAGAGAGTGTGACGGAGTCTGGGTGTTTGTATCTAAGGAAATGGGAGACTCTGACCCACTGTGGGTTTGTAATGAAGAATTGATTGCACACACACACACACACACACACAAACACACACACACCTTCCCTGGAGGAATCTGTTGGTTCCTTCTGCTAGGACCAAAAATCAAAGACTCCAGCCTTGTGCATTTCCCCAGGCCCTTCGATCATCCTTCCCCCAGACCTGTCATCCCAAGTCTGAGATTCCTTTAGCTTTACCATCCTTGTAGTCCAGTCTTGTCTTAACCACTGCTCGTTCCTCTTCCTGCTCACTTGTCCATAGGGGCTAACAGCTGGAGGCTCCATAAGTACCCCAACCAAGAGGCTCTAACCAGTTGGTATTAAATGGCTTCAAACAAGAGGAAATTTGTTTCAAAGACACTTGTGCTGGCCTCTCTTGTCAAGGTGACCCCTTTGGGGAAGCCAAGCTTGATGGCAATTTCAATTAAATGGAGAAAAGCAGTTAATAGATTTTTTTTTCCTTTTAAGACAGGGCAAGAAAGCAACCTCTGGGAAAGCCGGGCTTCCTCTTGTATCTTCTCTTTCCTCGCCAGCTGAGCTGTGCAGTTATTGATAACGTCGCCTCTCGCCTAATGGCACCGATTTCACGAGGAAACAAACGCTTAGCCTTGCTTACAAGCATTCGGTCCTTTCCGCTGCCTGTCTTCCTTTCAAAGGTCACAAATTAAACAGATTGGGGGACAGATAGGACCTGTCTTCATCATCACTGCACCCCAGCAAGCAGTATGGTCCTGGCCCTAGAGTTTAGGAGATCTCTGGGTCACCAGAATCAATAGATTAGGCCCAAAGCCTGGAGCCCCCTGTCATTACGAAGGCTCTCTGGAGCCCGGAGCGACTACAGTTTGACACCTCTGCAGAGCTTCCAGAGTCGTGGCCCCCTGCCTCCGCTTACTAAAGGTTTGCCTGTGGTACTGGCTGGGAGACAATTGTTGTCCCCTTGGGCGCACCGCAGGCTTGTTTGGAAAGCTCTGAGGCGCTCAGAGGTAAAAAGGTCAGCTCAGGGTCCTGGTGTACCTCGGCTGCCTCGGTCCACCCCCAAGCCCCACTGTCCACCCAATCACCAGCACCTCCCCCATCCACCCTTGGGCACCTCCTTACCCCCATCCCTCATGTTTCCCTTCCAAGCACACCTCCTTCCTGTGGTTCATTACCTTGAGCCTTAGGCAAATGGCAGACTGGTCAATTATAATTGACTCAATCTGATATTGTTGCGTGAAAAGCTGGTGTTGGGGCTTAATGTGTGTGCTGGAAAGGACTTTGCCAAGGCCCCATCTTCCCACTCTGGGAGCAAGAATGTCTGCCTGACATCCCACAGCCTCAAACCTGCCCTCTTTACAGTTTCCAGGGGCCAATTCAAGCCCTGGTGGAGGTGAAGGCAAGGAGTAGGAAAAAAAGAGGGGACAGGTAAAGTCCTCTCTGTCATCCCCATCCCCCACCCCGCAATCTCCTTACACCCTCTTTCAGACATCTCAAACAAATATGCTTTACTCCTTTCCCTCCCACTTCTCAAGTCCATCTCAGAACCGCCTGGCTCGACCACCTTCCACTGTGTGCTGCTCCCAAAAGACCAGTGGACTACTAGGTTTTGGGGGTCCACTTCTGCCTTGGTTGGGGCCCTGTCGGTGCTCATGATCTCAACTTTTTCTTACCCAACCAGTCAATGGACTGGTACAGTTCACAGCCCAAGATGGAGAAGCAGAAGCAGGAAGAAAGGGAGAAACCGACTTTATTGAAATGAGGTAGCTGCTGATACAAAGATAACCTGACTTGCTAGGGGCTTAGTTTTTCAGAAACTCCAATGGCCTCACCGCTGTCTCCAAGGTTCAGAGAAATGCTTAAATCTGCTGGGAACTCAGTCGCCATTCCTGGACCTGCCCAGACTACCACAGGAGTAGGGAGGCTCATGAAAAAGAGAACAGAGGGAGGGGGTGTTCCAGAGGCAATAAATAGGGGGAGTGGAGGGGGAGTGCCCACCCTTTCTTGGTTGAGGATTGCTTGAGGCAGTCTCCAGAAATCTCTGTAGTGCCAAGTTCTAAAACACTTTGGTGATTTAACGATGGGGTTGCCAGTGGGAAGGGGCGGGCCTTACAGAACAGCCCAGAAGGCTGCATTAGTGCAATAGAAGTGTGCCGGAAAGGGATTTGTGGGATTGTTTGGGATGGTTTTGTTGGCTTTTTTTTTGGGGGGGGAGTATGTCACAAGGCAGTCGGTGCTATTGTAAGGTCTCCGGTGATTTGGCTGGATTAAGGATTAAGATTAAAGATGGCTGGAAATGCTCCCGCGCTCAGACCCATCCTTTTCAGGAAAATCCCTAGGCCTCTCTCCTTCCCAGGCCTAGAAAGGAGAATTAGGGTAAGAGCGCTCAAAGAGAATTCTCCAAGCTCAAAGGCACTGAACTCCAGTTGGAAGGGGAAGGAGAATCCAGGAGGACCGGCTGGCTCCGAGGGTGTTGACACAGAGCCAATCTCTAGATCAAAGACAAAAAGCCTTCCCTCTGCCTTTGATGGTTGGGTACTCCCCAGACCCCAAGACCTGGAGGATCCCCAGCTCTCAGTCATCCCTCCATCCCCAGATCTGAGAAAAAAAAGTTTCCCCACTTCTACCCAGTTTCCTAGGCAGCCCTGAACTGGGTCCTCGGTCTTGAGGAGGATCACCAGGGCTGTGAAGTTCGGGAGAGTCTAAGAGAGGACTGGGCCCAGCACTGGAAGCCAGATAGTTCAATTCAAGAGGTGATGGAGCTGGGTGAGGCTTCGGGGGAGGTGCACGTGGACTGGTCGGAGGCATCTCCAGTCGCATCCTTGGGGCAGCCTGAAGGGGCTGTAGGCACCCTGCCTCCCTCCCGCTCTCGCTTCTTCTGCTTCATGCGCCTGTTCTGGAACCATATCTTCACCTGCGTTTCGTTGAGCTCCAGGGTGGCGGCGATCTCCACCCTCCGCGCACGGCTCAAGTATTTGTTGAAATGAAATTCCTTCTCCAGTTCGGTCAGCTGGCGCGTGGTGAAGTTTGTGCGGAGGCCGCCGGCCGCGCCCAGTCCCAGCTCCGACACCTTCGCTAGGGGCGGGGCAGAGAGAAAAAAACACGTCAATTCTCTCACCTCTTTCTCCCTCCTCCCCGACCCCTCCCAGTACACTCTGTGTCCTCATTCATCATTCTACCCAATTTAAGTCTCTATACAGCACCACGCACACCCTCCATTAGCAATTTCCAAATCTAGAACCCATCTCCCATCCATACTCACCGTCAGACAGAATTATGAGGTACTGGCTCCAAACTGGGCTCACAGACAAGGAAGTAGATCGCAGAAACCTCCTTAAGGAGGTGGCCCCAAACTTACCCGATGGGAAAGTCTCAGCTGACCTGAGACCTGGAAGTACTTACCTGCCAATACCAAAACAGCTAAAGGGATGAACCAAGCCCCGGCCCAGGACCCTCTGTGCATGTCTGGGCCATGGCGAGGAAGCAACCACTCTGAGCCCTACCTGTCTTAGGTGGATTTCTCTTGACCTTCATCCAGTCGAAGGTCCGCGGAGTAAGGGTGCTGGCTTCTGATGAGCAAGACAACTCCTTGTCCTCAGAGAGGAGGTCGTAGGCTGGTGCAAAGTCTGCCGTCTGTTCAGTTCCGTAAGTGGGCTGCGGCTGAGGATATGGCTCTGGACCGACTCCACCGACTCCGTAGCTGTCGGGCAAACCCCCGAGCTGGGTTCCGTAGCTCGATGGATGAAAATAGCCTCCATCTCCTTCCGACTGACCCACAGAATAATACTGAGAAGGCCCATAGCTGGGATTGCAGGCGGCTGGGGCGTACCCCGAGGGAGCAGAGCTGGGAAAGGACACCCCCAGGGAGGAAGGCGGCTGCTGGATAGGATACCCCGAGTTTTGTTGGAGCGCTGGGCTGGGCAGCCCTCCACCATAGCGACTCTCCCCGGCGTAGCTGTCAATAGCCGGAGCTGAGCTGGGGGCAAAGGAGGTTGGGGCGCTGTAGGCGCTGGGTCCCCTATTACAAAGTGGGTACTCTAAAAAGGAATTCATCCTATTATAGTCCATGTAGAGGCAAGAGGGTCCAGCAGTTTTGGGGAGACACCCTCTTGCCCTACAACCTTTCGGCAGTATGTCACAGCCCTGAAGCTTGAGTCCATGGCCTGGACCAGCTTGCCCCGGCCAGCGTTCCCCTAGGAAAGGGATAGGGAGTGGGGGTGGGGGGGCACATGTGATCTCTCCCAGACCAATGGGCTAAGCGGGCCAGAGTTTGGCAGCCCCAGCGCCCATCCATCACCCCCCAATCATTAGCATGACAAAGACACTTCAATCACTCTCAGCCCATCCATCTGAGGATGACGTGGAAGCGTCAAAAACATCTTTCTTCAAAGACTTTTTGGAAAGAAGGGACCAGAGGGAGGGGGAGAGAAGTTGGAAGAATATTCAAGACTTTACTCCCCTCCCAACCCCCAAGGCCTTCAATAGGTTCCTGGATTATTAGATTTGGACAAATTCAACCCAGCTGCTCCTCACTCTCTTCTCCCCTCAAAAAAGCCTACCCCCACCCAAGGCAGTAGAGCTAGAGATGGGCAAGCCAGGCTCCATGCTTTGCCCAGAACCCCCATCTCATGCGTCTTTCTCCCAGTTTGTCTTGGGTATGCCTGGCTAGGGCAGCCTGGTGAGGTATGTTATCTTGGGACAAAAGGAAGACTAGGAAGGGAGGGAAGCTGTAAAAACACCTCAGGGTGTGAGCCAGCCTCTAAAATCCAGAAGAATTCATTAGGAATAAAGGGGTGGGAAATGGCATTTCAAGGGGACCAGCGAGGACTACAGAAACGTGGAGAGGAAGATGAGAAACGCCATTACTCCCGCCATCTCTCTGCATAGCAGATCTCTCCTCATTCACACATCCATTTCTCTCCCTCAGCCTCTCTTTACATTCCCTCTGTCTCAATTCATCTTCCTGTTCGTCCATCTCTCTCCATATTTATATTCGTTCCCTACCTATCCATCAACTCATCTCTCTAGATGTATTTATCCTCTCTCTAGCCATCCATAGCTGTAGCTGGCTCACTCACTCAGACTTAAATAACTCCCTATATCTCTCCAGAGAGCAGCTATGAGCAGAGCCAGGTGATGCTTACAGGGGGATGAGAAGGAAGGGGATTTTTATTCTCTTTTCAAAAGTATTTAAAACTAGTCAAGACCCTGCATACCTCTGGTTCCCCCGAACGCGCGCGCGCGCACGCGCGCGCACACACACACACCCCTCCATTATCTTTAGTCTCCCTTAAATTTTTTTTTCAATTTCAAGCCTCAAATTCATAAATCCAATACTAGTTAAGTGTTAACGATTACTCAAATTTTCCACACATGTTCTAGACTAGATGAAGTTTAGTTTGCTTGGAGAAAGGGAGAGTTAGTGCAGAGGCTTAAAAGTGGAACTTCACCTCCCTCCTCCCCCTCCACCAGGGGATTAAATTGGTGGGGAGGGAAAACAGGAAGTGCCTTGCTCACTCTCTCAGACACAGGTTGGGATTAGAAGCTCTTGGGTAGAGCCCATTGATTCTCCTCCTCCGGACTCTGAGGACAAGAACCCAACACCCACTCTCATTTGTAACCTGTCAGGGTATCTGCCGGGCCACAGGCCTGGGGCCTGAGCTAGGGCAAGTCCAGGAGGGCAAGAGTTCAGGGAGGGATCTCAGTAAACACTGGCGCTCAGGGGAGAGAGCCAACGCAGGTGGGACTAGTCCCCAGAAATCCTTGAAACCTCTCAGGTTTCCTTAGCCTAAAAAAACCAGGCGTGCATTCCTCTCTTCAAGGGCCCCAACGTGTCTCCATCTCTGTGTTCCTCCACCTTGCTGGCTCCCATCCCCCCCTTTTGGCCCTGGTCTGTCTCTCCAGTCGCCCCTCCTCCATCTATTCTGTCTTTTCCCCAGCAGCTGTGAGTCTTGCTTAGCCCTTAGGAGTAAGAGCTCAAAAGACTTCTCATCCCATTCCCATTTCATGTGCTCTGTTTTAGACCCAGACAGGTTGGGCAGGGTAGGGACCATCTGGTGACTTCTTCAAGAAAGATGGTGTGGTTAGGTGGGGAAAGGAGAGAATGTTCACTTGCCAAGGGATGTGTGCAGACAAAGGAAAGGAGAACAGAGAAGGACAGGGTAGACTGCAGAGGATTGAGACTTGAAAAAGGATTATTGAGGTGGGAGGGAGCGGCTTTCTTCCTACTTCATTCACACTTGGGGGTGTAGAGTGGGGAGCACTAGAGTTTCCTTCCAACTTTTCTTCTTGTTTTAAAATGTTCTCCACAGAAGATGGGACCCTTGAGTCTAAGGACTAGGTATTATTCCCCGAACCTTACCCTGAGTTAGGCTCATGTGTGACATGATTGTCCTGAATCCCTCCTTACCTTTCCTTCATCTCAGGGAGAGCTTTCTCTCCCAATCCTAGTTTAGGAACCAATTTGAGACCTAAAGGGAGAAGTAAACTCCAAAGATATTTAATAAACTGCATGTGTCTCTTTGGGTGTTGGGGAAGATATAGTTCCCCTCTAATCGTTGAAGTCAATGTCGCCTATAGTCAGTTATTAATGACAGAAAGAAAGAAAGAAAGAAAGAAAGAAAGAAAGAAAGAAAGAAAGAAAGAAAGAAAGAAAGAAAGAAAAAGGCCTGGACCGAGTCAGTGGCAGTGATTGTTTGGTGTCGGGGTCTCAGTTTTTATGCTGTCTGGTTCAGCCTCCCTTGCCACTCTTCTTTCTGAGGGCAAATACATTACAGCTTTCCAAAATTGCCAGACTTGGGGCCCAGGCCTTTACTCCTAACATTTGCAGACAGAGGAAGATAGATCTCTGTGAGTTCAAGGACAGCCTGGTCTACAAAGCAAGTTCCTGACCAGCCAAGGTTACCTGAGGGCCTGTCTCAAGCAAAGAAACCAAAGAGCAGAGAAAACCCTCACCATCCCAAAATTCCTGCTGGCTCTTGAAATTCTGGCAGAAGAGATGGGAAACCTAAGCAGGCTCAATAATCCCCCTAGCTCCAATTCTTCATAGCTTCAAGAGCTGGAGTAACCTGTGGAGTATAGAGTTTTTGACCTGGTCTACTGAAATTCACCTGAGAGCCTGAGTGGATCCAACCCCTAAAATGAAATAAAGTTGATTTCCTATGATGTATGACATGCTTAGACATACATGGAACTTAGGCATGTTTAGATCTGAAATTATCTTTTGTTGTTGTTTTGTTTTTTTAAGACATATTCTGGGGCTGGAGAGATGGCTCAGAAGGTAAGAGATCCCAAGTTCAATTCCCAGCAACCACATGGTGGCTCACAACTGTCTGTAATGAGACCTGGTGCCTTCCTTGCAGCAGTACATTGTATGCTTAATAAATAAATCTTTTTTTTAAAAAAAGACAGATTCTTCTGTAGCCCAAGCTGGCTTTGAGCTTCCTTTGTAGCTGAGGATGGCCTTGAACTCCTGATCTTTCTGCCTGGCCTAGAATTCTTTGAGGAGTCTGGTCCTAATGCTGAGAATATAGACATGAGGGTCAGTCTAGAATGTGTTAAAAGTTCCCATATCAGATTCAGGTCCTTGTTGTTGAAGTTGTTTAGGTAAGAAGCAGGCAGAGCTGGAAACATCAGCCTAAAAGTACTATCATTAGACCCCAAACACGTCCGTGTGCTCATGCCAGTCCCAGTTTTGGGAGGTAAAAACTCAAGATCAAAGGCTGGCACTTTAGAGTAAGAAGAATATGTAATCGGGTTACCATTTTCCCGCTGGAGGAAATCGCATCTTGCTGCTGCAGGAGAAGGGGTGCAATATGGATCCACTGTCGTTTCTTAGAATGTAAGCTAATTCAAGTGTCACGAATCCAGCTGAAACTTTAGGTTGTTGGTATTACAATGCTATGGTGAGATGAATCTTAGACTCTGATCTGGAATACTTGGGTTCAAATCCTTGCTTGGCCATTTTAAGTATTAGAACTCTGGACAAGTTCCTTGACTTCTCTAAGTCTCAGCCTCAGAGAAGAAGAATGGGTTTAATATGACTTCCCCTGCTGCAGTGTTAGTAGGACTAAAGCAAACAGGAAAATATCAACCACAGAGAGTTCCGTAGAAGTGTGACAACATCGCATACACACTCTGAAATAGTATGAGTCAGTCTTCTGCTTTTTAATATGACTAGCATATTAAAATGTGGAACAGCATGTGGGCCACCCTTTTATATGACATATACCGTATATTGCACAATATGCATGGTACCAGACATAAATTTCATTGAAAACGGAGAGGGTTGGTCCTATTTAGACAGATGACTTTCTTCTCAACTATAGCAATTTTTGCTTTGTATTGTTTTAGGTTTTGCTTTAAAATTAAAGTCTAACACTTCACAAAGAACTCGGGTGATAGAAGCTGCCACAGAAAGGTTTGAGTTTGCAAATTAGAAAATAAATTTCCGATTTTCCAAATATTTAATGAAAAGTTTCTAGGGAGGGTGGTGGTGTTCCTTAGTGGTATTTGGCTTAGAAACTGTCCTTTGGAGGGGTGGACTAAGAGAATTTAGAAGGATGCAGGCTGAACATGTATCTGGAGTGAGTGACTCAAGTAACAATTGAGAATGTTCTGAAAGAAAAATTTAGCATGTTATGAAGAATTAAAGTGATTTTCTACTTGATTAGCTTATCCACAGCTGAGAATATAGTGTAATGGCAAAACATTTGTCTGGTATGCATGAGGCCCTGGGTTCAATTCACAGTACTATGAAAAAATTAATAATAACAACAATAATAAAAGAACCCAGGCTGCGATGGTGGCCCAAGTCTTTAATCCAGCACTCAGAAGGCAGAGGCAGGCAGATCTCTGTGAATTTGAGACCAGCTAGTTCCAGAACAGCCAGGGCTATGTAGTGAAACCCTGTCTCAAAAACACACACACACACCAAAACTAGTAATAATAGTAAAAGAAATTGGCTGAAGAAACGGCTCGTTGGTTATGAGCACTGGCTGCTCTTCCAGAGAGCCTGGATTTAATCCCCAGAACCCATGGACCAGCTCACAAAGGTCTGTAACTTCATTTCCAGGGGATCCAACACCCTCTGCTGGCCTCTGGAAGGCATTAGGCACACACATGGCACACAGACGTGGATGTAAGCAAAACACACATACAAATAAAATGAAATAAGAAAATGACCAGGCATGATGGAGCATGCCTTTTAATGTCAGAACTCAAAAGGCAGAGGCAGGCAGATCTCTGTGAGGTCAAGGCCATCCTGGTCTACATAGTGAGTTCCAGGACAACCAGAGTTACATAATTAGACCCTGTCTAAAAAATGAGAAAAAAAGAAAGAAAAGAATAGTAATCATGTTTAGTCAAATGTGATTTTTTTTTGTTTGTTTCTCTGTGTAGCACTGACTGTCCTGCAACTCATCTGTAGACCAGGCTGGCCTCAAACTCAGAAATTCTCCTGCTTCTGCCTCCTAAGAGCTGAGATTAAAGGCATGAGCCACAATGCCTAGGCAAATGTAATATTTTGAGCAAAAAATATACTTTGGAAAACTCATCAAAACTTGATCAAAGGACTGTCTGGCAAGATAGCTCAGTGAGTAAAGCACTTGCTGCTGACCTTGACCTTCTGAGTTCTTGTCACTCACAAGCTGTCTTTTGACCTTCACATTTGCTCCTTGCACGTGTGCACACATGCGCATGCACACACATAAATAAATACATGTAATCTTTTATTTTTTAAAAAAGGATCAAGGGTGGAGAGATGGCCCAGTAGTTAAGAGCACTTGTTCTTGCAGAGGACCAGGCTCAGTTTCCAGTGCCCACATGTAGGCTCACAACCATCTATAACTCCAGTTTCAGGGGTTCCAGCACCTCCTCTTCTGACTTCTGCAGGTTTCTGCACACACAGGTGCACATAAAACATAAATATTCTTTAAACATTGATTAGTGGTTGGAGAAATGGCACAGTGGGTTAAATCACTTTCTGTGCAAGCCCAATGACCCAAGTTCAATTCCCAGAACCCATAGAGAGGTAACTGGGAAGAACCAGTTCCACAAAGTTGTCTCTGACCTCCACACATATGACCACACACACACACTTTAATAATAATAATAATAATAAATCTTTTAAAACTTGAGCAAGCTAAATTTACCTGAATGACTATCCAAATTTATTTAGGTTGCAGTAGAAACTGACTCCTTTGCCTATTCCCTCAGTGTCTGAGGAAGGAGTATTGAACTCCCTACCTCACTATGGAGAATGGGGAACCAGAAGTGGCCAGTGGGAGGTCACTAGAGGGTCTGGGCTATAATGGCTACAGAAGACAGAAAGCATAAAGTAGACCCTAGAGGCCACCTTCTGCAAAGCGTGACATGTGTCTGATTGACAGCATGGTTCAGGAAGCTCTGCAGTGGAGTCCATGATGTTTATCAGAGGTCTGGAAGAATGGTGGGCATTGGAATTCTGCAGGGCTGTTTAGGGAAACTCGTAATTTGTGTCTATGTTCTGATACCGAGTAATCAGACAGAAGTCTATTATACCATGTGTCAAAAAAGAATTCCAGTGGTTCTTTTTAAAATGAAATGGCCTTGTGTTTTTAAATAATAATAAACATAGTCAGATGTTGAGAAAGATGGCAAAGGATGAAAGCCACAGAAAGACTTGATTAGGAAACTTCTGAATACTTGTATTTAAGGACTATACGGCTCCTGGCCTGTCACACTGTATCCAATGGCATGCTCACTGAAAAGATGTAAGTGATTGTGGGTATGGTTGTAGCTATAAATATATGTATTACATCTTGTTAAAATGGTCCCGCCAGAAATGTGGGGGTAGGCTCCTGTCAAACATCAAGAGCCATTTTAGAGTGAGCCCCAGCCATAAGAAAATTTCACAACATCACTTGTGAGAATCAACAAATATACTTTGAGCACAAACTATTGTAGACTACATTAGGAACATTTGGTTATCCTGTTTATTTTACACAGAGAGAAACTGAAGTCCACAAAGCGGAAGGGATTTGCCCAGGCATACGTTAACTTTCTTTTAAAAAAAAATGACTCTGGGTTATCATGATTGCAAGTAATTCCTCAGTTTAATGGTCCTTTGCTTTCACTGTAGTATTAATGAGCCATTTTTCTTGCAAGAAGGATTCACTAAAGAGCAAGGCAGGCTGACCAGCCGCTTTTAGGCCTGCGCTGAAACCTTCCTGCTCCAGCAAAAGACAATTTCTAACCTCTCTGTGCTACAAGCTACTCATAGGTGGTCCTGACCCAAGAGGAATCATGTCCCAGTCAGGATGGAATAAGCCTAGCACTATTGGAGGGGTCCACAGCCACCACTGGGGCAGTCAACTTCCCTACCAAGGAACCAACCGCTCTGCTCTCCCTTTGCTCTATGTTCAACTGCAGCATCTCAGGATAAAGTAGGGAGAATGACCCTAGAGAGGAAGAAAAGAAAAGGAGCTCAGCGGGGTGGATTCCATATCAACAGGGAGCCCCTGATTTTGAAATTGAAAGGGGAAATTAAAGATGGGTGTCTCTCAGCCGGGCGGTGGTGGCGCTCGCCTTTAATCCCAGCACTCGGGAGGCAGAGGCAGGCGGATCTCTGGGAGTTCGAGACCAGCCTGGTCTACAAGAGCTAGTTCCAGGACAGGCTCCAAAACCACAAAGAAACCCTGTCTCGAAAAAAAAAAAAGATGGGTGTCTCTCCCTCCTGGAAATGCATTGCTTCTTTCATTCTTCTGGGATATCACCAAGGACGGGGAGTTTGGGAATCTGGGGAAGGACAGAGACAGAAAGGCTGTGTGTTTCTTGGAAACAGAATTTCTACTCTTCTCTAATCATCACCAAGGGGAAAGATGGATGCCCTGAGTTCCTAGATTGGAAATGACTTTCCCTATCACACAGAAAATACATGAATCAGGCTGGGCGGTGGTGGCGCACGCCTTTAATCCCAGCACTCGGGAGGCAGAGGCAGGTGGATCTCTGTGAGTTCGAGGCCAGCCTGGTCTACAAGAGCTAGTTCCAGGACAGCATCCAAAGCTACAGAGAAACCCTGTCTTGAAAACCAAAAAAAGAAAAAAGAAAAAAAGAGAAAAAAAAAGAAAATACATGAATCTAAACAGGTAGATTGACCTTTGCTGGACCTTTTATTTTAACATGAGCAAGCAAGACTGGTATAGCTGAGATTCTCTGTCCTCTGAACAACTGGAGTTAGAAGAATTGAAAGGTCCTAGCCAAGTAAAATGGAACAAAAGTCTCTCTCTCTCTCTCTCTCTCTCTCTCTCTCTCTCTCTCTCTCTCTCTCTCTCTCTGTATGTGTGTGTGTGTGTGTGTCTTATAGATTCATTTATCTTATTTTTAAGTGTATGTATGTTTGCCTGCATATATGTCTGTGTACTACATGTGTGCCTGGTGACCATGGAGATCAGAAATGGAGAATCAGATCCTCTGGAACTGGAGCTACAGATAGTTGTGAGTCACTATGTGGGTGCTGGGGACTGAATCAGGTCATCTGCAAGAGCAGCCAGTGCTCTTAACTGATGAGCCAACTAACTCTCCAGACACTTCTATATTATTTTTTGAGGGTTTTTTTTCTGTTTTGTTTTGTTGTTTGTTTGTTTTTTGTTTTCTGAGACTCTTACTCTGTAGCCTAGGTTGGCCTAGAAATCAGGCTAGCCTCAAACTTCTGAGGTCTGGGTTTACAGGAGTGAGCCACCACACCCACCTTTCCTTTTCTGAGACGGGGCCTCACTATGTAGTCTAGGCTAGCCCGAAACCCACGGTCCTCCTGCCTCAACCACCTGCGTGCTAGGATGATAGGTGTGTGTGCTCCACCGTGCCCAGCTCTCCAAAATCCTTAAGCGTGGAGGAAGGCAGAAAACAGGTGGCAGTGTCATCCAGCAGGCTTCTCAGACTGTCCTGTGCCTACAAATCACTTAGAAATCGTCATAGTGCAGATCAGGTTCTGTGAGTCTGGAGCAGGGCCTACGATTCTGCATTTCTGACTAGCTCAGGTAACGTTGGTGCTGCTGGGCCATGGAACAACCCATCACCTACAGAGAACTGAAGCTGCCGCAGGGATCCCTGGGTATTGCAGGCCAGCATCCCTGAATGGGGTTTCTCTGCAGCTCCTGCCTTTTGGCATTGATGGAGGGTGTTCTCCTTTTGACCAGAGAAAGCTGGAAGGTGGGTAATTAGTGAGCTCCTTCTGGTATCCTTGATCTTTGTAACAGCCTAGCATGGCTGCAAGAACATTTTTAATTAGACTAAATTATCTAGTTTGGCTATCCACAGAAACCAAAGCCCCAACTGATATGTCTTTCTTGTTTCACTGGCATAGAGAGGGCTTATGTGCTGTGATTTTTAAGATGTTGAACACTGCCTGTGGACATATTTTATAGAGAAATAAACACACAGACCAATGAGATGTATAGTGTGGTTTTTAATATATTATATATTCACTTATTTATGGGGAAAATAAACACACAAGCCAATAAGCTGTGTATTATTACTTTAATATATTGAATTTATTTCATACCTATATATTTTATGAGGGAAAATAAACTAATAAGATACACGATATTATTATAATAACACATCTAATTGTTCTATATTAATTTATTTATGAGAGAAATAAGTGCAATTTAACATGACATAAGCTTATTTAATGCATGAGGTAAATTCTATATTAAGACAGTTTAAGGGATTAAATTCCAGCAGAATAAAATGTGTGTACTTCCCTCACTGAGGGATCCATTGGGAAAAAAATGCAGTGGGTTTTCCTAGCCTTCCATGTCACCACCTAGGCTGGTTTCTGCTGGTCCGAGAGAAAAGTCTAGGAGGCCTGAAAATAAACTGCTTTAAAAGAAAGAAAGAAAGAAAGAAAGAAAGAAAGAAAGAAAGAAAGAAAGAAAGAAAGAAAGAAAGAGGAAGGGAGGGAGGGAGGGAGGGAGGGAGGGAGGGAGGGAGGGAGAGAGAGAGAGAGAGAGAGAGAGAGAGAGAGAGAGAGAGAGAGAGAGAGAGAAGGCTCCATCTGCCAGGGAGGTAGGTGTCTGTTTCTGAGCCCGGAGAAATATTAAATAAACCTGAGGAGGATGAATGGCTTTCCAGGGTCCCTTAAATCTCCTGGTTCTGGAGAACAATCCCAGAGGCAGATGGGGAAGAGCAATCCTGCTTCGCATTTACTGAGTTTTCAAAGCCGGGAAGGGTGCTGGGGAGGGGAGGGGGGCGTGTTGAGATGGAAAATGAAGTTGTTGGTCAAGACAGGTGGGCCTGCTTTTGGGAAACGCTCTGGCACGGTTTCAAAGCCCAGAGCAGAGGATCAAAAGCTACTCTGGGTGAAGGGGTCCCGGGCCCCAAGGCTCGCCCCCCCCACAAACACACACCACAGGGATCCCTCCTCCCTGTGTTCCCTGTCCTCCCCATCCCTGAGGCGCTTTCTTTCTATTTTGTAAGTAGAATAAAATGGAACCCCACAATTGGGGGAGGCTCCCAGACTGTCTTCTCTTCGGTGTGAAAGGTCTGGCCTCAAGAAAGCGGGGGATGGGGACGGGCCAGGAGCCGGACCCCGAGCGTCCAGCAGCCGCTGTCATGGCGGCCACAGTTGCTTCCCTGGCGCTCCTAGCTGCCCAGCCCAGCGCCATTTTGAGCATCTTCCCTGCTTCCTGCTCTCCCCGTCGCTGGTCTCGCTAAACCTTCCCGCCTTGTTGACCAAACGCCTCCCAGGCAGCCTCCGCGTAGGCTTCGGGACAAAACTCCTAACCCAGATTCCAGTCCTAAGCGACCTGCACCCCAGCAGCACCAGGCTCAAGCCTCGGCCCGAGCTGGCAGAATCGCCGCCTGGCTCCTGCACCTGAAGCCAGAGGATCCCCTTTAATTCCTCTAACCCTCTGTGCCGCCTCCAGGGCTCGAAGCTGGGGGGCCCCCGAGACATTTTCTTGCACCGGCTTGTGCTCCACGCTCTCTTTTTTCCACCCACCCCACCTTTATTTCCAACAAGGAGCCGGGGAACAGTCAAACAGAGCTAGAGGCCGGCTGCTGGGCGGAAGAGTAGGAGACCAATCTTCCAGAAAACTACCAATTCTTCTTGGTGTCCTGAACAGAGAAGTAGCCACCAAGCAGGGCCACTTTTGTACCATCCGGACTTTGCCAGCTAGGGAGATGGGACCATGCTACCGCTTGGTCATCTGAGCCAGACCAACCTCAAACGGGGCCTGGACCTCGGAATAGAGCTGAATCCCAACACAAGCACTCGTTTTCGTATTATAAAGACATTTATTTAATCTATGAAAATAATGTACAATAAATACTTTCCCCTTTTTCCTATTATTAAACAATTTTAATAAATAATCTACGATCTAAAACTTAAAAAAGAGGAAAATAGGTCCCTCTAGTTCTTTTTAAGAAAACCCTCCCCCACTAGAGTTTAATTATTCCTGAGATTTCGTTGGAAGGAGTTTTACCAAATGGATTTTTTTCTGTATGGTTTTTAAAAAGTGAAAGGGAGTGGATTAAGCGCTAATTCATTAATACCTGAATTTTAGCAAAACACATACATATAACTAGAGGTGGAGAAGGCTCGATTTTTTTTACCCCAATAGCCAAAGAGGACCAGGTAGAAAGGATCAAAGAAAGAAAAAAGTTAGGGAAATTGCAAGTCGATGGCACAGAGGGTGCTGGTGAAAAATTCCAGCTCTTCCTCGGAAAAGGGGACCGGGCTGTCCAGCGAGCCCTGCAGGCTGGGAGAAAGGCCTCCAGACATTGGGAGAAAAGAGTCTGCTGCGAAGAAGTTGAGGTCGGGCAGGAAAGGCGAATCCGTCCGCTCAGGGCAGGTATCTTCAGGCAGGGGCTCTGGCTGCAGGCCTGGGGCTCTGAGCATCGTGCAGCCGGGGTTCAGCGCGCCCACACTCTCCAGGGAAGTGGCAGGAGGCGCCGGCAGCGGCGCGTCCCGGGGACCCTGCGCAGCCTCGGCCGGGAGGAAACAAGCTTCTCGCAGCCGGTGAGAGGCAGAGGCGCCACCAGGGCTCACTACGGGTTCCTCGGCTGGGTCTCCCGAGTCGTCCGGGGCGCTCGGCCCGCCTGGCTCCCCATCCGGCGGTTCCCGATGCTGCGTCTGCCGCTTGTGTTTCATGCGTCGGTTCTGGAACCATACTTTGACCTGCCTTTCGGTGAGGTCCAGCAAGGCGGCGATCTCCACGCGTCGCGGCCGGCACAAATACTTGTTGAAGTGGAACTCCTTCTCCAGCTCCAGCAGTTGCGTGTTGGTGTAGGCCGTGCGCAGCCTGCGCGAGCCGCCGCCGCCGCCGCTCTCCGGCAGTCCCGGGCCATCTGCGAGGAAAGCACCCTGCGCATCAGAGAGGTCTCGACCCAGCCTCGCTTTAGCTGAGATCGGGAGCACCCAGTCCTCTAAAAAGACAATCAGCAGCCGTACCCAGGCTCCCACCCCACCCCCCAAAGCGGTTCCCTTTCTGTGGCTTTGTTTTTTGTTTTTGGTTGGTTTTTTTTTCACCCGCTCTCCCACGCAGGAAGACCTGGCCCGGGTCAGGTCGTTGCATTCAGAGCCGCCCACGGGCCACGTAGGGGGCGGGGAGCAATTCCTTTTCGCTCCCAGAACCTCAGAGCCTCCCTCCCCCAGTCTTCCCAATGGACCCCTCAATTCGGAACTTTCCACCTCAACCTGGAGAGAGGGATCTTCACCCCTTTTCTTCCTAGCTTTTGAATTTCCCCTTCTCTCCTAGGCTTGAGAGAAATGGAAAGATAGCATCTTTTCCTGGCTCCAGATTCAATCTCAGGCACAACACTTCATTCCTCTACACAGATAAAGGGGAAACACTTCAATCGAATCATTTTCTTTTAGCACATAAAAAAATACCCTCTCCCCTCCCCACTCCCAGTCAGCTTCCATAATCTGCTGGTGGGTAGCGGTGGTGGTGCTGGTAGTGGCTAGGCCTGGACTTCAGCGGGATACTCTACTTCCCTAATCCCACAATCCATCGACCCAGGGAGCCCCACCAGACTCCCCACCATTTCACTTTCTCCCCTCTCTTCCAGCTGCCCCTCACCCCGCCCCCACTACGCTTACCCACCTGAAGGTGATCCGACCCCGGAGGCCCGAACCGAGGAAGAGACTGGAGAAGGAGAAGCGGCTGTTTGGCTGGGTTTCTTAGCGGATTTCTTCTCTTTCATCCAGGGGAACTCGGGGGCTGGGGGGGCGGCGGGGAGTGGCGGCGGTGGCCGCAGAGCAGGCCCATCTTCAGCTTGCTTTTGGCTCCTGGGTCTCTGAAGGGTGGAGGCGCCGGGCTGGAGGCTGGGGAAGGTTTGCTCCAGAGGAGGAGGAGGAATTAATGTCGACTCCTTGATTGATGAAGTTTGAAATGTCTCCAAGACAGCGGGGAAGGAAGTCAGACACTCGGCGAGCGATGGCTGGCTGTTTATAAACCCAATCTCCCTCTCAAATTCAAAATTCATGGCTTTCAATGGTGGGGGAGGGGGCCTGCTGGGGGGGGGCGTCAGGAGGCAGGATCGGAAGGGACCCCCTCTCCCGCCCCCCCCAGGTTTATGCACTGAAGCGATTTCGCGGGGGGAGGGGAATTTCTCGCTCTCTCTTTTTTTCAAATTTAGGCCTTTATAATTGTATATTGCTGATAAATACAAGCGTATGGGGACTCTCTCTATTAAACCCAGGACTCCGACGAAATTGCAGGGAATTCATGGTCACGGGACCGGTCTCCGCCAATCGCTCGTCTGGGCCTGGTGGAAAACACAGGCATTATTTGCTTTAATTGATTCAAAAACTCCAGAGGACCACGACCTGGATACCATAAACCTTCCTCCTGTACCCCCATCCCAACTCCAGCGCCCCACACTCTCCCCAATTGCTCTTCTTTCCCAGAAAAGCCAGAAGACCCGCTTCCTCGCCTTCAGAGACTGTATGGAGGTGGGAGCCTGCGCAAACAAGCACATTGAAGGGAGAAATGGCCTTCTTGTCTAAGGATTTTAATTGAGTCAATTAATATGCTTTCTTTATGTGGCCACTAGTATCCTCTCAACCACCTTCCCTCACACCCCCTAAAAGAGAAAAGCCCATTTGGGAGGAAGTGGGGGTAGAAGAAGGCTTCCACTCTTTGGGGAAAAGGTCAGTATTAAAGTGAAAATCAGAACGGAGACAGATGAAAGGCAGCGGTACCCACCAGCGGCAGCGTCCCACCCACCCACCCGCCCACAAGAAGCGGCGGTTCGAACTTAAGAAAATGCACAGGCTGGCACAGCACAGGGAAACACCAGGAGCACTTTCTCCGCAGCTATGCGCCCTGGATCCTAGTCTCTGCCCAGCATTTATAGGCCGTTCCTGGTGTCTACCTGCCTTCCTGGCGGGGTCTTCTACACTCACCCTCTGTGACACCCCAGCACTGGCAATAGGAGGGTCTAAGAAGGCCTAAGATGGCAGATACATTCATAGCCCTCAGGTCAGGTCGTATCCATGTCTATATCCAGGGCGCCAAGGTAACCATCCACTTCCAACTTTCAAAGCTAAAGTCAATGCATGGGGGAGGCACTGTCCCTCAGGACAAAGGGATTTTCCCCTCTCACATTTGCTTTTATGCAATTTTTTTAATCCCTGGTTTTTAAAAAAAAAATTCTAAAAAATGGAAGGAGAAGAAATAACGACCACCACTGAGATTATAGTCTGTTTATGGCCCCCAGAGGGAGAAAAAACTAATATATTCTATTGTGAAGAGACTATGAGAGGCTCAACTTTAGAATGTTGCGATTTACTAGAGGGAGGAGACACAAAACTCAGAGCCACAAGCAATTTGGTGGGAAACTAGGCCTCAAAGCTGAAAACGAAAAGTCGATCTGGGGGACGATTTTTAAATAAGTGGGTCAGAGGGACCAGGAGGAGATGAGGCGATCAATCTTAGCCCCCTGACAGCTCCCTCCGATTGCATCAAAGAATTTGGCTCTTTGGGAAAGCAGAGGGAACAGCCTAAATTCCACGTCCCTTAAAAAAAAGGCCTGAGGGAGGGGGTAGCAAAAAAGAAAGGTAATTCTGGGAGGGCCAGGAAACAGATGGGAAATGGGGACAGAGGGAAGGCGCTAACTTGGGTGGAAAGTTTGCCCCGGAGAACTCCCACGGCTCTGGCCTCCCCTCCCCCCTTCTCTCTCTGCCGCCCAGCCTAAAGGAGAAGGCTGGTTAGCAGAGAAATGGCAACTCAGCGGAAAACTGGAACTAGAAACTTTCTGTCAGTGTAACGTCCGCGTGGGTGGTGGTGAGTATTTATAGAAAAAAAAAGGAAAGAAAATAAAAAGAGTAGTCTGACTAGAAGGGGGGGTGGAGGACCTGGATGCAGCCGCTGTGAGGACAGAAAGAGGCAGGGGCAGGCTCTTGAGGAACTGCTCTTAACTGGGCCAGAGGGTCAGAGAGGGTGGTGTGTAACCGCTTAACAAAAACTACATGTATATAATATATATTATATGTAATATGCATTCCATTTGGGCGGTGGTTAGCAGGGGGAAAGCCAGATAGCAGCTGTCTGCAAGTTGTGCTGTGGGGCCTGGGCAGGGTTTTCTCCCTGGCTGTGCTCTTGGACACCTCTACAAGTTTTGTAACAAACCAGTTGGCTGCAGTATCCAGAGTTCTTCTAAGGCACTCAGGGCCCAGACTGTCCTGTAGAAAATATAGCTCTCTAACCATTGATGACAGATTTTATGGCCAGATTAGTCAAGAGCAGAAAACTTGGGTGTTAAAGGGGGTGGGGAGGAGTGGCAAGAGAACCCTGCTTCCCAGAGACATCCTCCCTGCCCCCCCTCCCGCCCCTCCTCTAGGAATCTTGCAGCACAGATTTTTAGCCATGTTCTTAACAGCTTTTGCTAAGTACCTGGAGTCTTGAAGACAGAAGGGAAGGTTCTAGTTTTGTTTATAGCCCCAGCTTCAAGCCAAAGCACTGCTTTTTATCTAGCTAGCTAAAGTCTCTCTTAATCCTGGCCTCTCCAGCTAGATAAATAAGCAATCCACCTCTCCCTCCACCCTCAGAGCTGAACAGGACCCTTCAGGTAGTTACATCATTCAGAAAAAGTTACTCAGGGACGAGAAAAAGGGAAGGAAAGACAGACCCTTGAGCGTCATTTGATCCCAATCAAACTTTGCACGCTCCTCTGCCTTTAATTTATAGCCTGACCCAATGCTAAATTGCTTGCTGCCTGGATGAGCCACGTCCAGTTTTTTTTTAAATCTGCTTGGTGGGGAGGGGGTGTATTATTCGGGTTGTTTTTTATTGTTATTTATTGTTGCATAAAGACTGTAATTACTAACCTTGGACTGCCAGGAAGCCACATAAAAATGAAAACCAGCCCTGGCTTTAAGGCGGAGGGTCTGGACCGCCTCTCACCTCCTCCCCATATCACCAGTATCACCAAATATATGCTCCCAATTAAGCGATGCGGGCGCAAGGCTCACAATTAGAATTATGCAACTCTTCAGCAAGCAGCCGTCGCCTCTCTTTCAGCGAATTAGCCCCATATTTCAGCCTCCCTGTCTCCTCGCTCTTTATCGGAGACTGCGATGCGGTGGTGACATTTCATCTCTGACAGACCCTCTCTAGCCTCGCTCCAATGTGATAAAACTTTTATGGAACCAGGACTAAGAAATGAAGTTTTCCCAAGGATCGTGGAAACAGCCTCACATCAGCCTGGGGACCATTTTATTTAAGCTTGGTTTCAACAGCTTCCCTCGCTCCTCCCTCTTTCCCTGGCAGGAGAAATCAAACCGGCCTCCTCTTCCTCTGCCCCGGGCTTCATTTAATGATTTAATTTCACTTTAGTTCTAAGGCTTGACCTGAGAAGTCTAGGCCTCGGTTTGTTGTTGTTTTTTTCCCCCAGATTAATCATTTTCCTTTGTTTTCATTTTAGACCCAATGGTGGTTGGGCTTCTGGTCACGTGACAGCCTCCTTGTAGCTCCGGAAGAGAACCCTGAAGTTTAGGTTGCCTGGAAGAAGCAGCAATAAGCTAGATTTTGCTTTGCTTTGCGGTGGGCAGAGGGGTGCATGGAGGTGGTGGTCTAAGGAAAAAGAAAGGCCAAAAACAGAAAAATAGAGAGGCAAAGAGGCTAGCAGACAGCCCAAGATTCCCTTTCCCTCCCCCAACTTGTTACTTAAACCTTAGCTGAAGAACTTGGCAGAATAGTCTAGACTGCTATGAATGTCAAAAACCCAGAATTTAAACCAGGAGAAAAGCTGGAGAGGAGACAGGGGCCAGAGTAGTGGACAAAAATGCCCTCCCTCTTAGGGGATATTGGCAATTGGAACCTTTTCTCTGTGATCTAAATTGGACCACCAGGACAAGATAAAATTGATAACAGAAAGTTTATTCAAGAATTGTTTTGACAGACAACCCTTTTAACTAAGGGGGGAAAAAGTAACTACAGAAGAATAAAGAAAGTTCCAAGAGAGAATTAACTCTAACTCTACAAATTCAGGACTGTACAGTGACCATTAGGAGCTGAGTTCATGCCTTTTAGAACTAATTACAATTGCTCATAAGTACAAGTTTAACATAAATCTACAGCTCTCGTCTAGAATACAATAAAAACTAAAATAGCTGGTTTTACATGACAGGAAACACAACATCCTTTATAACAAGTAAATACTAAAAAAGTACATTTTTTCCTTTTTTGTTCCTCATATAAATACATAATGTAGGGGGATAAATAATACAAAAAAGAAAATATTTCAACAGGCTATAACCAATAAATATATATGAAAATGTTCACTAGAACACACGCTTTTTGAGGGAAGCTGGACTTCCGCAGGCCCAGACATCTCTCACAGTTGTTGTTTTTTTTTTTAATATCCATTAAAATGTAAACTCCAAGTGCAACAAGAGAGTGCCCTGTCAGGAACTGGAGCAAGGTCCACAGGCCCAGCTGCAGCCCCTGCCTAGGACAGACAGTTTGTTCAAATATACCCTGTTTTCACGTTAAGTCAAGAGAGTAACAGAAGAAAAAGGAAAGTGGAGAACTTCGAGTGGATTGCTTTCCAGGGAGAGAGAGTGGGATGGGGTGGGAGCTGAGAAGAAGCAGAGTGGCAAACCTCCAGTCCTGACAACTTGCCTGCCTTAGTCTCTTAACTTTTTCTTAAAAGAAAAAAATATATATATTTATATTATAGGCAGCTCTAACTTTCAGGATCTCTCACCATCCCTGAGCCCTCTGGAACGTGTAATCAGTAGGGGTGGGGGTATAGATATGAATGTCCTTAGAGCAGAAAATCGTGGGGCTAGGCGTGGTGGGCATGGCAGGAAGCCTCAAATAGATGGGGGCAAATTGAGGCTTGGGGGAGTGGGAGGAAAACATTTTGTGCCCTTAGATTGAAATGTGTTTTCTTAATTTTCATAAGGAGAATGAAAAGGAAGACCAAAAAAAAGTAAGTCAAGATTTGGGGGAATTGCTCACAGAGATGGAAGGTAAGTCGGTTGGTTGATGAATGCCAAGTCATCAATTTTGAATGTGCTTCTCTGCCCAGCTTTCCTATCCGGGTTCCCTCTACCCGACTCCCTCTCCAATCTGAAATTCCAACTTGGTAGTGCTGGAGCCCTGGGATAGATGTGGTCGCCTCCAACCTGCTGTGGATTCCTTTCCAAGGGTGTGGGCTGGCAGATGGAACCAGGCTTGGAGGCCTTAAAGACAGCCTCATGCCAAGGGAACTGGGGGGGGGGGAGGCGCCCAAGGCCTACCTTGTCTCTGGAAACCTGCAACAACCCCAACACACACACAGACCTCCAAACCGCCCCCACAACCAGCTCCACAACCTCCCTGGCCCTTGATTTCCCCCCCCCACACCTGCCCCTCACATCACAGGTGTGTCAATTTGGGTGCTTCTTGAATTCTACCCTGAGGTGCGTGGTGAGAGGAGAGGTCTGTGTAGGTGGGGTGAGGATCACAGGGTCCGTGATGCTGGTTGGGGGCCATAGGGGGCGTCCCGTTGTAGTCCAGGTTCCCCGAGGGGTGATGGGAAAGGTGATTGAGGCCGTAGAGGGAGGGGCCGGCAGGGGGCGGCAGCGGATCCGCGTAGCCACCCCCGCCCACGTACACCGGGCTGCCCTGCATGGTGGGCGTCCCATAGGCGCCACCGTTGGCTTGGAGGACGTGGGGCTCGTACTCGGGCGCCGGGGTCGGGGGGTACTTCTGTGGGGCGCCGCAACCCTTGAGAGGGGGCTGGTAGTTGGGGGGCAGCGCGTAGGCATTCTGGTGGCCTTTACCGAAGGCTGGTGGGGACGGGCTGTCATAGCTGGGAGTCATAGAATGTAAGGCGTTCATGAAGCCGGCCGTGGACTGCATGGGTTGCGGGGGGCTGCCTGCCGGAGAGGGACCCCCGGACGAAGAGGCCAGCCCTTTGGCCTTCTGGTCTTTCTTGTATTTCATGCGGCGGTTCTGGAACCAGATCTTGATCTGGCGCTCGCTGAGGTTCAGCAGATTGGCCATCTCCACGCGGCGCGGCCGGCACAAGTAGCGGTTGAAGTGGAACTCTTTCTCCAGCTCAACCAGCTGCGCGCTTGTGTACGCCGTCCGCGCCCGCTTGGACGCCGCTGACCCCGGGGGGCTCTTGTCCCCTCCCCCGCCGCCACTGCCGCCCCCGCCGCTGCTACCGCCGCCGCTGCCACCGCCGCCGCCGCCGCCACCACAACCTTCTGCTGGACCCGAGGGGGAGGGGCGGGAAGGGGAGAAAATGAAATAAAAGATAATTACTGAACACGCCGAAATTGAATGCATCGTTTCTTAATAAATCCAGGTCTGGACTCCGAAGGCCCCGCCACCCTCCCCTTCCCGTCCCCGCCTCCTCCTCAACACCCCCCTCCCACCTCCCGTCGCATTAGCGGACACTCTATAATAGTGGCATTTATTAAGAGACCTGTTCTCCTTTCACTGCCCCAGCTTATGAAAATTTGATCATGTCACACAGACAGAGCTGCGTGGCCATTTATTTAGGGTTAGATTTTTGCGTGTGCGCGCACCCCTCCCCTGTATATATCCAAATACAAGTCTGAGATGATCCCCTTCTGTCCGTCCTCTTTACAGGATGGGTGACTGAGAACACCTTGGGGGGACTGGACACTGGTGAGCAGGCCCTGGAAGTGTGGCACTAAAGACTGCGGTGGCTGAAGGCCAGGACCCCATGCCGCCTGAGCGATGGTGATTAATACCCACAGTAATCATACTTAATAATAATCTGTCCTTGATGACTCTGTGCCCTCCAGGCGATGCGGCCTTGGGAAGGGCTCTGAGGCCAACCTTCCCACCTCCTGGAAATTCTTGGAAACCCAAGAGGAGGATGGCTGGAGGGACTGGGTGTTGGCAGGGTCAGAGGTCATCAGGTGGTGAGAGGAGGTACGGGAGGAGGGGGGACCACCAGGCAGCCACCTAATATTGTTCCCAGGCGCCTTGTGGGCGCCTAGGGGTTGGTGCTAGAATAACAGTGACATTCCTGAACTGGACAAAAGCTGACGATGAAGGCAGAGAGCTGGTACCTGTGCCGGGGGAGCTGTTTTTCAGCTTGGACGTTTGCCTCGACTCTTTCATCCAAGGGAATATCTGTTTGGTGAGGGTGGAGTTGGAGCCGGGACCGCACTTGGGGGGGCCGCTTTTGGGGGGCCCTCCCCCGTTATTGCTGTTGCTAGTGGTACTGGTAGGTGCTGCGCTGGGTGGGGGTGAGCCCGGCGGGGCGGGCAGGGGCTCTGGGGCCAGGCCGGGCCTCATGCAGCTGCCGTTGAGCTCCTTGCTCTTGGCATGTGGGGCGGCATTGCCCAGGGACTGCAGGGAACACGCTGAGCGCTGGTAGTCACCCTCCAGGTGCGTAGCGGCCTGGAAGGGGGGCTGGGGAGGCCCGTCGTAGCCGAAACCATTGCTGCCAGGGTACGAGGAGTAGCCTCCGAAGAGCGCAGCTGCTGTGTTGTCGTAGTAGGTGGCTTTCTGCATCGCTGGGCGAGGCCCGGGCAGTGGGTGGCAACTTGCAAGGGCCTGATACCCTCACGACCGGACATTGGCACCCCTGGGGGTCACGTGACACGCCGGACCCCCCTCCCCTTTCTGCCCCCCTCCTCCCGGGTCTGTTCCAAGCGGCTGACCTGCGGGGCGAGAGAAGAGACACAGGGGGAGAAGAGGACTGGGCCTCGAATCCATCTTAGGAACTAAAAAGGGAACTGACATCAATAGGGTTTTTTTTTTCTTCTCTCCTCGCCAGTCTTTCTGCAGCAGACGCTGGGACCAAGTATCTGACCTGACATGGATGCTTCTTGCTTCAACTTTAATTTTAAAGGAAACAAAACAAAACACCGACTTTCATTTCGATTTAAAAAAAAAATCAGAATTGTACTCCATTGGGGGAATGCTTGGGAATAGAATATCGTTGCTTCGTGGACCATTGCTTCCTTCTCTCCTGCTTGTGTGCCAGTCCTGGCCTCTTCTACAATATCTGCTCACCTCCTCCCAACTCTGGAGTAGGGCACTGCCAGGGAGGGGGCACTATTAGACTCCAAAATAAAAGCATCTTGGAGGCCCACGTTCCAGTGTAGAGACTTCTCTGTCTCCTCTCCCTCCCTCCCTCTCTCCCTCCCTCCAGATCCTTCCACCTAAGCAAAGTCTAGCCTGGAAGGAACTTGCAGATCTTGGATCCAAGCCAGACTGGAAAGCAAGTTCATCTGGGACCCTTCCCTCCGGGAAGATCATAACAGCCTAAGGTAGAAAATTCCTGAAGATTTTTAACCCCCAGAGCCATAGAACCAGGCTTCATCCATCCATGTCCCATCTGCAGGTACCATCACCTCCAGTCTTGGCTCAGGCAAGCCAGGGATCTAGCAGCCAGCGGCCCCTGTGGAGCCTCCAAATGGACCAGGATTGTTTAGATTTCCCAGGCAAGACCGGTTGGTGCTACGACCATTTGGCTTGGTTCTCCCCCAACCTTTCCATAATAGTCTGTTTTCTTTTCTTTCTCAGGGAAAAAAAAAGTAAAAAGGAAAGATTGCGCAACTGCTGAAATTTTCTACTGAGATGGGGGAAATTATTCAGGATGAATAAGACCCACAAAACAATTTGAACACTGTTCTTCTCTGGGTTTGAAAGGGGGGCTGTTTACTGAGGCTCCCAACATCAAAAAATAATAATAAAATTACTGTCGCTATTTTAATGCAGCCTTTCAAAAGTGCACCGGAAAAATAAAGCTTAATCTCGTCAGGGGATTTTGTATTTCTTCCCAGATTTCTGCCTGTATCTCTCCTCTCTGTATCTTCTCCAGCCCTCAGTGGGTGGTACATCCCTTAACCCTTCAGACTGAGCCTTTCTGTGCTGTGTGCTTTTGGAAAAACTTAAAATATCATTCAGCTCAGCTGATCAACTCCAAAGATAAATCAGTAAAAATAAATGAGAGGAATGCAGGAAGAGTGAGTCCCTCCCCTACACAACGCTGCTCTGAACGGCAGATTCATACTTAAAAGGGAGCTAATGCTGCCCTGAGTTCCGATTGGTTTCCGAGAAATTTCTGATTCTGGAAATACACATGGGTCTGCTAAGCAGCAGGTCCTTCCAGGGAGGACTGGAGTTCAATTGACCAGGCTGACCCAATCCCTTTATTATTATTACCATTAGCCTCTGATGATTTAACCAAAATTAGCTTCGGAGCAGCCCTGGCTGAAAGGGAGAATTAATTAACCGGCATCCGTTGAGTTTGTTATTAATAGATAGAAAAGAGAATGAAATAAAAACGTTGGAGGGGGTTAGCTGGCTGGGCCCTGGCTTTATTTAGTCTAAGTGATTGTTACAGCAATAATGATGATGGTCATAGTAGTAATAATAATAATAATAAATAAAAACCTAGCAATTTGACTAGACGCCTGGGGCTGAAATTTCGGTCGCTCCCCCAGCAATAAGCCCCAAACCATTTCAGGACAGAGGCCAGGCAAGTGTGGGAAGCGAAGGAGCCAGAGACGTGAGTGATAGAAAAGAATGGAGACTCCGCTGGCGGTGAGACAGGGCCAGGAAGGTTTGTGGATTCCGAGAGCCTCCAGCTGCCGCGGCAGGCGGGCTGTCTGGCCGTTGCTGCCTCGGTGGTTGGAGAGAAGCTACCAGCCTCCTACTCAGGCTCAAGGAAGCGAGGAGAAACCGATCGGGACGCCGAACTGGTTGGCTGCGGCAGGTTCCAAGCACACCGGGCCAGGCCCGGGCCGAGCCCGGCAGCGGCAAGTTTGGCGCTGGAGGTAACCGAATTAAAAGGCGCCTTGGCAACTCTGCTCCGGGACTTTGCCCAACAGGGCTCCTGGCTGGAAGGCGCAGAGGCCCGGCTGACGGGACAGTAAGGGAAGGGACCGCGGGGATCTAAGAGCTGGGATCCAGAAGAGGGGGTGGGGAACATCTCTACCCAGTCAAACATGTCTATTTCCCCTGCCTCCATGTTGGAAAAATTCAGACTCCATATGGCTCCTCGGAAGGGTGGGAGGGAAACAGTGGTTCCCGGCTTCCCCCTCAGAGTCTCGCTAGAGAAGGGAGGCAAGCCCCCCTCCAGAACACCACCTTTCCAGGCACAATCCTGGGAGAGCCGGGAAGGTTAACAATAGCTGGAGAAACCCCAGGAGAGAGGATAGGCCACCTTCCAGGACTTTTTAAAAAATTAATGAAAGGAAGAAAAATTCAAAGAATAAGAAAGGGAAAGAAAAAGGTGCAGCTCTTCTTAGCAAACGGGGGAGGAGATTCAGCCCTAGATCTGGCTTCTGGGGAAAAAAAGAGCATAAAAGGAGAGAAGGAGAGAGAGAGAGAGAGAGAGAGAGAGAGAGAGAGAGAGAGAGAGAGAGAGGAGAGAGGAGAGAGGAGAGAGGAGAGAAAGAGAGAGGGAGGGAGGGGGAGAGAGGGAGAGAGAGGGAGAGAGAGAGGGAGAGAGAGAGAGAGAGAGAGAGAGAGAGAGAGAGAGAGAGAGAGAGAGAGAGAGAGAGAGAGAGTCAGTCGCTGCGTGGAAGGAAGCTTAAAGCTTGTGAACTCTTCTTGAACCGAGATTGGAGTCATATGGGCCATAAATCATTGAGACATACTCTCCGCCATTCACAAACTGATAGCCTATTTCAGTCCAGCTTACCTTAGCCACCGACGAGGGGAGAACAGGCAGACATAATATATATTCACATCGAGCCTCAGCGCGAGCGGCAGGCGAGAAATCTCCCCTCCTTGAAGGCAAAGGAAAAAAAGACCACTGTTTAAAGCTGCGTCGCCCCCCCTCCCCAAAGCCACCCCGGCTGGGGAGCCCGAGGGGCAGACCGGCCAGAGGAGCCGTGCGGCGTCCGCTTCAATTCACTCGGCTTTGGAGCGGGGGTGCGCAGGAGGGAGGGGTAGGGGAGCGGAGGAAAAAAATAGCAGACCGAAAGGTGCTGGGAGGCTCGGCTCGCCGAGAATCCAGCTCCGGGCTCCAGCTCGGCCAAGCCGCCACAGTGTGGTTGCCCTATAAGACTGGTACGCCCTACTCTCTGTAACAATGGCCTCTGCTTTTGCACAGGGAAAAAAACCACAGACACACACAGACACAGACACACACACACAAGCTCACCCCCCCACCTCTCCCCCTTTAGCAAGCATAGATGCCTGATAAGGAGGGAAGGTGATTGTGGTGATGAGCGCTGGGGGGGGGGCGAGTACCCCTCCCCCAAATAAGAGTGCAAAGCAAAGAAAGTAGAGGGTGGTCTTCTCTTGTTTTGTTTTAAAAACAGATAAAATTTTTACATCGAGGTCAGAGCGGAAAAGGAGAACAAAATGCAAAGAAAGCTGGTGGAGTTCACAGATTGCGCCCCCCCCCCATCCAGGCCTCATACTGGACCATTATGCTAATCCAAGAAGTGGCCTCTGGAGACCTAGTCTGAGGCTGGCCTGGCTGGGCCAGGGCCGCTGGGTGCCCTCCTGTGCGCATTCACAGTAGGCACACAGAGACTTTTTTTTTTAAGTAGTCTGCTGGCTGAGTCTCAGACCCTCTTGCTGAACCTTCCAGACCCTGGTCCTTCTTTCTTCGACATCCTCCACCCCCAGCCCCCAAATCTCCAAACCCAGTCTCTAGTGGGGGAGGAGGCAAGGCCAGAATTTTTTTTCCCATCCCCTCTTTTTTTCTGAGAACAGACAACTAGCGGTAAGTGATGATTAAAAAGCCCAGAACATCTTGCAGGGGGAGTGGGGTTGAAGGGGTGACAAAGGCAAGACCCTGTGGTTTAGCTGCAGCTCCAGACAGCCGGTCAGGAGCAGGGCTCTGAGAACTTCAGTGAGTCTTTCCTGTTAAGATTCTCACCTCGGGACTGGCAGAAGGGGCTAGGAGGTGAAAAGGACATTTGTACTCCTGGGAAGATGAGAAAAACTTCACAATGGCTTTGTCTTAAATGTACTGGCGGACAGGAGAGAAGATGATGGTGATTATTATTATCACACAGAGCAAACCTGTTTGTTTCCCTACTCCGACTAAGCTCTGCGTGGCAAGATTTATGACTCTTGGCACAAGTAAAGAAAAGAAGGCTACAAAAGCTAAAAGTTTTCTTAGGGTGTGTTTGAGCAGGGCAGGCAAAGGCAAGGAGGAGGCCCGTAGGAGGGAGACAGGAGCCAAGAATGTAGCTGTCTGCAAATTTGGGGCAGGGGGTGGGGAAAGAGCCATTGGCAGTAGAGGCAAGAGACAGAAAAAAAAGAGCACAGGTCATTTCTTCAAGCTGGAGTGCTTGCAGGCTGAATTACTGCTGACTCCGGACTTAGGGGATGATACGGAAGGCTGCCGGGGGTCTCTCTTCTACGTGGACAGAAGGCTTGGAAACTGGGTCTCTGACTTCGGGTAGACACGTCTAGCCAGGACCCTGAGCAGAATTCCTGGTTGGGACACTTGGTTTTTGCCTTCTCCCATCTGGATACACCAGGACAGGCGATGGGACTGGGGAAAACGAAGGTGAGAGATGGCCCACTATTGTCTCCCCTCCCAGGGAGGATGGCTTGGTCTGGCTCTAGAGTTAGTTCTCTTACCCCCTTCCCCACTCAAAAGCTCTTCTCTAGGAGTGAGAAGGTGGGGGGGTGTGGCTCCAGGCTTCTAGCACCCCTCCCCAATATTTCTAAGCCCATCAAATCACTTCAAATTGGCTGCAGCAATTGGTTTCCTGGGGCCTTTTACCCAGAGGGAACCTGTGGCTTTCAGCAACAGGAGTCACATACAGCGTCCTAGATATGATACCTGACATCCTACTGTCTGCCCAGAGTTGGTGACTCCTCGGGGAGGTGGTGGCTGGAAGTAGGTGGGAGTTGAGGGGTTAAATGGAGAAGCTGGGAGCCATTTTGCTGTTTATTAATAGTCTCAACAATAACAAAAATATGTTGAAGTGTTGGGGCTCAGGCCAGGAGCCTCCTGAAGAATGGTCCCAATACCCAACAACTCTGGTAAAAGATCTAGAGGGCGAGATGCCAAACTTGGTCTAGTGGGTCAGCAGTTCAGGCCAAGAGTGCTTCCAGAGGCTTCAGGGAACTTAGACAACCAACTCTTTTTCTCTAGTTCCCTAAAATAAAAAGTTTTTTAAAAATGTGTTTCAGACTCTCGAGCTCACCTGAAAGTTTCCACCACTGGCTAGGGACGGTTATTATGAAACTGGGAGGAGTAGCTGGTTACTTTCGGGACTGCGCAATTCTGCCTAAAGGAATAACCAAAGAGCTTAGGTGTCACCTAGACACTTTGGGGGGCCAGAGAGGAGCTACTGCAGGGTCCCGGATTACACTGAGGGGGTGGGGGTGGAAACTGCTCCAGAGTGAGCAAAAGACCCTCTCTTCCCAAGCCTTCTTCATCCCTCATGGGTGAAGAGGAACATCCAGGGTCAAGAGGAAAAAGGAGGATGGGGGGGGGCGCAGGAACAGGGAGAAAATTCCAGAGAATATGCACTCCCGAGTTGGGTGGGAGCTGAATCTGAGGTTTCCTGATCAATTTGTGAAAACAGCATCCATTTGAAATACATGGGGAACAGTTAGATACTCCTTTGGCTTCTTACTGGCACTTTCCTTCTAGGCTACAGGGAGTTGCCCGTGAAGCTGGGAGGTGGCAGGGTACAGAGGGGAATCAGCCAGCAGCTGTGAGAGGGTGGTGGGTTCGGAGCCTTTTCAAATTTAAGAGACAAAGAAGCTTGGGGTAGAGGACCTCAGAGGGTCTGAGAGTAGTCTCTGAGGTCTGACAGAAGGCAGGTGGAATAGAAGGCGTGATTTAGGGTTAGTTAGAGGCAGACAAACAGGGAACAATTTTCCTCTGGAGTCGGAGGACTTGGTAACTTTGTGGGAGGGGAGAAGAGAAAGATAAAAGAGGAGAAATGAAAAAAATGAGAGACAGATAGCCAATGTGAACTAATAAAGGCAGAAATCAATAATAAGTATATATATTAAAAAAAACAGGACAAGGCATCCCCCTTCACAGACTTCCTTTCTGCCCCTTAGAGACAGTGAGAGCTTGGCACTCTCCTCCCCGACTCCTACTAGGCACTCAGTCATGCTAGGGGCAAAGCACTGTAGGCAACATCTGAGTGGTCAGTCACTGGCTGCCCATCCTTGGGAACCTCAGCATGACTATCTCTACCCCCCCCCAAAAAAAATCCATTAAAGAGAGAACGAAAAATTTTCTCAGTAAGGGCAAACAGGGCTGGCTCCTTTAAAACCAATTTCTGCTCTCAGTCTTCTGATGACCAAGAATCCCAGACTCAGTTAAAACAGCAGAAAACTTCTCTGGCCCTGTGGACCTGCTGGAGCTGCAGCGGCATTTAGCGGTTTGTTTCTTGCTCACCCTTGTCTGGGTTCCCTGTCCCAGGCTCTTTCCTAGTGTGGCCTCCCAAGTCTGTGGCAGCCACCAAGTACTGCAGAATTCATGCACATCTCCTTCTCTTCTTAAATATTAATGGAGATTTTAAAGCTTAAAGCTTTGTAAAAGGAGGGGATTGTGAATGCAGATGGCTTTGTAGACTAGACATTCGTTTCCCTAGTCCCTGGCTCTCTAAAAATGCTTGAGTGGGAAGGAACAAAGAAACATAGGAAGAAGAGGAGCTGAGCTCTTTCCCCAAGGCGGGTATCTGAAGCTGATGATAACTCCAGGAGGGAGGAGAGAGAAAGCCCGCCCCAATGAGAGAAGAAAAGAAAAGCTAGGCTGAATCACCCCACCTCTGCCTCAGGATGAGAGTGGGGGGAGGCAGAAAGACACAGAACAACCACAAGGATCTAGGAAGTCTACTGGGTGCCTGTGGAAGCCCCCTGAACCTCGGAATGATGGGAGGACAACCTGGAGTGGCAGCAGCAGCAGGCAGGCTCTTTGGTGATGAAAGATCTGTCTCTGAATCAGGGATATCTAGAAGCTCAGTCCTGGCAAAGCCCACGCCTGTCCAGTGTAGACAAGACAAAGGTAGGCAGGGTGGAAAGGCAGAGGGAAGAGGGGGAGTGACTTGTGAATCCTGGAAGGCCAGGGGAGGATGCTGGGGGAAGGAGGGAGGCGGTGGCAAGACTGGCTGAAGGGCTCAGACCACTTCTTGTGGCCGGCTGGCAGGGTCTCTCCTGACAGATTGGATGTCTCTCTCCCAGTGACCTCTGTTTAGCCGACAATAACTCATTGGACTAATGGCCAATCAGTGGAAGGCCTCCAAATATAAAAAACGCCAAAGTCAGAATGGGACAGAGCTAGAGTCTGGGTCTGGCAGTCATATGTATATAACTTTCTCTCTTAAAATAGGTTTGGAGGAGTGGGTTATCTGACCAGAGCCTGGGATTTATAAAGATGAAGTTGTTGCCTGACTGTCTCCACTTCCTGTCTCAGAGAAATCCATATTCCAAGCCTTACTGTCCTGGGCATCCCAGAATTCTCCTCAATCCTTCCACCCTCCTTATAGCCTCAATACCCCAAGACATTGGCCTCCACACAGCAAAGTGTTACGCTTCTGCCATTGGAAGAAAAGAAAGAAAACAGAGCAAAAGCAAAACAGGAGCTTTCTCTTGCTGGCCTCTGTCCTAGTCACCTGGAAGGACAGTTAGCATGGTGCTATGGCCAACTACATATGCCCTCTGCCAGATATAGAAGGTCTAAATGTCCAGGGGTCAAAGGTGGGGAAACTGCACCTGTTTTCACAGATTCTGAACTGTAAACCCACAATTCAGGTCTTGGGCAGGGTAAGGGGAGGAACCTCAGAACTCCATCACACTGAATTCTAGACAACTCCAACCTTGGCTTAGCATCTCACAGGAAAAAGAGTCTTGTTTGGTGGTGCCCATCTTCCTTAAACCCTATGCCAATCCTAGCTCATCCCAGCTACCTTATCTTCTGTTACCATTGCTCTTGACCCTGCCCTTCCCTTCTGTTGAGAACAGGGACTCCTTGGAAAGAGAGGACTTTTTTTTCCAGAGGATCAAGCAGAGACAAACTCTGACTTTTGCAAACAAATCCTGTAGTAACTTCTCCAGTCATATGTCCACAGAACTCCAGGACATACAGGGAGTTGCTCCCAAGCAACTAATAAAGGATGGAGATACAAAGATGTACCCAAGAACAGAAGGAGAGAGGACTTGGGGTGTCCAGTCCAACTCTGCCATTGTATCAGATAAGAAAAGGAAGGCCCAGAGTGGGAAATAAGCTGATCTTGAGTTATGCTTGCCCAGTCTTGAGCACTAGGAGACTCAGGCTTTAATCACTGCTGTTTGACTGTGTGACTTGAAACAGAGCACTCCTTGGGCCTTCTTTAAATCCAAGGTGTTTGTATGGAGGAGAAGGGTTAGACTAAATGATCTCCAAGGTTCTCTTTCAAGCTGAACATCAGTGATGCTCTGTGCCCTGTAAATATGTAAAATATGAGTAACAACAAGCAATAATAAACTGAGTTCAGACAATAAATGCGCCAGTGCCCATTGTTATCAATGCAAAATACTTCCTCTTGGTATTTACATGTTTATTCTTCTACCACTGAGCACACAGCCCAGTCTTGGTTCTCTCTATCCCCACAGAAATATTGCTCCTCTTCTGGGTGGAGGATGGGTTGTTTTCCACCATCATTACCAAATCAAAAGTGCTATTTTTGGATGCAGCAATCTGAGCAGTAAATAATTAATTTGTATAATTAGAGGAGAAAGGCTTCAACCTGGTAATTTTTAACCAGGCATCAATGAGCCCATTGTACCAGCCTGGCCTTCTCACCCCATACCCCCACCTCTGCCCACACACCTACCAGCTTCCCCTGGTGCCCCTCCCCCTCAGTTGACAACCAGCCTTTCCATGATGGTCAATGGGGTGGGGGCTGTCCTCAGAGGCAGAATTTGCTCCCATCCCAACGAAGTTCCTTTCTCTGCTGTGTTCCCCCAGAGATCCATGTGCAGGCAGCTGCCTCTAAAGCTTCATTCTCTCCACACCCACCCCACACTGCACTGAGCTCGAGGTCGAGCTCCCAGCTCTTGAGAAACATGGAAGCCACCTTCCTAGCTCAAGATGCCCCAACAATGCATTGGGTTTGCATTTCAAGAAACTCCCATTAATATCAATTTACTTCACTGAAACCTCGGGTTCTTCATCAAGTTGATGATTTATGATAAAATCAATTAAATTACGGCCACTTAGGGCCCCAGCCGCTTCCTCTCAGATTTCATTGGTCCGGGCCCAAGTGTCTGGTGGAAAAATGCAAGTTTAGCTGGAGGCGAGGAAAGATAATTCTGTGGCTGAGAAAATTTAATGCAAAACAATTTGCAGGCAAAGCCGGTGTCTGGACAGAAACACAGGAGCCACTAGTTGGCCTGCGGAAGGAAGGAACCAGCTAGGGGTCAAAATGGTTTTCTCCCCACCCCCACCATTCTACATGGTTTCCTTATTTTTGGTCACCTTTGTGTTCATTTGACCACCACCACCCCCTATCCAGAGAGTGGAAAATTTTGAGCAGTAATGGCAGGATCCAACCCTCCCAAGAGCCAGACTCCAATCACCCCTCATTTCCCTTACCACATGTCCCCCACACCCCTTCACCTAACCATGTTTGCTCAATTCTTAGAATCCCACTATAAAGTTAGAGATTCAAAGTGAAGATGAGCCAGCGTGGGTGTGGGCAGGCAGTACATAAGGGGGGAAAGAGGGGCAGTAGCCAGAGACCTGGGTGAGCAGGCTTTGTTGCTTGACTTTGAGAAGAAAGAAAGGCCAGGCAGGAGAAACTAACTCTCGAACAACTTAAGGGGACAGAGAATGGTAGCCAAAGCTACCCCATCCCAAAGTACCAGGACCAGAGGACAGCAGTCTCACTCCTGGCTCCCTGTGTCACTCACAAACTGATTCCATGTAACTGTAATACATCCAAGCAAATCCCAATCGGAGCATATATACATATACATATACAACATAGGCATACATGCCCCAGTGTGCAGACCCACTCCCACAATACATAAACACATCTCCACGAGTGTGAGCCTGCCTGCAGACTCCTTATGCCTCACAGAAGCACCACACCCTTCGCCTGTAAAGAGGTGGTGCCTAGGGTCTCCCCACATCTGAGAAAATAAATCCCAAAGCATCAGCCTGGCATCGACTCCCACGCCAAGGAAAAGGGCTTCTCCCGCCTTTGCTCTGTTTGGTTTTTGGTTTCCAGAGCAGGCAGATAGTAAACACAGCTTCTCCGAAAGCCATAAATCAAGCCCTCTCCTACCTTCTCAGCTTAACACCCAGCCTCAATTCAAGCCCTTGTAATTTCAGCTTCAAATAACTCCGAGGTGCTAAAGGGCTGGACCGCGGTGGCAGCTAGACTGTGGGAGCCAGGCCCAACCTCAGCACCCACGGCTCCCGCCTCCCCCTGAAAAACCCTCCAAAATCTCTATCTGTCCTGAACCTGAGAGTTTCCCAAATCCTGGTCGGATCTTGACTACCCACAGGTACACCTCCACATTCCTCTACATTCTCCTTACACCCTAGGGCCCTGAACCCCACTCTCAGTCCCACACCACTTCCTCTAAGTTGCTCTGATCTTTGCCTCGAATTCAGATGCGGACTGGGGACAGGGGACATCGTGTGCTCCTGTCTACTCCCACCAGGCCTATGGCGCTGGACTGAACAAGGCACACTTACCTGTGCGGCCTCGGACTAGGGTACGGGCCTCGGTGGGCGGCCGGGTGCGGAGGACAGGCGGGAGCTGAGGGCCAGTCCCAGGACCCTGGGTCCCGGCTGGGGATGAGCCTGGACGGGCCACATCCTGGTCGCTTGGCCCCGGGAGCACCCTGCCGTGCTGGGGGGGGGGGCAGCCCGCGCCCTGCCCCCGCCCCAGGCTTTGTTCCGCCTGTAGGTCCAGGCGCACCCCTCCTGCCCAGGGATGCTCCGGAGGCGGCGGGACGCAGTCCCACCAAGACCGGCGCCGGGCTGCGGGAATCCCAGGCCGGTGCGGAGACCCGACCTGAGAGTTGACCGAGTCGCCGGGCAAAAAGAGTGGCAACTGACAGGGCCACTGAGAGGCGCGGGGGCCTGGGGGCGCCATGGCGGAAGGCGGGCGCACCGGCGGCTCTTCAATGTCACCAGCGAAATGGGTTCCATATGTCCGACCCGAAGGAGAAGGGAGGGAAAGGGAGACTGTCCTGGGCAGGGCAGGAGGGGGTTGGGGTACTATGGAGGAAGGAGAGCCTGGGCTACAGAGGTACTGGAAAGGACTGAAGAGCCAGAAAGATGGCTTTCTTTCTCTTTTTCTTTTCTTTTTTTCCCCCATTTTCCTTTGAGGCTTCTAAAGCTCCTTAGGCCGGTAGGAACTTTCCCCTTTCTTTTTCTTTCCTGAAAGATGGGGGAGGGAGGAGATCAGAAAGCGAAGCATCATTTGTTAAATTAGAGGGTCAAGGAAAGAAGTGTGGATTGGAGGTGAAAGCTCTCTAAAACCAACTTCTCCTTGACTTCGGAAGAGAGTTTAAAAAAAAAAAGTGCAAAATCCAAATCCACAGGAGGAAAGAGAAGCTGAGGAAGGAGGATTCTTCTTCCCAGTTTTGAGAGCCTTGCTTCAATCTCCCCTCTGGGAAGGCATTTGTTTTGGGAAAGATCCCAATGATTAAGATACCAGTGGTGAATGGAGGAGGAGACTAGAGTGTCCAGGACATTATGGCCATCCCCTGTCATGTTAGATGGTACCCTGGATGCTTCCCATTTAGTGTAAGGCCTTCAAGGGCCTACTTTATAGGCAGTAGTTTCTAAGCCAGTCTCAGCTTTAGCAACTTCCTGGAAAGAAGGCTTCCTGTACAAGGGGTGAAGAAAGGCTCATGGTGTCTGAGGGAGTCTGGGCTCCAAAGGGTTTAGGCTCTTCCTCTGCTCCTCTCCTCTCCTGTGTTCCCGTGTGTGCGTGTGCGTGTGCGTGTGTGTGTGTGTGTGTGTGTGTTGTCTGTCTCTGCACCTCTGTTGTCTCCATCCCTTTCTCACAAGACCTTTTGTCTTTTCACACTCTGCCTCCGCCTTTCTCTGTGAATCCAAATGACACCCTGGGATGGAATTCTGAAGTCTCCAAGAATCACTTCTGGGCTTGCTCCTTAAGCCCCCCTCCTTATCTTGGGGTCCTTTCCTCTGTGGAAGACCCTATACTCTGTCTCTGAGCGGGTCTTCTAGCGACAGGGGGCGAGATGAGCGGCTTCCTTCCCTCTTCTTCATCTAACTGTGTTGTGTGGCCATAGAAGGTGGTCCCTGGAGGACACTCTCTTTCCCCTATGACTTGCCTTTGTCTCCTCTCTTCCTACCACCCTGTCCTTGAGGTCAGCCTTGACTTCCTATCCAGGAGAGAACCTGCTGTGTCCCTTCTCTCTCCCCTCCCTTCTTATTCTCTCCTCTTTCTATCCAACTCATCTGGTCATTAAAGCATTAGCAGCCCAGCATCCTGGCATGGGAAAGGCATAGTGATAGATGCTACAAGCTGTACAGAGAAAGAGGACATGAGCCTATGCTGGGGAAAAGACCAAATCAGCAACTTTCCAGGAATCCTGTCCACCAAGCTACACGTTACTCTGTCCCTAGGTGGCATGTGGTGGTTCAGAATAGAAGAGACAGGGTGCTTCGGATCTAAATGAAACAAGTATATATATATACAAAAAAACAAAACAAACAAACAAAAAAATCACAGTCTTCTCAAACTTGCTGATTTGGGGAAAGGCCTAGATGCCTGGATGAGGAGCACCAGGCCTCGCACAAGGACATTTAATAGGGGTCAGAAATATAACAGTAATAAGGGATGGTGTCTTTGCTTTGTCTCCTGGGGAAGTCCGTATGAGAGTTGAGGGAGGAGGAGGGGGAAGGGGTAACAGTGCCACCTCCTTTCCCCAGGGCCAGAGGAGACAAAGACAAGTCATAGGGGAAAAGAAAATGTGTGTGTGTGTGTGTGTGTGTGTGTGTGTGTGTGTGTGTGTGTGTTGAGGGGGGGGCAGATCCCATAGGGAAAGGTGGCAAGGAGAAAAAGTGGGAGATGGATAGAGAAGGAGCTAGGAACATGGGGGTGGAGGCTCATAGGACTGGCTGCCTGCAATCTCTTGTTAGCTATGACCCGGGTCCCCCAAACAGAACCTCCATCTTCCCCACTTGTGTTCTTTATCCTCTAAAGCAACCTGAACCCTCTTTCCTTCTTATTTAAAGAGGGAGAGACATCTTAGCCCTGCTTAGTGACCCCAAGATTCTGGCCTAAATTCTGGGGTACCAAGTGAGGGTAAATTTACCTTTTTCATCTTTACACATGAACATGTAAGAGCACAAACCAAGGTGAAAAGTAAAATTGCTCACTTCTCACCCCGGGGTCCCTAACACTTATGTGTAGGTGGAGAACAGGACTAGCCGGCTTAGGGTCCCAACTCTGGAATACTTCTCCCATCCCCTCCCACAACTGCTAGCCCTATTGAGTTGTCTCTGCATCCAGACTGTTCCCAATCCCTTTAATCCAGAGCAGATGGAGCTCCCCTGCACCCCAGGTGCTCCCCTGCACCCCTCCACCCTCAGTTCTTTGCCTGATCTTTCTCTCAAGATCTCTATCAACCCAGACTCCAAATCTCTTCAAATCAAATTTCACCCTCAAATCTCCTGCTAGCCAAGAGAGCCCGAGGACTCAACTATTAGCTGAAGCAGAGAGTAGAGGAAGCTCCTGGGTGCTGCTTGAGCTGGGGCCTGTGTTGCTACTCTATGAGGCTGAGGCCATGAATAATTAACACCTATACAGCAACACTCTAATTTTCCTGCTCAAAGGTTTACACTAGCAGGCAGAGTTAAATATCACAGATAATAGTGGCTGTAAAGTCAGTTGGCCTGACTCCAGCCAGGGAAGGAGCACCCAGCAGACTGAACTGGACTTAGCAGAGGCTCTGCTTCCTATCCATCACAAGTTTGGGGCATAGTGCTGGGATCTCTCCAAGAAGCCACATCTGAGTAGGACAGTGGTGGTGCAGGCCTTTAATCTCAGCACTTGGGAGGCAGAGAGGAACGAATCTTTGTTAGTTAGAGGCCAGCCTGGTCTACAAAGTGAGTTCCAGGACAACCAGGGCTACACTGAGGGACTCTGACTAGAAGAAAAAGAAGGAGGAAGAGGAGGAGGAGGAGGAGGAGGAGGAAGAGGAGGAGGAGGAGGAGGAGAAGAAGAAGAAGAAGAAGAAGAAGAAGAAGAAGAAGAAGAAGAAGAAGAAGAAGAAGAAAAAGAAGAAGAGGCAACATATGACTTTTCTCTTGACCAGAAACCTCTCCTCCATATGAAACACCAGGAGAAAGTTACCAGATCCCACACTCATGACCTTCACCCCAATTGCTCAGTCTTTGGCTGGGGGTTAAGGCAAAGAAACACACCCAATATTCTGGAATACACTTCAACCTTCCAGGACCACTTGATTCCTAAAACATTTCATTTCTGGAAAAACTTAAGAGAACTCCCACTTTACCACTTTAGCCCCCCAAACACACACACACACACACACACACACACACACACAGGGGCACACACACGGGGCACACACTCACTGCCCAGGAAACTTTCTTTGTTTCAGTTGGTCGAAGGAAGGTTCCTGGGGTGTGAATTCATTTCCTTGTTTTGTTAGCCTGGAGGGTGGGGAGCCAAGGCTTTCAGCTTCTCTCCCTGCCCTTCACCCTTTGCCAGCCTCCATTGTCTCTCCAAATTAGGTAGCTCCTTCTCCACCCTCAATAACCCCCGTGCATACCAAACCTTGAAGTGAAGCTCTGCTACTCTAATGGGATCCCCCTGTCTCCTACCAACTGCACAGCTTTTCTATTGGGTCCCCCAGCAACAAAAATCTTTCCCTTAAAGTCCTATAGTTTCTTCCCATGCATCCATCTTTCTTGCCCCCAGCTTCCTTCTGCCTTCAGAGTTGTGTTTATTCACCCAGGGCTGCAGTTGGAGATGCCAAACTCCTGGAGGGGACTGCTGCAGAATTCAACATTATTTAACGCTGGAATGTTGGCTCTATAGGGCTTGCAAATATCATTTTTCTATTAGGTCATGATCTTTGACTGGGTTTATATGCCAATGAGGCATTTCTGGTTTACCAAATTTATACAAATCTCATCTTAATTGATAATCACAGATGCTGTAATTTAAGACCTCCAGCTATAGAGCTTTCATATTAACTGCTGATGTATTACTGTAAATCGTCTGAAACAACCAACTCCTGGGAGCAGAGCAGAGCAGAGAGGGAGGAAGTGCCTCTAAGAGCGGCTCTCTCCCGGCCACGGAACCAGCCCAGCTTCTACATCATTTTCTGTGAGAAATGATTTATCGAAGACATGGCCATAAACAACACAACTCACTCACAAACACATGCAGACGTGCGCGTGCACATGCACACACACACACAATGGTTGGCATGCTGGCTGAGAAGCTGACACCCATATTGCTATAAATCAAGAAAAAGAAAGGTTGGAGAGGAGAGGAGAGGAGAGGAGAGGAGAGGAGAGGAGAGAGAGAGAGAGAGAGAGAGAGAGAGAGAGAGAGAGAAATATTCCTAAAATCTCTATGCAATGCCTCAATGGGTATAAACACAGAGCATCCTGTGAAGAGAAATGGCAGGAAATGAAGACGGCTATTTGTCACATTTTACGACAATAACATTAATAACAAACAATAAATTTACATGGACATATAAGGCGCGGTAGGTAGTGAGAAATCCCTTCTACTTACAGTACCCCAGCCCGCGGTGTGGCTCCAGCTGCGGGGCTGTTTTACTGATGCCTCCCTTCCTTTTTCTCTCTCTCTCTCCCTCTCTCTCTCTCTCTCTCTCTCTCTCTCTCTCTCTCTCTCTCTCTCTTTTCTCAGGGTACAGGCTTGTTTTTCAAAGGACAGTTGAATTGGACGTCAGAAACAGGGAGACCGAGCCTGCGATTTTCCTGACGAATACATATCTATTCTGCAACCTCGGCATTAATTATTTAATGAATCACGTGACCGGGAGGGGGAAGGGGGTCTTTCGATTTCAGGCTCAAAGGACCACTATGACCTTCCCCTTCAGGAGGAGAAATTTTCCTGTAAAATAGGTTCCCCCAACCCACCAATGGAATAGTAGCAAGGTCTCTTTCCCACAAGCACATCTACACGTATTCTGCTTATAGTTCCCTACCCCCACAGGCACACACTTACCCACAGCCCACCTCTCCTCTCTCCCTTCTCTTCCTGCTTCTGCTTAGTTCCTAGAGGTGCAGAACAGTCTGCAGGGGCGTTAGGGTGGGGGTGGGGTGGGCATAGAGACCTTCTCCAAGCCCCTGAATTTTCTCAGCTTCCTATTTGTATCCTTTAGAAATGAAATTCCCCCTTCCAACCCCATTCTGTCCCCTACTCCTGGAGTATTTATTTGAGCGGGACTCATTCCGGTCTAACTCATCAACGGTGTATCAAGGGAACCCAACGGAACAGGACAACTCTGTGCAAGTCTTGCCACCTTATATGCAAGAGTAGGACTTCTTTGGGTTTAGATTCACCTTTGGATCTTTTGTAGTATACCTCTGAAAGGTCAGGAACACCCAAGGTGAGGGGACGATTCTGGAGCTCCGAGGATACAGGATAACCAGGAGGGGGACTTTGCATGGCAGCATTGTTACAAGTACCTTAGGGAACGAAATGCTGCTGACAATTTGATAATAGGCTACCGAGACAAAGATCTAGGGTCCAAGGATTCCATACAAAAGAAGTAGACACCCAGACTCTACCTCTGTCAATCCCATCTCAGTCTTTGAAATCCACCAATGAAGGTAACCGGGGAGCTGAAACACCAGCGAACAAAACCGGAAGAAAAGCTTCGAAGCCTGCCTGGCAGCCTAGGCTCTGTATTTCCTAGGTGTTAGTGTCCTGGACTTCCAATCAACAGACAATGGAGATTGATCAATGAGTAAAACACAGGGATGAAATACTTATAGTCTTAAACATTTGACTGGGAGATATCCATGGGGGAGGCACGTGTACGGACTCTTTCCCTACAAGAATAAACAAAACCAACAAACCCCAAACTTCACAAGTTATAAGTGAATCTGAGTCCTTAGTTGGGGGGGGGGGATGCAAAGGGAAATAGAAAGGCATTCCTAAGAAGCCCAGTGCTGCGCATTCTCAGCCTTATCTACTTCAGCAGCTCTGGGATAGCTGCGACCAGGCGGACAGGGCATCCGTGTAATGGGGAAGAATAAAGGCAAAAGGATAGGCGAGCCGGGGGATGGGGGGGATGAGGGGCCTCCATTGGTTTGTTTAAAAGGATCTGAACCAAAAGCGACTCAAAGAAGGTTGAGGACCTTTTCATGTAACACACCCCAAAGAAATAGTCTCCCCCACGTGTTCCACGGAGGTTTCAAGGCAGCAGGACCCCTGCGGAAAGTACTGGAATCCTGCCCCAGCCCCACGGGGAGGGGGCGCCGGCGGGACCCAGACTCTGTGGGGGGGGTAGTCGCCTTTGATTGTCCAGATACTGAACACAGACTGGTATTGAATTCAGCCTGGTGCTGATGTAGGCCTGCTCCCGTCTCCTGCGAGGGCAACAGTCTACAAGGTCCCTAGCTACAAATCCATTAAAAAGAAAATGCTCTCTTTCCAAAGACAAACGGGGGAGGGAGATAGGGAGAGGGAGGGAAAGGGGAGACTATAAATGAATACATTGGAACATGAGTAAATGTCAATCTTTAAAACCTTAAAACGGAGAAATTATATTTAAGGACAAGAAAAAGGAGGGCCCTGCGACAGCGAGGAGAAGACAGCCAGGTTGTTAAAGTGCGCACACTCTTCGGATCCTGGGAAATGTCCACGTTCAAATAAACAAGCGCCCGAGCGAGCGCGAGCTGAGCGCTTTCTTGCTGCCGATAAAAGCGAACGTTTAGACTGAGAAAAAGCGAGATTGATTTACGAATCTGAACGCGCCGGTTTTATGGCCGATCACAAATCCGTCAGCGCTCAACTCACGCTGGGAAACTTCCCAACTCCGTGTTCCAATCAAACCCGCTCGCAATCACCGCTTCCCAAGGAGACCCACCAGGCGTAGAGGCCGCCTCCGGGGCCCTAGTGGGATTCGGCAGCCTCCTGCCCTGGCTGGGAGGCAGGCCACAGAAGTCAGCGAGGGAGTGCAAAGGTCCCAGGGAACGGGGCGCGAGGGGGGGGGTGAGGTCAAAAGATTGGAAGGCCTCACGCGGGGGGGGGGGCACTAAAGCTGTGGAAAGTGACCCCAGCAACTGTCAGTTCCAAAACGGTTTAGATCTGGAAATGAGAGAAAGGGGAGTCTTATGCTGTGAACCTGGGGAATAAAAGCAGCTTTTGGTGAACCCCAGCCTTTTCCTCTTATTGTAGACCTTTTTGGTGTACCCCAGAATTCTCCATCTCGAGAGCAGTTTAAAGAAGCTCTACATGACTAGGTCTTTGTCATTTGTGCCTAGAGAGGGCCTACAATCAGCTTCCAAGCCCCAGATAGTTGCAATATCTAAGTGGCCCTCCCAGACTGCCTCTTTGCTCACCCCTTTCCTTCCTGAGGCCCCAATTTTCATGCTATTGAAGGACAAAGAAATGGCCAAGCACTTCAGGTAGTTCTTGTCTAAGAGTCCCCAAATTATAGGAAAATATTAATACAATGTGAGCCAGAAACTCCTTACACATTTGCCAGCAAAGCCCAGTCTCTTCCTTTCTTAAGGAGAGCTGTTCCTCTTCCAAATTAGAAAAACCTCTCTCTCCCCCACTCCATCCCTCCTTTCTTCCTCCCTTTTGATGGGTGCTGCCGAGTGGGTCGTGAATGTGGAAGATGAAGCAGTGATTAGAGAGGGGTCTGGGATCTAGCTTCCCCCCTTAGCAAATCTTCCATCTGTCTCTTAACTTGAAAAGTTTCTGCAAACTTTGGTTAGCACAGCGAAATGGGTCCTGGAAGAGGTCAACCTGCAACAGCCCTCCTTCCATTTCTTTCTCCTCCAGTTGCTAAGGGTTGCTAAGGTATCCAAGAATTTAGAAATGGAAGTTTGGAGCACAGGAGATAAAGGTGATTATAAAACAAAGGAACTTCAGTAAATGGGTTGAGACTGTAGATTTTGAGTGAGAGAGAGAGAGAGAGAGAGAGAGAGAGAGAGAGAGAGAGAGAGTTAGTTCACGGCCTGGGAAGTAAGGCCCCAGGAGAGGATATTCCTCTCTCCCCAGCTCAGGAGAGCTGATGGTCTACAGTCCCACAGACAAAGTCTGTCTAACCTCGGCTATCCTTTAGTAACTCTTCCTTCAGGTTGCTTTAGGCAAAGCTAAAAAGGAGAAGTGCCAGTGGCCGAGGGGCAGGAGAGGAGGCTGAAGCCCAACCTAGGGAAGGGCTTCAAAGAGACAGAGGAGCACCCTACACCCTACTCGTCTCTCATAGGACTTCTGGGCTAACTTAAAAACAAAACAAAACAAACAAACCAGCAACAGAAAGACACACTTTCCTTCCCAATCCACAACAACAGAAAAATGATCCAGAAATTCTGAGATTTAGGTACAATTAGGGGGGTGGAGAAACTGGAACCCCTCCCTGAAGAGGTGTGACTTTCCCTCTGGGGCAGGAAGCAAGAGCTAGCACAATGTCCAGTCTCAGAGAGGTCAAGGGGCTTCCGAGGTCATTTTGTGGTTCTAATACCAAGCTAATCGCCTAGAAAACGTGGCCTCTCCATGAACTCTCTATCCTGCCAACCTCCCGCCTCCAAACGCCAAGTGAGGCCTCAGGGAAAAGGGGCCAGCACATTCAGGTCTGAGGCCAGTCCACTGATGCCTCAGCCTGAGAAGTAAGGCCCCAGGAGAAAGAACAGAGCCCCCAAACCCAGAAGCGAAAAGAAAGGGAACTGAACACTGAGGCTCCAGGAGGCCTGGAGTTGGGGGGTGGGGGGGAGTGGGGAGGTTGGGGGAAGGACAAAAGAGAATTTCTCTGTCAGAGCACCTGGCCCTGAGCAGTTTCTCCTTTTCAGAGAGTAGAAGATTTGTCTAGAATCCCAAGCTAGACACCAGAAGAAAACCCAACTGCATTCACTTCTACCGGCTCCAAGGCTGGATTCTATTTTTCCAGGAGGCTGCTGAGACGACATGTCACTGGTAAACAGTATAGACGATCAGAGTCCCAGGAATACACTGAGTGTGTACCTTTCTAGACACAGGCTGGCACACGCACATACAGGCTCTCCCCCAAGCCCGCCTGCATTTTTCAAAAACCAGAAAGCACTTCTGAAAAGTCTCTCCAACAGCTTTCTTCCCTGGTGTTTTTCAGGGCCCTGACACTTCTGTCCCGACCAGTTCAAACACTCTCCAGGTGTCCAGGCCTCTCTCCTTCTCCGTCTCTGTCTCCCCAGCTCTTCCAAACATCAGTCATCATAAACTCCAGCAAATCTGCCCAAGCGGCCACCATAAAAACCCCACAAAGATAGTCGAAAAAGAAAAAGGACGAGTTGAGATTTTTTTCCTTTTACTTGTAAAAGACAGCCCATAAAATGATTTGAAAGGAAAAAAAAGTCACCCAAGCCAGGGCTTTGTTACCTTCTGTACCTCTTGCCTGCTCTCGCCTGAGCGCCAGAGCTCCGCTGCTCCCATTCATGACGAAAGGCTTCTTCCAAACTGAGAGAAAAAAGTTTTCAACTTTATGGTTCCAAAATTTTTCCCCCTTGCAGATCTGGGAGAGGCGGCTAAGACTTTTTTCCCTCAACAGCCGGTCTGCGGAGATTTGCTGTTGAATAATAACAAAGGAGAGAGGATACGTATTTAAAGAAAAGAAGTGATTAATGGTTGTCTGTATAATTCTCACATTTTTCTTAGCTCTTGTCTGCACAGAATGGCTGTGAACTTTAAGCACCATAGAAATCTTCGTCGTCGTCTTCTTCTTCTTTTCTTTCTTTTTTTCTTTTAAGATTCTATTCATACCTTCTAAGGAGCAGCTTTGATTTGATTCTTTAGAGACATTCCTAGGGGGAGACCTTATGGTTTTTAAGAACTGTTTTCCCCCCTCAACTAAGGGCTGTCTTATTGCCTCAAAACTAAAACATCACACCACACACCGGGAACAAGACTAAGCTACTTATCCTCCTCCAGGTCTACAGACAACCCTCCCTCCCTTCCTTCCTCCTTCCTTCCTCCTTCCTTCCTCCTTCCTTTCTTTCTTAATTTCTTTTTTTAAAAAAAAACTAATCTCTTGGTTGCATTTTAATGGGCAATTCTACTGCCCTGGGGACACTGGCCCAATGGGTTCTCTGGCCTTCCTCAGACTCCCGCTACCCTTACAGGCTAAACAAAGAAATGCAAAATAAACAACAGTCAAACATGAGGATGGTGTTGGCTCTTTATTTTCTGGAAAGAAATGGGACCAAAGGGGGAAAAAAGGCCAAAAACAAAAACCAAAACGACTTTTAATATATTCTCTGTGGAGCCTGGAACTTCTTAGCGAAAAATGTGGCTGCACCCTAGGCCTTTACTGCACCACGGACCCCAAGGCTAGAGTCCAGACCTTCGTTCGAACTTCTTGCCTGTACTGCACGGAAGTGACCCAAACCTGACAGAGGTTTGTGAGAATCACCTGGACCCCTTCCCCTCCCCCACTCCATTCTAGGGGTAATTGGGATCTCAGATACAGACAGCTATTTGGTCCCCAGCCTTACTTTCGATACTTTCTATGAGAAAGAAAATGAAAATTAATACAGGAGCAGGGCTTCACAAAAGAGGCCATTTGTCTTCTTGATTATCTATTTGCTTGTCAGAGTTTGAGCTATGGCACCGGCTAGTTCCTTTGTAATATAAAAATACTCTGAAAACCTGCAAACACCCAGAAACATCTGTGCAAAAAATTAGACTCATTAAAGTCTTAAACACCTCAGAGGAAAGCGGTACCTTCTTATGCAGGAAGGAAAGAGGCCGGCCTCGTGGAGTTCTCCCTCGAACTTTAATAACCAAAGAGCTGTCTGTCTAGAAGGAGACAGCTTAACTGCATTTTATTTGCTTATGACAAATAAATCACGGTATGAAAGACTTTGCTCTCCTTAAGCCTCTGGTGTCTTACAATGAAACACACACTCCCATTGGGGGCTGGGATCAGCCCTCCCAGTCCTTGCGATCCATTTTTGGACTGGAGGGTAAACCATTTTTTTTAAGCCTCAAACAAAATCTATCCACTCCAAAGGGAAAACAAACCAGTTACCACGATTTGGAAGCCTCTGAGGTAGAAATTCCCATTGGAGCCTCCAAAGCAAAACCAAAAACAAAAAACCCCACCTCATTGTGAGGCCAAATCCACAAGGGAGGGTGCTTAGCGTATACACAGGGCGGCACTTGTTCCTATCTTTAACGTCAACATTCCAACAAAAACACGATGTGACGGTCACAAGAAACCAAACATTTATTTCTGATGTCACTCTGTACAGGACACAAAATTTCACACCAAGGGAAGGTTCTAGTAGGCTCAGGCAGCCCCGGAGGTAGGAAGGGGCCTGGTTTGGAATGTAGGGAAGAGAACAAGGAAGAAGACATACATGACATAAAATAATAATAATATTAGCATTAATAATAATAATAATAAACGATGTAACAGTGATAACAACGGGAGAAGGCTCTGCAACATTGTCCTTCCAGAGTTAGGAGGGCCACAGCATTTTATTTCCTAATTTCACATTCATTTGTGGTCTAAGAAAAGGCCTCTGCTGAAGAACTGTGGATTGACCAGGAGACATTCCCAGCTCCCAGAACTCAGCTGCCCCTCACCCTGCCGGGCCTGAACAGGACCTTCTAGTAGAAGGCCCTCCTGGGTGTCTCAATCTCTTTATATATATATATATATATATTTCTTGGGTTCAGATTCCGGAACCCACGTTGTGAAGACCGCCCCTCGCTTCCCTTCTGTTCCCCCTTCTAAACCTATGGTGGAAGGGGGTGAGCAGTCATCCCCCACCCACCCACCCAAGGTGGGCACCGACAGGGAGAGAAGTTGTGTGTGTGTTTGTTACCGTGGCCAAAACACTGTGCTATCTGGCAGTCAGAGGGTGCATTCGCTGCGTGTCAGGAGTAAGGGACAAAGAAAGACAATCCAGGCTGCGGTCCAGCAGCGGCAGCAGCAGAGGCGGCAGCAGCGGCCGAGCCCGGCCTCATTTGTTAGCGAGTGTCGAGGTAATGGTCGCCACCGAGGCTCGTCCTCTCCTCGGCAGAGTAAACAAGACAGATGGGCCCAGGCCTGGCATGATTAAAGATGAAACGTGGATCCATCTTCACCAAAGCTGAAAACCAGGCGCAGCAGCCTTCTCCATTTCTCTTTCTGTCTTTTCCTTTCTTCCTTCTTCTTTTCTTTCTTTTCTTTTCTTTCTTTTTTTTTTAAGGAAGAAAGCAAGAGACTTGAATCTTGCTTCCGGAGGTCTTCACCCGGCTCCCTATTGTCGTTTCTATAAATAAGGCTTCCCTACCCCCCTTCTCTGTATTTATTCCTTATAGATAAAGTGGGAGTAGAGTAGATAGGGTTTTTTGTGGGCGAAGCCTGGGGACCCTCCCATAACCCCGAATCCCCCTTCGGTGCTCAAGCCCACCCCCGCCCCCCAGGTTCGAGCTCCTGCTTGGGGAGGGCACTAGAGCGCGGGAGGACCTCCATTGGGCCGGCCAGGGGGTCCTCCGGCTGTGCCCGAGGTGCCACCCGAGCGGATCTTGGTGTTGGGCAACTTGTGATCTTTTTTCCACTTCATGCGCCGATTCTGGAACCAGATCTTGATCTGGCGCTCCGACAGGCAAAGCGCGTGGGCGATCTCCACCCTCCGGCGCCGCGTCAGGTAGCGATTGTAGTGAAATTCCTTCTCCAGTTCGAGGACTTGCTGGCGAGTGTAGGCGGTCCGAGAGCGCTTGGGCTCCCCGCCGGAGTAATTGGGGTTTACTGGACACACACAGAGAGGGAGAAAGAGAAAGTTTTATTACCCCCGAAAGGGAGGAGGGAAAGCCCTTTCTTCCAGCTAACTTCAAGCCTCCAGGTCCTACCACCTCATCTTGAAGGGAGGGGGTCGGAAAAGGAAGACAGAAGTCGGGACGTAAGGAAAAGAAAAACCTCAAACTTTTGAAAGGCTAAGCTGTCGTCCTTGTTGCCTGGGGGAGGGGACACTGTGAGGAATCTTGGAAAGATTTCATCTCTCACTATTTGGCCTGAGGACCCCGGGTGGGAGAATGAAGGGTGGAAGAGGGAGGGGTGTTGCCCTAGACCTTCCCTGGGTTTAGACCCCACCCTCACTGCTCAGATTCCAAACAGTGCCTTCTCCCCAGTAAAAACTTTTGCCCACTTCTCCAGCCAAGGAACCAGCCTGGAAGAAAGGGAAAAAAGAAATACTGGAAGTTGATTCAACTCTCTGCTTAAGTACGGATTACTACCTCCTCCTCCTTTCTCCTCCCCTCCTCCCACACCCCTCCCCAACTTCCAACTTCACTGGGACTGCACATCCCTGGCGGAAAAAGTCGCTGGGAGAATGGAAAAAGAGGATGACTTCAAAGGCGCAGGGCCCACCAGGCCATAAAAATTTATGGGCGATGTAATTATGTGGCTCTGAAAACAGGAGACCGTAAATCTCTGGCAATGGCGAGTTTATAGCGGGGGACAATTGGCTTCCCCCAGCTCCCTCCCCCACATGCCTCGGAGGTCCCTTCGCTGTAAAGCGCCGGGGGTGGGAGGGGAAGGGATGCCCACGCACTCACCCGTGCTCACGTGAACTTTGCGCATCCAGGGGTAGACGACGGGTTCTTTGCACGCGGAGTGGGACGGGCTGGGATGCAGGGGGTTCTGGGCGCAGGGAGGCGGCGGGGGGCTGCTGCTGACCGCCTCGCAGCGCTGCCCGGGCTCCGGGAGGAGGGCCCCGGCTGGTGGCTGCACGGGAGCCCGAGGGGACAGCCCGGGTGGTGGCGGGGGCGGCGGGGGCGGCGGAGGCGGCGGGGGCCCGGGGTCTCGGCAGGCCGCGTAGCGCTGCACGGTGCAGGGCGCACGGCGCCCGAAGGCCGCCTCGGGCTGGAAGCCGCTCTCTCGCCTCTGGCTGCCGGCGTAGTACCCCGGCGAGTGGTCGCTGGGTAGGTAATCGCTCTGTGAATACTCCTCGCACGGAGGAAACTTGGGGTCGACATAGTTTGAGTTGATCAAAAAGGAACTCATAGCCATTAATTTCTGGGAATTGCCCACAAAATATACTAAAATTTATTCCGACCCCTGACTCGTTTTCCTGTTTCCGAAAGCCCTCCTACTTACTGTCAAGTGAACAAAGTTAGGGGCCCACGTGATCCTCCGAGCCAATGGCCACCCGGCCTGCGATTCCCGGATAAGGAAATCTGCTCACCCGGACCCTACTCCAGCCAAAGAGGTTTATTTCCCCTTCTCTCCCCCTCCCCACCCACCCAACACCAGGATTTACATAGGCTCCTGCGGGGCGACCCCCTCCTCGCCTGGCTTTCTCCGCAGTGGAGAGCGGCGAAGAGCTAGGAAGGAGTGAGCAGGTTAAGACTGGAGAGCTTGTTTTTGGGGGGCTGGGAAAAGCACAATCTCTGCATTCCCTCAGAAGTTGGGGTTCCGGGTGTATCCCCCTGCCCTACCTCACCTCTGCCACCCGTTCTCTTCCTTCCATAGGGCCCCATCTTCTCCCCAGGGTGAGTGGGAGCTCACGCACCGGGTGTCTGTGTGAGGTTAAGTGACTGGCGGGCCAGGGGGCTCCTTCTTGAAAGGGGCACCCACTAGGTTTGAGGGGCGCTATGCTTGGGGCTTCTCCCTGCAGCCAGTTGGGGAGGGGTAGGAGGTGAGTGAGGAGGCGTCGGGAGCTAGAGGGCGGGTGCGCGGAGGGACTTGTCAGAGATGAATGGAACCGCGGGCGGATCGATAGGAAATTCACGCACTAATTCGGGGAGACTTCGCCTTCCAAATCGCATTTAGCTGCACTATTAGCTTCTCTGTGTCTGTCAGTCTGTCCTCTCCTCCTAACCACTCCCTCCCTTTGACCCACAAGGCCCAAACTCGGAGAAACGACTTGACTTCCCGCACTAAAGATAGAAGCTGGAATAAAACAAAACCTGCAAGTTTCGAAAACAAATGGAGCAGTAATTTGCTAATTCCAGATTCATCGAAGCAATGCTAACCGTGGCGTCAAGAGTTCTTATTGCCGCTAAAGCTGCCACCTCTGCCTGTGTGATCAAGAGAAATTTCACATCCTTATGATCTAAGGAAAGGAGTCCTAGCGGTGACACCCCCACCAAGGAAGGACACACGCACTAGAACACCCATGGCAACCTCATATTTTTCAGGGCGCCATGTCCTGAACCTAATGAAATAGCGACCTCCGCATCCGTTTGAAAAGCAAATTTCCTTTGCCTTTGCACACTGCTTCCACACGAATTCCAATAAAGCACCCTAGACCCATAACAGAAAAGAACTAGGTTTGGACTTAAGGATAATTTTTTTAAAGCCAGCAACATTAAAAACCTCTTAAGTGAACAAGGATCCAGGCAGGCAAGGGTGACGCCTCAGGTAGAAGAGATTTCTCCTAACTAGTTGAGAGTGGAAAAGAAAGAAAAGGAAGAAGTCTTCTTGAAGCCAGTCACTGGATTGTCCTCATTTAGAAAGTAATCTATTTTTTCTTCTGGAAAAAAAATGAACGGAGTGTTTATGTCAACTACATATTCCCCTAGATACGAATTTGTGACCACAAAATTCCTTACACAAATTCGGATCTACAGGGTATATACAGAAGACAGACAGGTCTTCTCGGCCCAGGAAATTTCCAGTTCTCTTACTTTCGGTGCGTTCTTCTTTTGGGGTGTAGTTTGAATGCTTTCACTTTATTTCGTTTTGTTTTTAATTTTGAGTTCTGGGAGCAGAAAAAGACACTGTGGGTCCATTCTTAGGATTACAATATTTTCAACTCTGCTAGAAAAAGAATCAAAAATAAAAGCAGCCGTTGGGCAAAGGGACTCGAACCTCGTGGCTGCCGCGCGACTTTCGGTGGCGCATGAATTATGAGATGTAAACATTAGCTAAGTACAAAAGGAGGAAGGGTCATCCTGAGGCTGCCTCGAAGTCAGAATCAGGCCTTTCTGGGTGCCCTCAGTCCCTCCCCTCCCCCTATGACTTTTTTTTTTTATAAAGAAAAAAACAAAACCTCAAATCGGCTCCTCCCTTGCCCCAAGTCTTTACTTTGTGATCAAACGCATATCTAGATATTTTCCAAAGCAAAGGGAGGGGAGAAAGGCGACTGGGTGTGAAGGGGGCATAATAAAAGTCCTTTTGGAAAAACTGAATGGTAAAAAGAGGGAGAAACAGCTGTGAAGAAAAATGCTGGGAGACCAAGCAGATGGGGACTCCCGGATATTTAATGACGGGCAATTCCGTTTACAACCTGAGAAAAAGATCAAAGGCGCTTCATTTCCGAATGAAGAGCAATGAGGAACCATAAAAGTTGCAGCCAGATGATGCGCAGACCCCTCCCAGCCTCCCATATCCCTCCTACCTCCTGGGGACTGGGATGAAGGGACAGTCCTGTAGAGGTGTGGGGAGGACCTCCTTTATGCACTTCTTAGCCCCAGGCAGAGATTCTCTGTCTAGAGGCACACTAACTGGGCCCATCCACCTGCTTGGGTTGCTGGCAATGGGGCCAAAATGGGATTCTGGCGTTTGAGAATGAACATCCCAGTAACTGTTGGTTTAGTAAACTGGAAAAATGAGAAATTGAGCTAGAAGGGACTGAAGCTTAAACCCTGAGAGCTGTGACCAGGTGAGGGCCACTGAGGCAGGGAGAAACTTCCTTACCACCCAGCTTCCTAGGTTTAAGCAATACACTTTTGTCCTTACTGAGTGGATTAGAACACTGTCAATTTCACGAATGCACACAGATCAGCCAAAACAACTGTCTAACTCACCCACACAGAAACCAGGAACTGGGTAGGAGAGATCCCACCTGCAGGCAAATGGGTCCAGAGACCTCTGTTTCTGTTATTTGTTTTGTTTTTAACCTACTACATCTAGGCATTGCAATAGTGGCCTCTGGGTTTGGCTTCTAACCCAAATACCCTCCTAGCTAGCTAGACCAGACTCATATATAACTAGAGAGAAAAAATATATTGTAGAGACAGGGTTCCATTTGGTCATCCATAGACAAAGTGTATTGCTTTGATTCCCCCACCAGCTCCCTAGCATCAAGCAAGAACCAAGTCTTCTCAAAGAGCATTTAGGGGTTCGACCACCCACTCCAACTGCCCAGGCCCTTCCCCTACCCCCGTACCTCCCTCTCTTTTATATTGATCTAATCCATCTGCGACTTGGGATAGCATCGAGGCTGGTTTCTTCCTGATCCACACCTAACAAGAGATGTGGCCCAGGTGTCCTGAGCACCAAGAGTGAGAGGAATGGGGGTAAAGAGACTCCCTGGTCAGTGAAATTTTCGCTTCTGAGAACTGGAGAGCCACCACCTGCCCTCCTACCAACCCCCCCCTCCACACTCCATCTCTGTGTAGACGCTAGGGGCTAAAGACAGGATTTATCAGCAACCCCCAGGACAGAGCTCACTACAGCTTGAGCCAGCCTCACCTTTCTACGCCCGGAATACCAACAACAATAAGCCTAACAATAAAAATACACAGAGCCAGGGGCGTGTGCACCTTCTGTACCACCTCTCTAGAGTTTCCAGGTTCTTTGAAGACCACTTGACTGCCTTCCCCTGGCAGCCACAGGTTGCTACTGTGACCTCTCGCTGCCCAGCCCACCCCGCCTCCGCCATCACAGGCATGCCCCGGCCCAGCAAAAAAGCATCCACCTTTTATGGGCGAGTTGGAAGTGAAGCAGAGAGGAAAGAAACCCCAGCAGAGGGCCAACATGACGCTAGTCCCCAGCGGGCCCGAGCACCCCAAGCGCACTGAACGGAGCAAGGGACTGAGCCGGCAAGAGTACTCACCCAGCCGCTCGCCGCCTACTCCCGGCTGACCCGCCGTGGGCCCGCTGAGCAACAGCTGAGCTCGCTCCTGTCCACTATTGTGTGTCCGGAAAACCGAACCGCGGCTGCGGGCAAAGGAACCACAGGCCCCCTAGGAGGCCGGAAAAAGATTTTTTTTTGGTGTGTTTTTGTTTTTGAAGCGCAAGTTTTCGTATTAATCTCATACTTTGGCAGTCTTTGTTAAACGGTTAGGCGCATCACGAGGCTCTCGAACATTTTAATAATTTTTAGACGCCGTGACCTGCGGTTCACCCCTCTCCGGGCCTCCCCCCACGAGCAGGCAGTTACTATAATATGCTCACGCAGTTCGCTCGGTCATATTGAATTTTGCGCAGGTCATTACTTGGGAGAAAAATGACAGAGCAGGAATTTGATTCAGCTTGCCCTCTCCAGCTCGACTTTTCTCTCCCCCCCCAACCCCACCCCAAAAAAGTCTCCATTGGAATACAATTCAGGCGGCCCCGCCCCCGCTTTGATTTTTCAATCATTCCTATATTTTTGTCAACTCCGGCTCCCAGGGCTAAGAGCAAAAGCCTGTGGTCCCGTGGAGGGAATCCTTCTGAGGCCTGAGCAACTAACTAATTATGCTGGCACTGGCACCTGAAGGGCAAGAAGTATGTCACTGGGCATCTGAACCCTAGAAAACCAGCCTGACACAAGGGTTTCCTTCCTTGGGCTCTTTTCCTAAATGCCTGCACCCTCAGGGCCTGCATCGACCGAGACCCTGCTACCCTCTTCAACCATTTTACTTGTGGCCCCAAATGCCAGATACATGGCCATTTCTGCCGAAACTTTAGAGGCCCCAGAATTCCAGAAATGACTTTTCTACCTCTCTGGAATAGAGTTTGATCCACAGCAGATCCCATTGAGGAAGAGGAAACTCAGAGAAGGACCAGGCTGCACTGGTCAAAAGCAGGGAACTTGAGGACCTGGTTTTCAGAGGTTTTAATAGTCCCTGAAAACAAAACACCCCCCCTTCATTTTTTTAAGAATATAGTTCTCATTTATTCAGCAGCTCTTGGCCCTTCCTCCATCACCATCAGAAAGACCTGGGTTTTAAAATCTAGTGGAATGTCTACAATGTGTCCTTCCTCTTCTCTGCCCCCCCCCCAGTAGACTGGCTGATGTAGTCTAGACAACTCCCCTTCCACCCAGTTAAGTTAGGCCAAACCTAGTGTGAGCGGGGCAGAGTGGTATCCTCTAGAAAGGATAGGTTAGGGCAAGGCAGCCAGTTTGGTCTGGGATAGCAGAAGTCACTTTTCCCTTCCTGCAGTCTTTTTAGCCTGGGACCTTGGACCACTCCAGTCTATTCCAGAGTTCTAAATTTGTCAACATTTTCTTCTGAGACGTAGGCAAATGAGACAAAGAGGGAACCAAAAGAAATAGATTCTCCTCTTGAAGCCCTGACCTTGGCTCCTCAGGACCCAATAACCCCCCTCTGGACACCCCCAGTGATTTCACTTGAGGAGTAAATAGAAATGATTCCATACACCCTTTGGTTGGGAGGGGGAAACTGGGGTTAAATTGCCTTAAAATTTACTGTTTTTTATTCTTTGGCTTTATTTCAAAATATTTTACGAAAGCTCCCAGCCTATGCCCATTGTAGGACAAACACCCACAGTGCACCTCCTATAGCGAATGCTTAGAAGAGACTGTGATGACATCTCATAATGTAACAGTCATTTCAGGATCCAAAATAGGCATATGCCTTAGTGTAATAATCACGGTCTCTAGGAAGCCTTTCACTTATGAGCTAAGCTTAATGCATAGACCGGGGGTTCATTTCAGGTCGCCTGCTTCAACTCCCGCTACAAAGATCTCCAAGAGATCATTAAGTATTTTTCCATCACACTTGCCCTCCCTCTTCCAAAGAGGGAGAGAGTGGATCTGGATGAACCTCCAAATGGAGGCTGGGGAGAGAAGGAGCGAACTGCTTTTCACTGTCCTACTTCTTAAACACGACATGTAAAGAGGATTAGGAATTTTTAAAAAAATCCCTAGTACTGGCCCAAAGCCTTAAAGTCCAGTACCTGGAACTATTCTAGGAACTAGGGGTCTGGGAAGACAGGGCTACCTCCCCCAGAGGCGGAGGGGCACGCAGTTGGTCCCTTTAGGGCAAGCAGGGTGGAGCTGCTGCTAGCGAGAAGCAAGACTTCACCTTGGAAGCCTTCTTTTGGCCCTGCCAAACGTCCTGCAAGGACGTGTGGGTAATTGGATTTTTTAAATGTGTGCGGCTGGGTAGGTTTTAATTAAATTTTATATGGTGACTCAAAGGTTATCTTTGGGAGAGAAAATTGCGTGGAGGATTCGCCACGCCCCGGAGCGCTGTCTTTTGTGCGGCTCTCCACCAGCGGCAGCACAGCTTTAGCAGAATAGTTTCCTCCTTCCTCAGTTTCCCCTCCCCCAGATATCTGCCTTTCCCCTATCCCACTTCTGCTTCCTCCATCCCTTACATCTCCCAGCTCCCTTGTCTTCCTTACCTCCAGCATCCCATGCTCTCTCTTCTCTCTTCACACATACAACCCCCTCCCCCTCTCCCACCCCGCCCCCGCCGCTAGACGCCTGGGCCGCCGGGATCACGCATGCACGTAAACTTTTGACCCTCCAACTTTGCGACCCCTCCGTCAATAACACTGGCCTCACTGCTCAGGGTCTCCTTCTGCTGTGCGGACTGCAGAGACCCAAGAGCAAAACATCTTCCTTGCCCCTCCCCTTTGGCCACCTTGTGTTCCCACCCCACCCCAAGAAAGAACCTTAGACTTGGGGAATAGAAGTTCTAGATTATTAAATAACTCCCCCCGGGGGGGTTTGCAGCACTGACCACACTGCCTTCATTTTCATAGGTCTCTTTGGTTGAGATGCCAGCAAGGGCTTTTGACTGCCCACCCACCCTCCTTCGTTCTTGTCTGGAAGAGTGAGGCTGAGGTTGCTGAGTGAAGGGCTATGGGAACCGCAGAATGGGGTGACCTGGAAACGAGTGGTTTCTACGGTGAAGAATGAAAACAGCTTGAAGCAGGACTTCCTTGGAATCGGAGGAGTCTACTGGGCCCTTGGGGGGTGGAAAGAGATCTGGGTTTCAACAAAGCAGACCCGGCGGGGCCCGGGGCCACCTTGAGCGGTCGCCTGCTGGCGTCTCAGAGACCCTAGCCTGGCTGTGAACTTGGTCTAAGGCGGACTCTACTGGCAGATGCGGGAAGTTACAGCCTCTGCCTCCCAGCCGGCGCAGCAGCCCCGCAGTGGACCAGCGCGCTTTCGGTTTCCCATCTGCCCAAATACCACCTCTCAGGTTCCCATCTGTTGCAGGGAAAGGTTTCATTTCTCCTTCCGTGGGGTACTTGGGAGTCGTAAAGCAGGAAGAAGAGAGAGAAGGGAGAAAGAGAAAGGAAGATGGAATATAGAAAGAAAAATAGGTGCATAAACTGACTCTAAATTCCCCAAGAGGCGACCCCCTTGTGCATGCCGTCATTCTCCCTCCACTGGACTTCTAAGTGCTTGGGGCCATGCAGACTGCCCCCTTTCCCACTTAGGGGTAGGAGGAGGTTAGGCAAGCCAGCCTCAGGCCTACGAATTATTCCTCGCTGGATGATTCATTCTATCCCACCGGGATCTGAAGTCATGGGCCCAGCCGCAAGGCCCGCAGTACTGCCTGCAGCCACGTGCACGGCCCCAGTCCTTTAAAAGACAAGAGCATGGCCTGGATGCCTAGGAGCCTTGGCCAAGGACAAGATGCTGCAAGGTGCTTCAGAGGATACATCTTCCTCTCTCAAAGGAAATAAGGAGAGGAGAGACAGGAGGGAGGAACTTAAGGTATAAAGGAAAGGAAAGAAGAGGGTGCCAGAAAAAGTAAAACTCGAGGAGGGGATGCTATGTGGCCGACAGGTTTCCGGATTACCCGGAATTTGATCTTATCTAGGACTTTAAACCCACTACCTCCTCCTCCACCACCACCACCATGACCTCCTCCTCCTCTTCCTCCTATTAGAGCTCCTAACTCAATGAATTCTCCATAAATTTACCTAAAGAACGGAGGAAAAGTCGTCTAAACCTGTAGGCATACCGCCCTGTCCTGCAAAAGCCGCTGAGGTGGTGGTGTGGCTGGCAGCGGGTAATGTATGCGGCACAGGCCTGGAGCCCCGTGTAGGCCGGCGCTGCGCACCCCCCCCACCCCGTCTGCTGACCTCTGCGTGATCCCGGACTCTATGAATTATTGATGAGATATGAGCGTTGATTTCCCCTTTCAGGATGCAATCTCCATTATATTGTTAAAATGGCGATTTAATCGTTGAGAATAGCTTTGGTGGGGTTTTTTCCCCCAACTCATTTGCGCCTCCTTCCTTTTCATTTAACTCTCTTAATTAAATCCTTTAACAGATTTTAATCACTTTTTGGAGGGAAGGGTAGGAGGAAGAGGAAGGCCACAACACCATCACTACCACCAACAACCAATGGGACACCAAAACGACCAAGCAGAACAACCCTGAAAAGCTTCAGGAAGCTTCTACCTTTGGGAAGTTGGAAGGAAGGTGAGGAGGGTTAGTAACTCCTCTAAAAAGATGCCTTTGGGAACCTCTACCAGAGACAGCATCAGAGAACTGGAAAGACAGACCTGAGTGAGGAAGACACATTAGGAGGTGTCTAGTCTACCCCTAGGAGATTTGGGGGTGGGGTGGGAGACCAATTGCAACAACCAAGTCAGGCTTACCCTTGCAGAGAAGTCCAGGGACTTTGAGCTCGGGAGGGTCACAGGATTCTTGTGGGAAGCAACTATCCTATCTTGGCCTCAGGGACACTTAGGGAGAAATGTCCAGTCTCCTTAAAGGGCCCCCATGGCTCCCCTCCCCCTTCCCAAACAGCTCAGTTTCCATGTGGTGTCTGGGTTAATTAATACGGATGTGTAACTGCGCCGCGGCAATCGATAGGCCCTGCTGTGGGCAGATCCCAGCCTCAAAATCCAATTACTCTAAAAACCTCCAAAAAGGAATAAAGTGACCGGTAGTGCCTACTCCTAAAAATGGGGGAGGGGAGAGTCTTATTAGCCCTGTCTTCTCAGGTTGGCCTGCTAGAATCCACTAGAATCCACACAGTGATGATACTTATATTCCAGGAGAGCTGTCCCAGGAAGGGACCGAATTTGAGGATACATGCCGAACCCTCTCTGCCTTTTCCTCTGCTTTGAATCCTTGGCTTCTCTCCCAGCATTCAGATCCCAGGGATAAAAGAACCAGGAAGGGGGAAAAGAAACTGGTTGTTGGCTCTCCCGGTTCTGCCCTCTCACAGCCAGGGAAGGGTTAAGTGTCCCTGCTGCAGTTATGGAGAGGAAGCTGATGAAATATGGGCACTTGGAACTCCAGGCTAGGCCGCTTTCCTGTTTACACTTCTTTATACTTCCTCCCATCCCTGTGGCCACAGAGAAACAAAACAAAACAAACAATCAAATAAAACAAAACAAAATCAAATTGTCCTTCAAGTGGTGGCTCTGCCCCTAGGGTAGACGTTTTGGCAAGAGGGTGCTTGGCTTGGTTTGTCTCTCAGAGATTGAGGCCTAGCCATGTGGGGAGAGGAAACACTGGGAAAGGAGAGAGAAGAGATCTGGAGGCAGTAAAGCAATGTGTCCAGAAAGGAAATGGAGAAGGGGGGGCGGGGAGGGGGAGAGAGGAAGAGGAATGAGGAAAGGGAAGGAAAAGAAGAAAAAAGGAGGAGGAGGAAGAAGAGGAAGGAAGGGAGGCAGAGGCAGCGCAAGTCTGAGGCGAGGACAGTTCTTTGTACCAGCAACCCTTTCATGTTCTTCACGGCCTCTCTCCCCAACTTGCCCTGGCGGCAGTTCAGAGAACAGTTACCCCAGAAAGCCAAGCTGGGGGATGAGGAAGTCCACTGGGATTTTCTTCCCCCTCTGAGATCTGCTTAGAGTCATAGGAGACCATCCAAGGGGGCTACTTCTGAGGGAAAACCAGGCACTCGTGCCTGGGAACACCTCTTCGCCATTCTGAAAGATTGATCTAAATATGCCCCATAGATGTCTCAAGGCTGTCGGCCTCGAACCTTCTATCAGAGTTTGCAAAACTGACATGCAAAGTGGAGGGAGAATGCTTGTCAGGGACAAACCTGAGGACCTAGAGTCTCAGGACCCTAAGAAGGAATACAGAAAGCCAGATAGAGTGAGGTCAGAAGAAACCAGGAAAAAGGATTCTCTCAGAATCCCCAGGTTAGAGTCTGCTACCCTTGCCTGTCTCCTTTATGCTCCTTTCAGCTGCTTTGAAGCCGGCAGAAGCCAACCCTCCAAAGTGTATTCATATTTTAACTGCTGCTGGCTTCCTTTGATCCTTTGGGAGTGGTAAAGAGTGTCCTTTACAAGGGGTGTAAATGCCCATCCTTCTTAGGGAGATGCCTGGGTGAGGATCCCAAGCCCTTGGTCTCTTTCCTCTGTTCTTAGAGCTCATTGAGGGTCTCCTATCGGTTGGGTGTAGGCAAGGAAGGGTGAGCTCGAAAAAACAGAGAAGAGTAAAGGGCAGAGCAAGAAGAGGGGAGCACTGGTAACCCTTTCATGGGAAGCAGGGAAGCCCTGTGGCCCTTCTTTGTCAGGGATTAGAAGCCCCTCAAAATGCCAAATCCTATCTGAGGAATTATCCACCAGAGTTGGTGAGTCCAGAAACAGTGAGCTTGCCCGAAGCAGGAGCACCAGAGGCAATGGCTCCAGAGGTCTTAGTTAAGAGGGTGGGGAGACACATCCATTTGATCGGTAAGAGGATTCTAGCTTTTAGAAAGGTGACTTTTCCTTAGAAAACAAGGCTCCCATGGAGGGGAGCAAATTTGGAAACACTTCTGGATGCGGTGCTACAAAACAAAGAGACCATTCAGAGTCCAGAGGGGAATGAAGAGGAAAGAGAAAAGACAGCACCTTGGTCTCTTTGGGGACCTATGTTCCTGGGCAGGTTGTATTTGTGACTGGCTGGTTAGATATACCTACGTCCTCCAGACCTGGAAGGCAGCTCTGTTCTTTCAGATCTCTTTTCAGAAATTAGGTTTGGAACTGAAGACTATGGAACCCCCCCCCCCAACATCCCTCATTTTAACTCAAGTTCCTTCTTAGAAACCAGCACAAGAAAATCAAACTGGGACCAACAAGCTGAAGTTGGGTATAAGAATACCGAGTTCTCCCATTCTAGAGAATCCTGGGGAGACTAGGAGACTATGGGAAGTGCAGGGGGATGTTTTTTATGGGGAACATGAATCCCAAACCCAGAGAGCATTCTAGGATAAGGTGGCCCACAGCAGCCGCCTTTCCCTGGCTCTGTCTCTCAACTATACCCAGGGAAAAGTGCCCGCCTGGATGCCTTCAACATGGCCCAGATGAACCAATCTCATGATGTTTCTCTCCTGGGGGGTAAGGGAAGATCTACCTGAAGATAGTCAGCAGAGAAACACCCCTCCGCCACACCCAAACTTTATTCCAGCTGTCCGCACCCCCTCCTTCTTGGACCCTAACTTCCAAAGATATTGAAGGAGCATGGATCCCACATGAACCCCTTTCTCCACAGAGTCCGAGGGTGCTCCCGTAAATAAGCAGCAGACACCTCCCACCACTGAGGATTTACAGAACTGAGCCCACACTTTAGCCCCCCCCCACTTTCTCAGAACTGGGTATATGTTAAAAACAAAAACAAAACTGTTACATTTCCCCTGTCTACAGCCCTACTGGAAACAAAATTTTCTCCTCCCATTCCAAGCCCCAAAACTGCAAGGGAAGAAATCGAAAGCTGGAAGCGACTTACTGTGGAGTGCTGGGCCTGGGCTCTGGCCACTGCCTTCCTGGGCTTTTCCGGCTGCTCCAAGCTGGAAGAGCGCTCACCTACCTCTGCCCCCTTCCCCACCACAGTGAGCAGTTAAAGTGTCACTTAACCTTCTGGAGAATGTGAAATATACCGCGCGGTGTCAACTCCCCAAAACCATAAAACTAACTTTATGGACCTCACGTGACTTTCTCGAGCCAGTGAGGGGTATCTGTCTGACTTCTCGGCGATTTTTACGATCTAACTTCGAGATAAAACCCCTATCCATTTGACATCTAAATGTCATAGCGACTTTTGGGATAGTTTGCTTTCGGCAAAGGGGGACAAAGTCATGGGGTGAGAGGGAAGGAGGGCCCAATAGACCCTCCAAGACCCTCGCCATCTCCTCACCGACTCCCCCTCCCCCCAGGTCCTGTAAGAAGTTGGGCCCAGCTGGAAGGGATTGACCGGGTAAGTGTCCAGACTTGACTCTTCTGCTCAGGGTGGAGGCTGAACTGGATGGATGAAGACTGGGCCCTGGTCCTGAACCAGGCTGGAGGGGGAGCCAGGGGCCTTTCAGGAGGAACCCTAATCAAGAGGGGAAGGTCAGTCGGGACCCCTGGAGAGGAGGACCCCTTGAAAAGTGCAGAGAAGGCCAAGTGAGACAGGAAACCTTTGAAATTGAATTGTGGTTTGGTTTTTTGTTTGGTTTGGTTTGGTTTTGTTTTTCTTTAGTGGGCAGCAGAGCTTGACTGGGATTTGGAACAGGAGACTGGGCATCTGGGCAGGCCTTTACCAGTCTCAAAATACCAGGAGTCTTCTTGCTCAGGACTTAGGCCCAAATAACTCTTCCTGGAGCATTTTTTTCAGAGGCTTTGCAAGTCACCTGGAGGGAAGTCAGGATGGAGTCCAGCTAAGGCCCATATGAAGTTCCTGGGCCTCTCACCACCCCAGGCAGGACGGCCTGTCTCCTGGCCCAACTTTGGTGGCTTCAAGGGGTTTCTGGCAGACATCCTACTTCCCCTTCCCTGTGCCCTAGATTTATGGGAGATGGTCTCAGGATAGCTTGTGCCCAGTGGTGAAAGAGGCAGGCCCTCAGAGAAAAGACAAGGAGAAGGCAATGGAGTGGGGGAAACATTTATTTGACTTCAAGGAAAGCTACAGACATACCAAAAGCTAATCACTGAGACAGGCCTGGCAAAGACAGATCCCACACACAGCATCCCCTCGCTGGCTACAAATGGTCTCAGAAGCGAAATGGGTGAGGAAGTGGTTGGCCTGACCCAGACTAGCCCCATATTTACAAGCTTTGGGCCTTCAAGCCAGGCCCACAAATTCACAGAGAAAAATCACAAGACATTTTACACCGAGGCTTATTTCTGATTCCATACACTCCCAGGCCAGGCCTTGTGGGGCCTACCAGGCAGCAGGCGCTTAGCTTATCGCTTACTCCTTTCCTTTCCTCTTCTCAACATCCACACTTTGGTCCTTCCCTGGCCCCTTCCCACCCCAGGAACAAGCCACAGCTCCGGAGTCCTGGGCCTAGGGAGTGGGAGCTGAAGACGGATGAAGTGGGTAAAAAGAGACACAATCATAGACTCTATTTCTCAAGCCAGCTCAGCTGGGCCCAGCACTACCTCAACTGCTGCCCCTTATGGAAGTTTCCAGCTGAAACTCAAAATACAGCCATTATCCTTTTTATAAATAAGTTAGAACACACACAGGGAAGGGAAGTCACATTAAACATGCGAATTTCTTTTTCTTTTCTTTTTCCTGGGGAAAGGGGTGCACCCACAGACACGAGGACACTCAGAAACACTGGCAATTGGGGGCGAGCCGAGGGAGGTGGGGAGCATGGAGGGGAAATAATAATAATTATAATTATTAACAATAATAACAAGATAACCAGTCCAGGAGAGAGGGAGCCATGGGAAGACCTAAGACCAAACGAAAAATTGTAACACAAGGCTGGGGCGAGACAGGCTCGTGGGAACAGGTTCCCAGCGGGCAGCGGCGGTGCAGGGAGGGTTGGAAGGGTCGGGCTGGGGGTGGTGCGGGCTCTTGGGCCGCCCAGGGCTCCTCCGGATGGGCTCATGGTTGGAAGGCGCTGCCGGCTGTAGCCAGGCTCATACTTTTCAGTTTGTTGTCTTTCTTCCACTTCATGCGACGGTTCTGGAACCAGATTTTGATCTGACGCTCGGACAGGCAGAGCGCGTGGGCGATCTCGATGCGTCGCCGCCTGGTCAGGTAGCGATTGAAGTGGAATTCCTTCTCCAGCTCCAGGGTCTGGTAGCGAGTATAGGCGGTCCGGGCCCTTTTCCCGTCTGGCCCAGTCATATCTAGAGCAGTTAGAGAAGAGCCCGCAGGCAACGTTATTCCGGTTAAAGGAGGGGGCACTGAGTGGGAGGGGGCGGGGAGCAGGACCCAGGCGTCCCCAGCACCCTGCTCACCGCAGCTCCAATCCTCCTCACTCCAGGTGCCCGCATCCAGCCTCTATTTCTTCATCCCCCCTTCTCCAGCAGCCCCCACTTCTGGTGCTAGCAAATGCTCCCGGCTTTGTCTCTTGCTCCTTCCCAGTGCCTCACCCTAGGCTGGGTTCAGGCGGCCTTTAGCCCCGGAAGGGAGGAGAGCCGCTGCACTTTTGCCCTAGAAAGCTCCGTTTACAGCCCATTTCTTCCTTGCTAGCTGCACCTCAAAATTTCGGGAATAAACAGGACCCCTCCCTACAATACACAAATCCCATCTTTCAACCCAAAGCCGGTGACTAGCTGGGTAAATAAAACCTAAACTGAGCCCCGCAACAAATTGTTTTTAGAAAAATGCCCACCCCCAGCAAAAGACCCTGTTTGGCTCTGTTCATGGAGCTGTGGGGACCCCTTTGAACAGTTCTCCCTCTTGGGGGGGGTGAATCTATATTTGAGGCAAAGTCAAGCTTTCCTCACAGACCCCCCCCCTCACCCCCAGCACAGGGCAGGGATACGAAGAGGACAAAAAAGAGATGGAGAATTACCGTGGCTGATGTGAAGCTTCCTCATCCAGGGGAATATCTGTGGAGTCTGCCCCTCGGGCGCGGCTGTAGTGGTGGCCATGGGTTCTGGCTGTGCCCGAGCCAGGCTCGGGCTGCTTAGCTGGCTTGCCGCTTCCTCAGGCTCGGAGGACGCGCTGGCCTCGTCTATTTCGGTGAAATTGGCGCTGGAGCTGGCTGGGGTCGCCTGGTCGGAAGGGGACGAAGCAGCGGGCTTGGCGCCGTGGCTGTCGCCGTTGGTGCAGGGCAGGGACTCAGGCGAGGACAGGGAGCAGCTGGACGTCGCCTGCCTGAAGCGGGGCTCCTGGGCTGACGCGGGGAAGGCGCGCGAGCTCTCGCCCACCGCCCCAAAGTGGCTGGAGGAGGCCGAGGAGCGGTTGACGCTGAGATCCATCCCATTGTAATTGTAGCCGTAAGAGCCGGTGTGCATGGCAGCGGGATCCCTGTAAGAGCCGCTCAGAGAGCTGCCACTGCCATAATTTAGCAACTGATAGTCCGGGCCATTTGGATAACGCCCCGAGAAGGAGTTTACAAAGTACGAGCTCATTTGGGTGATTTTGGAGGGCTTGATTTGTGGATCGTGGTCGTTATAACCCTGTGCTTCACGATTTATGATGTATTAATGAATTATAGCGATGCACTGTACTTCGTTTTGCTATGTATGCGGCCAAATATGGGGGGGGTTGGAAGGGGGATGGGGGGGCGTTAGGGAATCACGTGCTTTTGTTGACCAGTCGTAAATTCTCGCTGATGACCTCAAGAGGTAATTCATGCTCTATGGTTACAAATAATGACGATCCGAGAATCGTTAGGGCCGATTCAATGCGAGCCTCCGAGGGGGGGGGGGGGGGAGAAAGAGAGAAGGGGGAGAAACAGGGAGAAGGTTGGCGTTGGCCTCTAAGCAGAGCGCGCCACCTCCCGGCGATTGACGGGAGCGCGGGCCGCAGGCCGCCATGCCGGCGTCGGCAGCCTCCCAACTGGCTATGTGCAACCGCCAAGCAAGAAAGAAAGGCGGCCCCGCGGCTCAAAAGCAGGGTTGAACCTTTAGGAAGATAGGTTTGAGTATTTTGCCCACTTTGTTAGAGTGAGATTATTTTCTCTATTTATGTCTTCCTCTCTGGCATTATTATCATCATTTATTATTACTATTATTATTTTAACTCTGGATAGTATGATCAAGGATTTAGTTGCCTGACTTTCCCTCTTTAAGCTTTGTCAGTCCCCAAGTTGGGTAAGGAAATGAGGGAGGAAGGGTTAGAAGTTGTGTGTGAAAAAAACAATTATTACGAGTTATCTCCGTTAGCTCAACCAGGCCTCCTTACTGGAGAGGAGGCTTCGGTTTCGGGTCCAAAACGCCAGAGAGCCGCAGGGCTGGGCAGGAGGCTGGAAGAGGCAGAGAAGCTCTTCGTTCTCCTGGGCCCCTGGGAAGTTTGAAATTCTTCTGATCTCGCATCCTTAGCATAGGCCTAGGAACCGAGCTGGACAGGGACCCTGGAAGAGGAACACAGCCGGGGATAGGCAGCCCAGAGCAGCCACCGCCTAGGTGGTGGGGATTTGGGTGACAACTCGTACGTGAGAGTTTGGGGTTAAAACAGAACCTCGTAACAATCTCACCAGATGCCAGCTACCGCATTCGGAGGCCAGATCCGAAGCCTCGTTCTGCTGGTGGCTAACAGTTGGAGAATTTGCTCATCTGCCTTCCAGCCTTCCTAGGAAGGGGTTCAGAAGACCGGGGCCCCTTGCTGAGCCCGCTGGGCGGCCAGAGACCTCCGCAGCTGGGCCCCTTCTGCCAGGCGGCTATTTTCTTTAAAAATAAAAAAGGGAGAGAGGGAGGAGGAAGAAAAGAAAATGGTGCCTGCAGCTTGCGGCTTGGGTGAGAATGGGAGCAGAGAAAGAATAAACCGTTTTGGGTAGAGAAGATGAGACCAAATGCCCCATCACCTGCTCCCCTGTCCTCAGGTTTCCAAAGAGCCTGCTCCCGGGTTCTCGTTCTCTTCCTTGCCATCGAACTCCTACTTAATATGGGAAGGGGCACCCTGAAGCCTGTAGACAAACTGTGGAGAGATGCCCAGTGGCCTCATTTTTCAGTCTCCGGAGCAATAGGCCAGAGAGCCGAGGGCCAAGGCCGGCAGAGACAGCCATGTGGGCGGGCCAAAGGCCAGGGGCCTTGGCTAGCAGAAGACAGAAAAACGCTGCAGAGGCGCCCAGACCCGCCCAACTCTGTCTCTCCAGGGCTCTGGGCTAGGAGGCTTCCAGTGGCATTCCTCCAGAGTCTCACTACCTAGGCAAGCTTAAGGAACGAGAGGGGAAAAGGCTTCTCTCCATCATCCCTCCCTCAAGTCTGAGTAGGAGAGGCAATTATGAATTTAGCACGAGGGAGGCACAACCAACGCTGGAGCCTGGGAGGACCTATGGCTGGCCCCTGCTTTTGATTCCTGCTTTTATCTCAGCTGTGACTCCGGAATTGAGTCTGGTGCCTGGAAAGGCCCTGAGGCGACCATGGTTCTCACCTTTGCTGTTCAGGCTTAGGAACGACAGGGTTTGCTGGGGCTATGGAGGGGGAAAAATGGCAGGGAAGAATTGGATGTGACTGAGCTGCGAGTTTTCACGTCTTTATTATTATCATCATCATCATAATCATTATTAATAATATTAATATTATTACCGAAGTATTTCACGTCCCGAGCTAAGACAAGACTACAAACACAACACATAGAAAATTAATAAAATAGAACTTTGTTTTCTTCTGAGGCTCCTCTTCTTAATTCTAGGTAGTATGTGCTCCTTCCAGTGGTTTTGGGGAGGGGATAGGAAAGACAAGTCTGGGGTAGGGAGTCTTTCAGGTCCCTGCTGAGGGGACAGAGAATCTACCATTGAACCGTGCACGGGGGACATGGACGAAATGAGACTCGACAAGGACAAGAGCATTCTGCTCTGCTTCCAGAGACGTCAAGTGAGTCCGATTCTCAGTTCTCACCAGGGAGTCTGATGAGGCCAAGGTGGGTTCTTCGGGGAGGGAGGAGGCGCTGGGGTGCTGGGTGGGCAGCCTCCAAGCGCCCAGGAAGAGTTCTGCGGGCGGGGACGTCCAGGAGAGCGCTTGGGCCCCGCCCGTCTTGCGCTGGAGAGCAAGTCCCCAGACTCCCCCCGACCGCAGAGCCTTCTGGGGCTTTCGGGTGCCCTCGGTTCCCCCACAGGCCTCTCCCTTCGCGTCCCCCCTCCCTTTGCAGCACCTTCACTCGGCTGGTTTTTCTTCCTCCTCCTCCGCACTGAGCTGAGAAGCACTGAGCAGTTTGCTCTCCTTTTTCCACTTCATGCGCCGGTTCTGAAACCAGATCTTGATCTGCCGCTCGGTCAGGCACAGGGCGTGCGCGATCTCGATGCGCCGCCGCCGGGTCAGGTAGCGATTGTAGTGAAATTCCTTCTCCAGTTCCAGGGTCTGGTAGCGAGTGTAAGTCTGGCGGCCTCGCCGACCGCTGGGCCCAAAAGAGGAACCTGTTACGCAGAGAGGAGAAACTGAGGCCTGGGGTCACACCAAGCTCAGGGCCCTCCCCCCCCCTCAGTCTTCAAACATGATGCTTACTGGTCCTCCTTCCTTTATCCCATTTCCTAGTCCCCCTTTCCCACTCCTCCAGCGCCCCCTCCAGATTCCCTCCTGGATTCCTAGGCCTGTGCTTTCTTTCTGTCTAGACTTTTGGTGGGGGAGGGGAGGGGTAGCTGGACTCCCACCTGAGCTTAGTGGGGGAGGGGCCGTCCAGGTATGTCTCCGATTTGCTGTATCTTTCCTTTCTATCCATCCAGCTTTCCCTACCCTACTCAATGATAGACTCTGGCCCTTAATCCATAATGACGTGGATCGATCCATAGTCCGCATTAACAGCTCCTCACTTTCGTGTCCCGCTAATGGACATCAATTGGGACTTGAAGCCGACAAATAATCCAACCTGAGACCCAGGCGCCGGTTAGTTCCTCTCACTCCCTCCGCCTGTCCCCTCTTGTGCCTCCTTTCCCCCAGACTACCACCACTTTCCGGGTATCTCCCCGCTCCCCAGTCTCCCCTCCAGCCCCAGGGAAATGCAGTCCAGGATCCATTAAATTGCCCTTGCCGGCTTCATGCCACCCCCCCCTCATGACGCACTCTTGTTTTAATGGAGTGATCTTTGGGTAGGGGGGACCCGGGCCGATCCGGATAAGAGAGGTGGATAACACACAGAAGGAAGCAAAACCAGAGACTGAGTGCCCTGTCCTCTTCCTGATCAGCAAGCCTAGCTCTGGCCTAACTCGGTGAGCCCACTTACTCCCCCTGCCTTACTGTGCAGCTGGGACTTTGCAAACTTTGCAACTTCTGCGGGCAAGAGAACAGATTTGGAGGCAGGGACCCAATCTTACCCCATCTCCTGAGATACCCACCTAGTTTCCAGTGGGGGAACGGAGTGGGGGTGGGGGAGACACTCGCTAGTTCTGCCTTCCTGCATTCCCCCCCCCCCGGGCGGGACAGCGGGAAGTCTCACTCACTGTTGCATGAATTCATGCGTTGCATCCATGGGTAGACGGGCGTGGAGCACTTCTGTTCCTCGGTCTCTCCGAACACACTCTTGTCCTGTGCGCAGTCAGACTTCCGCGGCTCTGGATGGAATGGGGGCGGCTCGTCGGCGCCGGAGAGGGCGCAGGCCGCATCCTTCTCCCGGTAGAAGGCAGGCGCCGGCCCGTAGTCGCAGGGCGCCGCCCGGCCATAACTGCCGCCGGCTGGTGGGTAATAGGAGGACGCCGCAAAGCCCTTGTCCTGGCCCGGTCCCGGCCCATAGGGCGCGGGGTAATGCCGCAGCGGGTCCGCATAGCCGGACGAGTAGAGCGGCAGCTGGCCCAGGAAGGACTCCTGCCCGCTGGCCAGAGTGACGGGGAAGGTGGAGTTCACGAAATAGGAACTCATCGGGAGGGGAGGCGCGCGCGGCTGCTGCTGCTCCGCCGGGTTTATGATTTGTTGTGTTTTATAGTCCGAGCGCCGCGCCTATTAGTAGTATAGCCGAGATTGGGTTTTAGCTGAGGGGGGATGGCGAGGTGCCAGTGAGGGCCAGAAGGAAATACAACCATCTGATCCAACACTGACCAATGGCAGAGGCAGGAATTGTCAAATAGCACCCAGGAGGAGCGCAGCCCGCACGAGGGACCCGCGCACAAACCTATCAACCTTTTCCCCCTCCTCTCTCTCCCTCTCTCTCTCTCTCTCTCTCTCTCTCTCTCTCTCTCTCTCTCTCTCCTCTTCCACCTACGTAGGATCTGCGAAAGAAGCGTCTGTGCTTTTGAGGGAGGAGGGAACAAACATTTGGATGGAGATCACCCCATTCCCCAGTGATGAAATAAATACACCCCTCCCCCCACTCCACGCAGGAATAGGGAAAAGTTAATTGTGTTTTCAGAAAAGTTAACCCCTGCGTTGCACGGGCCCGTTCCCTCAAGGGAGGTCTGGGTAAATGCCCACGAATCTCGTTGAGAGAGAATGAAGGGGGAAGGTCTGTTTCTAGGGTTTTGTGCTGGTAAAGGGAAAGTTGTCGCTAATTTGCTTCATTTTAGAAACAGGGGAAGAAGAAACGCCCTCCTTAGCAGGTTTGGAAAATCGTTTGTTCTGTTTATCAGGTCTGTCTCTCCCCCCTGCAAGCTTAGGTTCATCACATCCCCTCTTCTCCACAACTCTCAAGGTTAGAGGGGGCAAGCCAAATCCCTCTGCCTGGAAGACCCAGAAGAAGGAAATGCCAGGGGTATGTGAGCCCAAGCTTCTCCCTCTGGCTGCTCCACTAGGCTAGTAGCTTCTGACAAGCCGGTCCTTAAGTACAAGACAGCTCAGCCTGCCTGATTGCAGTCTCGACTGGGATTGGGGCTCCGGAGAAAGAAACTAACCATCTCTAAATTTGGCGATCTAGAGCGCAGGGAAAGCTGCAAGCCCTGGCCCGGGTGACTTTGCTGCATCTCTGTTCTGCCTGCAACCCTCACGCTGGTTCCACTCAATCCATCCTTATCCCTCACACCAGAGGATGTAAGAATAGTTCCTGGCTACAGAGTTTTAAAATCAAGGATGTCCCAGTAAATCTAGATACGGGGAAGAAATTGCCCTCTTAGAAATGTGAGTAGACGGGTGGTTGCGGCTGGTGCACGCCTTTAACCCCATCACTTGCAAGGCAGAGACAGGCAGATCTCCAAGTTCGAGGCCAGCCTGGTCTACAAACTGAGTACCAGGACAGCCAGGGCTACTCAGAGAAACCCTCTTTTGAGGAGGGTGGGGGAGTGAGTCTTCAGCTCCTTATTGGAGAAGATGAGAGCCCATTGAAAAGAAACGTCTCTTCTGTCCTGCTTTCTCTATGAATCCCATTCCAAAACTTGGTTTAAATTTCGTTTAAGGAAGGAAGGCTGCTAAGACCACCTAGGCACTCAGTAACCATCTTCCAGTCTTCACCTGGCATGCCCACTCTAGCTTTCGATCAGGTCTCTTAGCCACTCTCCTGTCCCCTCCCATGCCTGCTTCTTGTATCACCTGCTTTGCTGCCCTGAAAACTTGGGCATCTACACTCTCGCTCTCTCCTCTCACCCAGAGAAAATGAGCACAGACCCCAAGCTAGGGCACACACTGTATTTCTGACAGTCTAATGTGCACACACAGGTCAGACAGTTAAGAGAGTACAAACTCCCTTCCAACCCGAACATAGGGGGAATGGGTGTAAGAATGATGTCTGGGGTCAGGCCAGGCTGACCCACCTCTGCCTTGTTCTTTTGGGCTCCTTTTTGTGGTCCACTTCTGCCCACTGATAATAGGAAAGGGCTGAGGGTGGGTGATCAAAAGTGAGGATTTATTTGGCTGCAAAGTGGCCTCTGAAGCTCTTTGAACTCAAAGCAACTGCTAGGCTGCCCCTTTGTGGCACAATGACCATCCCTGGGTGTCTCTCTCTTTAGCCTTAAACCATGGATGGGGGGAGGTTTTTTTTTAAAAAAAAAAAGATCTCAAACCTTCTAGTGATGAAGAAAGCAGAAATACTCCAACCTAGAAATGGCTGGGCCTATACTGAGAAAGGAGTACCGGGCTATTTCAGCAAGGGAACAAGATGCAGAAGAATATTTACCCCTCCCCCAATCTTGCCACTGAGACTGGGCCTTGGGCCTCAGCCCTTCTCCCTGGTCACAATGCCCTCAGCATAGGAAAGATGGTATGTTAAAGACGGCCCATGTTTAAAAAAAAAAAAAAAGGTAAGAGGAGGTGAGAGAGGAGGCCTTCCCCTGTGGTAGAAGCAGGAAAATAATTGCTTTATTCTTTAAAGTAGCAGCCCTCAAATTAACCTCACCTCTGCAGGTTGCCTGTCTGGAGATGGAGCCACTATGGGCAGGGCCAGGGCGCCTGGAGTCGGGCATGAAAGGAAATAGCGCCTCATCGCTCTTATCTAAGCCCAGAGGTATTTATGAGCGTTTATTCATCTGATCCGTTTGTTTGGGAAAAAGAGCAGGCAGGCAGAGCTGGGCCAGAGACCGCCTGGTTTCTGGAGCCAGATCTCTACTGATCTGTCTGTGGTTCCATCCACCTCAGTTTGTCTGTCTCCACCAGGAAATATGTAAATACACAGCAGGCAGCAGCCAGTTCTCCATCGCCTAGGGAGGGAAGTAAATGTATCCCAAGTCTTCAGTACACAGCGCAGGGATTGTCCTGCTAACCCACAGGCAGGATTTATAATTGCGATTTTCTGTGCTTTGAGTCTGCAGTCTCGTGGGTAAGCACACACATTCCAGCTCCCAGAGAAATGTTGCCGAAGTCATGTTCAGCTCAGGAGTGAAATCTGCAGCAGGCGATGTTCTTAGGAATAGCATTTGCCTGCTGCGTGAGGAGGAGGTGAGACAATAGCTAGGCTTCCTATTTCCCCTAAGATATAAAGCACCCCCCAACAGCTTCTTAAATAGAAAGTATCTTCTCATATCCCATCCCCAACTTTACCTGGGGTGGGGCTGATGAAAATCTTTTAAACCCAGTTCTCCCCCTGGATTCTGGTTGTCCGAAATGTTACCCAGTGGTGCAATGTGGTGGCTTCCACAGACTGGAAAGAGGCTCTTTACTTGAACACTCTGCCCTAAAATCGACTGATCCAAATCGAGGTACAAAGACCTCATTTCCATTATGCAAATGAGCGGCATCCTCTCTGATCTTCTAGGAGGAGTGGGTGAGCCTTCACTCCACTCCCCACCCCCCACCCCGTTCACCCTTACCCTAAGAGCCCCGAAGTGTTTCAAGCCTCTGTATAGTAGCTCAACTTCCCCTCCCTATGTTTCCTTCTGATTGCCCAAAAGAAAAAAATTTAGGAGGGCCCCAGATCTTCCTGCTAGATCCCTCGGGGCCTCCCGAGGAGCGACTCACTAAGCCCGGTGGTGCAGCCTCCAGAAAGTCAATCTTTCCAAGCAGAGGGGAAAAAATTTTAAAGACCTGCTCCAGAGAGAGGCTCAGACTCTGGAGTCGTCTAGGGTGCCGGGCCGCGGCGGGGGTGTGTGCCCCCAGCACTACACAGCCAGACCTTAGTAACACCTTGGCCAGCCTGGCACAGCAGGCAATTTCCTGCAGCCCCCGCCCAGGAATGGGGGCCACCGCACCTTGAAAGGGGCAGCCAGAGCTTCCTCTTGCAGCTTGAAAGCCCGAGCTAATCAGTAACCGGTGAGACAGGAGTCAAGACTCCAGCGCCGAGGCGGAGGCGCTCACGCAGCCCTCGACACCCCCTTCTGGGAAAGCGGTTCCGTTAACCTGGTGTGAGGGGTCCCACAGGAACGGAAATTACAGAGATTTTGGTTTTGGTTTTTTTAATGGTTTCTCCTCACTCCCGATTTTCCACCAAAGACTTTTATTTTTTTTTTTTTTGCGCCGATTTCGCGTGAAACGATCGAGAATGGGGGAAGGGACCAACACTCACTTGCAGTCACGGCAGTTTCCAGAAAACTCAGTTCAACTCCTTCACCACGGACTCAACAGCTTAGGAACTGGCAATACCCACAAACCAACTGGAAGAATACAGACTGAGTTTGTCTTTAACAACCGAGTGGAACTGCCCGGTCGGCGCCTCCCTTGCCCCCCCCCCTCCCCTGGCTTGGCTGTGAAGAAAACTAAATAAACCTTGAACAGATTTGGCCTCACACCTCTCCAGAGGCCCAGTCGTGTCTCGTGTCTTAGGTGCTGATGAGGGTCCTGGGGCTGAACCCTCAACCCTTTGACTCAGTACCCCTGTCCGTGGGTTATAGTATTACTCCTCTCTCAACATCTGCCTCTTCCTCTGCCAGCCTGCAGGTTTGTGGCTGGGATGAGTGCAGGGTCTGCAGGAGATGGGAGAAGGTTGCCGATGATGTGACAAGAGACTCATTCCATTTTCTAAAATCTGCATCCGGGGACTAAGATGCAGCAGAGAGCATCGGCATGGGCCAGAATCCCACGGAACCGCGCGGCCCGAGCTCCAAGCAAACACGCAGGGCTCGGGGAGTATCGAGAGGCTGGCAGTGCCGAAGCCGCCTGTCCCCGAACGGACGGTAGATGGCAGCAAACTGCATAATTTGGGTCAGAGGAAATTGTCTAAGGGACGATTTATAATCCACCAAGACTAGAGGTGGGGGGAAGACCTTTACTTTGAGTGGGTTTGGGGGGGATTTTCCCGTCGCGAATAAGGTCCAAGAGTCCTAGACGCCAGCGATCAATTCCTTTTGCTAAGAAGTCAATATGTTTCCAGGAGCCCAGGCAGGCCTGTTCATCTGGCCCCCCAGGGAGCCCCAGTCCTATGCCACAAGTGTCTGACTTTCCTTTTCCTAATAGCTCAGAAGACCATTGTAGCCACACACTTGCCCCAAATCCTAAAATTCTAGACAACCAGAAGCCTGAGCCTGAACGACCTGCACAGGCTTTTAAGAAAACAGAAAGGCCGTCAGTCGATCTCTGTTCTGCAAACCAAAGTAATTCACAATGTCCCCTGTCCTTCGTGCCCAAAGTGACTTAGTTCTCTGCGAATAGCTTCCCTAGAGACCCTTCACCCCATTTCTTAGCCCTCACCTGCTAGCCTGAACCCTACCCCAGCTTCTTTAAGAATCTGTCTCTCACTCAGCAGCTCTTCCCCCTCCCCCACCTCCGGAAAGCTAAGCAACAAAATTGGGCGGTGAGAGACAGGACTTAGCTCTGAACCCAGCCTCCTCCCGAGGCTTTTTTAGCCCACACCATTGGATTCTCTAGTTAGGTTTCCTTTTTGGTTTGTATTCCTCGCCCCTTACCCCACCCCGCACACCCACATCAAATTTATTTTGTGTATAAACCTGAAACAGCATGCTAAAATCATTTCACAACCACCACATTTGAATCCAGGAAAGTTTGAAATCCTTGCATGTCAGATATGCATTTTTCTCCATCAAAATCCACACATCCTATACCGATAAAACACAAGTAACAGAATCGATCACACACAGACCAACAGACTTTAACCTACCGCGTTAAACCACAAAACTCTATCCCTGAAGACGAGGCTCCCTCGGGCGGCGGGAGTGGCAAGAGACCTGGGCGCTCCTTGGGCTAGCTTCCTGGGGAGTCTCCCTCTCTATGGGTTCCTTCACCCACAACCCTTTAATTTCAGAAATGTCTCCAAAGGAAGATAGAGAACATTTCTCTGTGAATTGTCCTTTTTCTGTCACTCTAGCCGCCTCCCTGCCCTCGGCTGGCCTCAGCGGAGATTCCAGGCCCTACTGAGACCAGGACGTCCCTCAGCGCCACCGCCCCTCGTGCCAATGCAGCCGGGAAATCGCCGTTACCCACACTGGGCAAGAAAACTGCACGGGGGCAATCCGGGGAGGCCAGGACCAGGGAGAGATGGAGGGAGGTGAGCACAAATCCACCAGGGCCAGAGCGACTGGCCAGCTAGGCTGCAGCCCAGACACCCCCACATTCTCTCTCCCAGCTAAAAAGGCAGCATAAAACTGGCCTCCGAGGCCACTTTCCGTTTCTCCCCCCCCCCATCTTCCCTGCAGCGGCTCCCCCTCCAGGAAGCAGCCACCCCACTCTTTACCACAGAATTTCCTGGGAAGCTTCTCCCAGCAGCGCCCAGAGGGGTTCAACCCGATCTTGGGATGGGGGGAGGGGAGAAAAGCCTAAGCCCCACCCCCTGCAAGAAAACGATGCAAAAGAATAAGAATTGTAGAATCTCCCTTACCTTTGCAGAACTTGGGGTTTTTTCCTTCTCCGGATTCAAATGGGTGGGGAGGGAGGAAAAAAGGCGCGTTCGGTTTCTTCTTCAGCTTCCCGATAATATTGTCCCAACCTGAGAGCCGTCGTTTCCCTCTCTCAGACTTGAGAGGGAGGTTGTTTCGCTTTTCTGACATTTGCATAGAAAATGGAGTAAGTTCTGGCTTTGAAAAATGGTATCAGGCGTCATTCCTGGGCCGATTGTCCATTTACCCTTCATGATGACTGAAAATCCCAGATCAGCGAGCACATTAACTTAGGAATCAAAATTATTTTTGGTTCTCTCTTTTGTCTAATTCCCACCCCGCCTTCCCTCTCTCACTTACTCTTCTCTCCTCTCCCCCCTCTCTCTCTTCCTCTCTCTCTTTTGCTATATCGAACTGATATTGAGGTATAAAAATATCAAGAGGCTGGAGCCCTGAAGGACGGCAGTGCTCCGACCTAGGTGTGGTGTCCAAAAGAATGCTGCATTATAACCACCAGGGAAATGATAAAAAGTTCATGTTCACGATCGCCCGGCCACATGACCGGCGCCGGCCAATCGCTGGATTCAACCACTCATAAACTTCTATCACAAAGTTGTAAATTTTCATAAAACAACAAGGAATTTATTGCATTTCTTCATGGCTGCTCCACCAGCAACCCTTTTCTCGGTCGCCATCTTCTTTTCTTCCCCTTCTCTTTTTAGGAAAACCCCAATCTGAGATGGGGTGAGATTTGGGGTGCAAAAATGCAAGGTAGAGAAGCCACAGAGGTCCAGCTAGAACCGGGGTTTTCTCTGGAACCTCCACATTTTCCTCAAAAGCTCTGCCTGTCTTTTATAGTAAAAATCCCCCCAAATCTTCCACATGGGACTGTTCTGAGGAGGTGGGAAGGTGAGGCAAGAGCAGCAGCCCTGTTGGATGCTGCTGTGCCTGCGTCCTGGCGAAAAGAAAGCTCCTACACCCCCTCTCCTGCTCTGAACACCCGCCCCCATTCCAAACCCTAGAGTCTGTGGGATTCCCCCACCTGTGAGACTTGCAGCATTGCAGGTGTGTGTTGGGGGGGGGGGTCGGCCCTCAGGGTCTAGTTTTTGTCTCTGGGGGGAAGGTGTCCTGGAAGGGAGCCAGACCTGATTAGTCCAACAAGCAAATTCTCCACCTCAGCACCCCAGAAACTGGGGAAGGAAGCAGACCTCGGCCTCTCCCGCCGCCAAAAAGCCATCTCTGGGAACCAGGTTCCCTAGGAGAAATCCCTGCGCTCTCCAGGGGTTGCTGCCGTCGCTACTGGGGAAGCCGCAGGTTTTGAAGGCCTTTTCTGATATTTTTCCGGAAACCAACCACCTTTCTCAAACCCTTCCGGATTAATATAGTGTTCTTTAAACAACCGAGAATTTGTAAACGAATAAATATTAAAAATCAACACCGCAGGTCTAGGTGTAAAGACACTACCGTTTAGGGTTTTGTCCAGCAATAAAGGATTTGCAAAAATTAAGAATAACTCACTCTGCTTTTCCAGGTTTCCAAAAAAAAAAAAAAAACCCACAAAGCCTCTACATTTTAGGTTGGTTTCTGATTACCTAATGCAGAAAACGAAATAATTTTCTTTTTAAATTTTATGTTTCCCTTCTTCCTTCCCTCCCGTGTGTGCCCCTCAGAAGATTCCAGGTTGGCGGCACTCAAGAGCAGGCTGAACAAGGCAGAGGAAGCCCTGGCCGATGCCCCGCCAAGCTCACTGCGGTCACCCCGGCCACCCCAGCCCGGTAAACTCTCTTGGCTCTCGCTCACGGGACTGATTTTTGTACAGTTTTAAAGTTTCATATGGATCTCCCTTGTCAATCTAGAATGGGATAGATTTTAATACATAAAGAATAAATTGAAATAAAATTAAAAAAACAAAACCCACTCTGACCGAAAATGCTTGCCGCCTGAGCAAAAAGCTGTAAGCACCCTGACAAGGAGGTTGTACTGGGCCGACCAAGAGGCCTCTACTCGTTGTTCTGGCCTCTGCCCAAACCGCTTCAGAGGTGGGATGGACCGGGGTGTTCATTCTTCGCTTTTCTTCTATTTGTCTTTTTTGAGGCCTACCATTTTGGACTTCATCACAATATTTGAGCCTGGACACCAGGCTCGGATTTCATAGTCTCCTTTAAAGGCACGGATAAGGAAAAGCATTTGTGAAACGTTAAATTGGGTGGTTTTTGATAGGTTTTGGGGGTGTGTAACTGAGCTCATGGCCTCGTAGATGGGTAGATGGATTTACTTGGGGGCAAATGTGAGTCTCTGTTTAGAATCCAATGTGTGAATCTGTTTAGAAGCCAATGTACAGTGGTGTGTATGGATGTGCCTGCGAGTGTCCGTGAATGCATGTGTGTTTACTTCTGAGTGTGTGTGAATGTGAATGCGTGTGTTCTGGGCATGGAGCCGGGGTTGTGCGAAAGCCTGCATGTGTATATGTGAATACAGGGATGTCTATGTTTATTTTATTGGTGACTGTAACAGTGTATACACTTGTGGACTGTCAGCTTGTAAATATGGGAATTGTGTATTTTGGTGAAAGTCTAAAGGAAGAGAGAGAGATTGGGGCTCATTAGTTGGTAGTGTATGGGGGGGGCATCAGGGAAATAAAATCAAACCCAGCACAGAAAGAAAAGGCCAGTAGAGGGACTTGGAGACACCCACCCAAGCCACCCCCCACCAACTCTCATCTCCTCCCAGCCAGAGGGAGACAGAAAGTACAGAATCTGTTGATTTTTAATCCTGTTTTTATTCTCCATCCTTCAGATATACAGAAAGAGGCTCGTGGGAAGGGGTAGGAGCCAGGATCAGCAGCGAAGTGCACCAGAGGCAGAGCTAGTGGGTCCTCGAGGCTTCCTGGGGCCCTTTGAGTGCTGCTACCGGGAAGTATGGGGTAGTCAAGGATCCACAGTCCACAAAGACAGCGTCAAAGAGGGCTTACAAAACAGCAAGATTTTACAAAGACCTTACTAGCAACATAGAAAAGGGGAGGCACATTCCAGAAAGCCACGGAGCAGGTAGTATGTCCTTCCCATACAAAGGTAGTATGTACAAAACAGACAACACTTTCCCATAGGTAGTATTTTTTTACAGTGTTGAGAAGCCCAAATTTCACCCTTCTCATTATTTTTTAAACTGCTTCATTTAAATAGATTTCCCCCTTATTTGCATTTCATGCTTCAGTTTCCAGAGCTGGGGTCTTCTCTCTAGTCTCCTCCTCTTCGCTCTCCCTGTCCCTCACTCTTCTTCCTCCTCCTCTGCTTCAGCCTTATCCTGGCCAGTGACGCCCGGGCCTGAGGTTTTGTTCTCCTTTTTCCACTTCATACGTCGGTTCTGAAACCAGATCTTGATCTGTCTTTCGGTGAGGCAGAGCGCGTGCGCAATCTCAATGCGCCGTCGCCGGGTCAGGTAGCGATTGTAGTGAAACTCCTTCTCCAGCTCCAAGGTCTGGTAGCGCGTGTAGGTCTGGCGGCCCCGCTTTCGGTCAGTGCCTACTCACAGTATTTAGGAGAAAGAGATAGAAAAAAAAAATCAGTGTGTGAAAAACACCAAGGGAATTCCCACCTCCTTCCATAGTGAGGCCTGAGGACAGTAAAAGACCATATTTACTGGAACCAAATTACCATTTTGCATATTCTGTTCTACACTTCATGGAACCCTATTTTCTGCCATGTGCAGAAAACTGTCTAAGCTTCTCGAGGATAATAATACTTTTTCGTGTGTGTGTGTGTGTGTGTGTGTGTGTGTGTGTGTGTAGTGTCCACAAGAGATGTTTTGCTTTTCAAGGGGGAATCTTGCTATGTAGCCTTTGGGTGGCTTCAATCTGGTAGCAATACTGATTCATCCTCCCAAGCGCCAAGCCCTGGGTTTACAGGCCAGGCTCACCACACCAGATAGTTGGATTATCCACAAAGGGTGGTTTTCTCAGCCTGGAGCTTCTGAAAGCCAGGTAGATCTCAGCTGCTGGTTCCTGAAAGTTCTCTTCCTAAGGGGCCAGCATAGCATGGGGGCAAATGAATCCTCAGTCACTTTCTGGGGCCAGGGCTCCAAGTCTCCCCTTTCCCTTTGAGATGGCTTTGAGGTAAGGGGCTCTGGAAACCGTTTTAGTGTTCCAGAGTGGTAGCTTCAGGCCTGGTCTGAGAAGGAAAGAAAAGAAACAAAGGACCTCTTAGGCTCAGTCCCCACCCAAACCTGTCATGGAAAGGGGAAGAGGCAAGAATTTACTTCCCTGAACCTTGAAATTATTAGCCTAACAGCAGCTGCGTTCTAGTGACATTTTCCCCAGTAAAATATCAAGCAAGGCCTGGCTACCTGCCTGCCTTCCTGCCCAGATAACCAAATTGTCTGAAGCCATCTTCTGGCCTCCAGGACTGCAAGGAAGAAAGGAAGATCCATGGATGAGAGAGGAAAGTGGAGATCCTTATGGTGGGGCTGAAAGGTACCTGAGAACTTCCAGCTTAGGCCCAGAACCCTAGGAGACTTTAGGGAGCAGCTGGTGTCAGCCCTCTTGGGAAGAAGGTGGGAGAGAGGAGGGCTAAGGGTCTTGATTCCAAGTCAGATGTAAGCCATACTGAAATGTTTATGAGGGTAAGGGGGGGTTGGTAAACCAACTGCAAAACCAGTTCACTTACAGGGCAGGTAATAGAAACCCTGAACAGAATGAGTGTTTACTCATGGCCTCCGACCCTGATGAGAGTCTCTGACCACAGTCTTGGGTCTTCTGCGCCTTGGAGTTGGCTCCCAAGCCCAACTGCTATGAGGAAATGTTTAAAAAATTAAATTAAATTAATTTTTTTTTAGAAAAAAGGATGTGTCAGGGGGCATTGGAAGAACCTGGTAGAAGCCTTGGTGTTTTAGGGTTCCTGAAGCAGCTGCTGGGTGGCTTGCACTCCCCAGTCTTGGTTTGGTTCCATAGATCCTAGCCCCGCAAAAGGAAAGTCATTCTTCTGGAGTGACACCTCCATTCTGGGCTGTCCCCCCCCACCCCCCGGGATCCATGGAGCCCTAGGAAAAGCACCTGGAAAAGCTATGTTCTCTCGGGCCTTTGCCTCTCTTCTTGTCCACCCTCCTAAGTCCACCAGGGGCAGAAGGAGTCATAGACTCATCGCTCTGGGCCTCAGACAAACTCCTTTCACCTCTCTCTGGCTCTACGTCTCTGGCTGGGTCCTCAGCTCTTCTGTACCCCCTCCTCCTGCCAGGCCTCTAGAGCCCACCTCTAATTGTCCTGATGGGAATAATGGGGGAGCAGGGTTGGCTGGAAAGGAAGGGGGAGGGGAGAACTGCTTAGAGCCGTGGCCCCCTCCTCCATATCTTATCGAGCTAGGGCTGGGGGGACACACCCAGAACAGCGCTCTCAGGCAGGGAAGTGGGGGGGGGAGAGGGGAGAGAGACCCTAATGGCTATTCTCTGCAAGCCCCAGCCTTCCTAGGCAAGACAAACGGCCTCCTCTCCAGCCCGTGCCGGAGCTGCTGATAAATATTTAAAGCTAAAAGGCCCGGAGGAAGGGTTGGGGGCGGGCTGGGGGCTTTGAGCGAGGTGGCGTCGGCAAAAAGAAATCCGCCAGGGCCTGAGAGCAAAACTGGGGGTGGGGGCGGCGCGCGGGGTCCCAGCCCAGACTTAAACGCCGTGGCAATGGCCGACCTGAAGCCAGGAGTATCCTGGACACAGAGAGGGGTGTCCTGCGGGAGAAAGGGGACCTTCCGGGGACTGTGGCCCGGACGCTGCGGCTCCGGACCGCTGGGTGCGCGGCGTTACCTGAGCTTCGCATCCAGGGGTAGATCCGGAAGTTACTCTCGGCCGCCAAGTCCGAGTCCCTCTGCTCCTTGGCGCCAGCCGCCTTGGCGGGGTCGCCCGGACACACCCCGGAGAGGTTCTGCTCAAAGGGCGCGCAGTGCATGTTGAAGGAACTCGGTTCGAGCCCGTAGCCGGCCGCGTAGACGCCGGCCGCGCTCTGGCCCGCCATGCCCCCCCCGCCGGGGTACAGGCCCTGCACCGAGGCGGAGAACGGGGCGCCGGGACCTGCTCCATAGCCCGGGCGCTGGGGGTTGGAAGCAAAGGCGCAAGAAGTTTGTTCGGGAAAGGCTCCTGGAGCGAAAACCGAACTTGCGGCTGGATATTTAGAAAATAAAGCATTCGCATAATACAATGAACTCATAATTTGGCCGGATGATTTGTAGTCAGGGACGTTTTAGTGTCGGTTTTACGAGATTCCTTGATATATTACAGAATTAGAGTCCAGATTTACACCAAAAAGGACCCCCTTTTTCCTCTCTGGCCCACGTGACCTTGGCCCACGTGATACCCCCTCGGCCAATGATCTGACGGCCTCCCGGCGGCTCTCAGTAATGTGGAAAAAATTGTGTGGCGTTGGATTTATAAAATATGATCAATAATGAATGGGAAGGCCGAGCTCTGCGGATTGGGGCTGGGGGCTCAAGGGCCGCTGTCGACCCCCGCGGGCTGGAGGCAGCTTGCAGGCGTGATTTGGGGAGGAAGGAATTGACTGGGAGGGAAAATAAATAACATCTGAGCGATCCGTGTTGTCACCCCCCACCCATTTCCCCCAGCCGGCTACAGAGCGAGAGACAGACGCAGGAATTGAATGTGCGCAACTTGGTGGGTGGGTGGGTGCTGGCCGAGTATTTATTAATCCGGGCTAATTCATCAGGGCTGCTGCTGTTCTCTTAAAACGAGGGACGAGGTGAACCTGGCCTCCCGGTTCTCTTAGTGCCCCAGCTGTAGTGCTGGAGGTGAATCAAGGCTTTCCTAGGGCAGGAATCCAACCCAACAGGCGTTGGACGCTGCGATTTCTGAAGACTAAATGAAAAAAAGGGGGTGCCAATAAAAAGATACACACAAAAAATAAAAAATAAAAAGAACGGAATGGGGGTGGGGAGAAAAAGGAAGGGAGGAGGACGGTTTGGGTCCGGCTCGCTGCTTTCCCGGTTCCGGAAGGCGGATGCCTCACTCAGTGGAGCGTGGCTGCCAGCGAGGCAGAGGCAGCAAAGGAAGGAAGGCTGCGGCAAGCCGCGGCCTAGAAACTGGGAGAAAGTGGCGCCGTCCCAGAAATGGAAGGTAGGGAGGAACCTCTTCCCTCTACTCCTGCTTCCCTAACCTGAGTCCAAGAAAAATGGAAATATAAACTCAGCAACATACTCCATATCTACCCTCCCCAAGCTCCCCCCCCGCCCGGCCAGGACACACACGGAAACAAAGAGAGAAGTGACAGGGGATGCTAGCCACCAGCTTGGGCACATCTCTTCTCCGAAGCGGCCGGGGCGCTGGAGTCTCCCGGGCCCAGCAGCCTCGGAACGCAAAGGGAGGGGGTTTCTCTTGGCTCCCCTCCCTCGATCCTCTCTCCTCCAATCACGTGCAGCCGCCTCCCTCACCCCCTGCGCCTCTGGGCCCCGGGACTCGCACCACCTGCTTCCAGCCCCCGCCCCCTCCTCTCAGCGACCTAGCCTAGGCCAGCCCAGGAGACTGCTGACCAGCTCTCCCCCAACCCCCCCAACCCCAGCCCAGCTAGGCGCCTGGGAGCGAATGAGGAGCGCCGGCCCGGGCCAGTCTCGGGTTCTCGCTTGTAAACTTTATTGTAACTCTTCCGCCCTTTTCAGGCGCAGACAACAGAACAAAGTATAGAGGAACAACAAAATATATAATTAGCCCTCCCTCCCCCCAATAAAGCAATTCACGGATACAGGATACATTCTCTTCACAGCAAACCTAAGAACACTTTTAACAATTGCTCACAGCGCGCATGCTAACTAAAGTAATCTCTTTTGAGAAACACTTAAGACAAAATTGTCAAATCAAAGAGGGGGGGACAGGAGGAAAAGAGAGAAGCAAGAGAGAAAGCCAGCGAGCAAGGGAGGGCAGCGGGGAGCTGGGTTGCGAGGAAAGATGAGGACGCGGTGAAAGAGAGAGAAAGAGAGAGAGAGAAAGTGGGAGGGAGACAGAAAGAATTACGGCGTGAATAGGCAGTTTCATGTTGTTGGGAAAACTTAGCAGAAATCGGTACCTTGGTCATTACAAAGGAGCACGTTCAAAGGAAAAAGACCATTGCACAAGGAGGCTTTTTTACATGGGGCGGGGGCGGGGGGGGCTCTGGCAGGCAGCAGTCGCTCACCCTCGCAAGGCGAGGGAGTCCTTGTTTAAAATCCTTTTCTTTTTCCCCCCTTGGCCCCCAAGAGAAGGGAAGGAGATCCACGGTAGCTCACACACAAGCTATTACGAGATACTACCACTAGCAGGGACTGGCGCGGCGGGGGACGCTGCGGTGGGAGGCCCAGCTCCTGGCTCCGCTCGCGGGGCCGGAGCTCTCGGAGGCGGGGGAGCGGGCGACAGCGGCGTGGTCGCGGGAGGGACCGGCGGACGTGCGGGCTAGCCCCGGCCCAAGCAGTCCCAGCTGGAGCCTACTTCTTGTCACCCTTCTGCGCATCGCCCTGCTCAGCGGTCTCTGGCGCCCGCTCCAGCTTCTCTTTCTCCAGCTCCTCCTGCTCGCATTTACTGCTGGGGAACTTGTCTTTGTTGTTCTCCTTTTTCCACTTCATTCTCCGGTTCTGGAACCAGATTTTGACCTGTCTCTCTGTCAGTCCCAGAGCGTGCGATACCTCGATCCTCCGCTTGCGAGTCAGATAGGGATTAAATAGGAACTCCTTCTCCAGCTCCAGGGTCTGGTAGCGGCTGTAGGTCTGGCGGCCTCGCCTGCGTCCGGCGGCTGCTGGGAATGGGGGAAAGGGCGAGACAGAGGGGCGGGTGGGGGAGGGGGCAGAGACAGAGAAGGTTGGAAGATTCGTGAACCAGCCTAGGAGACCAGGATAGTGAGGGCAGGGGACCCTTATGCGGGGGCGGGAGGGAGCGCGCAGAGGCCGCGGTCAGCAGGGGGGGGTTGAGGGGGGACTAGACAGCACTGAATCTGCAGGGGTCAAAAAGGGGGAGCCCCTTCCCCTGGTAACTAGAATAAGAATGGGGGGGTCAAATATATTAAAAGTGCCATAAAGTTTAGGAGGAAGGATATGAAGAGGGGAATAAGAATAAAAAGCTAGAGTGGGGACCCACGAACCCACCTTGAGAAGCCCCCAGAGCCTCTGCCCAGAAGAAAAGTTTCTTTAGGGTAATTAAACTATAAAGCAATTGAGAAGTGCAAACGCTGAGCGCCCCCACTCCCACCACTCTCCACAGCCCCCATAAAACAGTAAAAGGGGGAAAGGAGGGGAGAAGAAGAAAAGTAAAGGAGGGTGAGGGGTTTATGGATTCAGGAAATTCGCTTAGCGACCCCCCCTTCAAAGGAAGCAAAAAGAAAAGGGGGGAAAGAAAAGAAAGTGGGAATGAAGGGAAAAGAGGTAGGTGATTGGAACGGAGCCCTCAAGTCCTCTAGGAGCAGAAGATGCTCCCGGCCTGCCCAGCCCCCCCTCTGGATCGGCCTGGGGCCCTCCTGGCCCCTTCCCACCCTGGCAGGCCCGACGGGAGCTCACCTTGAGGGCGCATCCAGGGGAAGAGCTGTGTGGGCGACGGGCTCTGCTCAGACCCCTCGGCCTCCTCGCCCAGGCCGCTGGCGGCCGCGAGCTTGCAGTCTGCGTACTGCACCAGGTCTGGATCCTGCGCACCGAACAGGCTCTGGCGCTGCAGCGGGTCGTAGCCGTAGAAGTTGCCGGGGTCTCCGTGGCACGCCACGGCACACGGGTTCTGCTGGTAGGGAGCCGTGGACAGCGACGATGGCCCGTGGTAGAACTCCTGGATTTGCGACGGGTGCTGGAAGCTGCCGCCGCTGCTGGGACCGTACACCACGGTGGGTCGGCCGCCCAGGTCCTGGGCGAAGCCGCAGTCATAATAATTGGGGCGCAGGGACTCCCCGGTTTTGTATTTGGAGAACAGTGAGTTGACGAAATAAGAGCTCATTTTATTGAATTTTGAGGCGGCGGCGGCGGCGCAGGCTGTAGTTGGGGGCTGTTGGGGAGGGGGTGGGGAGGGGGAAAGGGAGGGAGAGAGAGAGAGAAAAAAAACGCGGATTCGCCGGCTCCTAGTCACCCTCGCCAGGAAAGGAGAGGAAAAGGGAGGAGGAGGGGAAAAAAGAAAGAAGGAAGGAAGGAAGGAAAAGAAAGAAAAGGCGAAGAAGATCTCGAAGCCGCCACACTTTTTGTGATTTCCAGGAATAGAAGAGCGAAGGCTGCAAAAGTCTAAGCCTGCATGGCAGCCGCGGCTCGCTCGCCCTCCCCCCACCCCCCCACCCCCCAAACAAAAATATACCGCCACTTAAAGAGGTCCTCGCTTTACATTTCGAAGAAGGGATGCCAGTTCATAAACAGTTTTCGGTGATTTACTTCCCTCCAAATGAGTTGTTTCATATTTTGCCCCGTCTTTTCACCATCATTTGCATCCATTAGAGACCCCGCATCCTATTGGCTTCTGGGTACTCCTCCCGGACAGAACGCAGAGCGCAGAGCGAGGGTGAGATCAAGAGAGCGAGCGCGCAAGAGAGAGCTAGAGCGAGAGAGCGCCAGGGAGTGAGGAGAGGGCAGGAAAAAAAGGAGGGGAAGGGGGGGAAAAACACCCAGGGAGAGAGAGGGGGAGAAGGGGGAGAGGGAGGGGAAAAGAGAGAACGAATACGGATTAAATCTGTTTAACTACCTACATTAATGAGATATCTCTTGCCTCACAACAAATCAAATACCTTCGCAGACCACCCCCAAAGACTGATGTGGGGGAGTCACGGAAAAACACCATGCGCACACACATCCACAACGCTGCGCCTGGCGTAGGCACGCTGTTAATTTCGCGATTTTAACGAGGCAATTGGAGTCTTTCTAAATGTCAGGGTCGCTTCGGAAAAATGTAAAAGAACACGGTTTAATTGCGCCGAGTTTTAAAAGGTCCTATAAATGTAATTGGTATTTTAATACAAGTTATCAAATCATACAGCTTCCTCTCCTAAACATATTTTCAAACAAACGAGGTAGTCATATTTAAAGCTTTAATGATCAATTTCCTTATTATTGATAAAGGTTTAACTATCGTGTGGAGGGAATTGGCTGGGTAACCAGCCCCCAAAAAACGGCTGTAAACTCTTTAACAAACTATAAAACGCAATAAAGCCGGAGTCTGTTGTTGTTTATGCCGCAGCACATAAAAGCTGTTAGCATTTTACGAGTTCTTTCCTCTACAGCTATAAAACCACGGCTTCGATCGCCCCCGCCGCCCGACTGAAGCACGGTGGGGGTGACTAAGCCGAAATGAGACCCATTATGGTTTGCTGTTGATTTTTTTTTCCTTTTCGGCTCAAACGGTGAGTTTCCCGAGATTTTAGCCTCCTTGGCCTTACAGACAGATACACCTGCCCCCATGCCCTCTTTGGAAACCCCCAAACCACCATCACCACCACCCCAAGAGCTGTCCCCGCCCAAGTCACACATAAACTTTCCCTCGTTAAGCAAACACGCAAGGATTTTCTGTGGAAAGGGGGTCTGAGTGGGCCTGGGGGAAGGAAGAAGAAACTTTCTGGTTAATGGGCAAGGTTAAAGCGGAGGAAAAAGTCCTGCGAAGGCTCCTAATTCTTGCATTTACACGGGCTTTTAGCTGCTGCTGGTGGGGGGGTGCTTCAGGGGAAAGAGGGGGATCTTCTCCTCTGAAGGTGCTTTGGCCCACTCACCACCTTAGAGGAAAGATGGGGAAGGGTCTGATGCTCTCAAAAAGATGAGGACTCTTGTGACTGCTCCACCCCTGCACCCGCATCTTGGGGTGCAGCAACCAAGCCTGAGCAGGGGTCAATCCCCTGTACCTTCCATACAGGCCTTCCAGGTGTAGACACTGACAATCTCATCAGCACACCAAAAAGAGGTAAGGGTAATGGAAGCTAAGGCTGGGCACCAAGGCCTTGGTGACTGCTGCCTTATGCCCTCCAGTGCCCTAGGCAAAGGCTGCGAGTTGTGTTTCCAGTGGGTACCTGTTACTGTTATAGCCATTTGATCACCTGCACTGACCTTGGGGCAAAGGGGTTCAGAGAGAGCAAGGCCACTGAAGTCTCCGCTTTCCTTTTTCTTCAGGTGCCCTTAGTGAAACTCTGAAGATCTGAGGCCTCAGTCTCAGAATGAGGAAGCGAACTAACTGGCTGCCCCTACTCCAAGCACCGGAGCCTTAGGAGCCTTATCTGCGTACCTGGCCCAAGGCTGGGGTCTGTCAGACCTTGGGAGGCCAAGGGAGAGAGTCAGAACTGATGGCCTCCTGGGGCAGCTGATATGCAAAAGAGAGGCTGGGAAGATGGGGAGAAGGAGAAAGAAAATTCCTAAAACAAAGGCAGAATCGATTTTGCAAATAAATTTACTCTATTGCTGATTCTCGGGGAGGCTTCTTTTGGGGATCCCACAAGTCCCAACTTTTGTAAAAATGAAACCACAACGTTTTCAAGGGAGCCAGCCGTCCCTGCCAGTTTTACCCAGCCTTCTAAAGTAAGTCCAGCGAATAAGGGGGGGGGGGGTGAGAAAGAGGGAAAGTGAATCAAGCTCTGGGTTTTTTGCTTTGGTATATTTTTTTCTTTTTCTTTTTTTTCTAGCACAAGGCTGAGGGGGCGGTAAAGCAACCTGAGGCAGAGTCAAGTTGTTACGGAAGCGAACATTTTTATCAAGTGCGGGGGATTTTATGGTCATGATTTGAGGACTCACTGGTGAGGTAGAAATTCAATGGCTTGTTCTAAATCATCCCTTCGCCGTGCCAGAAATTTCTGATGGAAGGAAAATGTTTCTGTTATAAGAAAAAACAAGAAAGAGCACGGGGATAATTTATAAACACCCAACGGAGCGCAGATTTATTGGAGAAACTGAAGTTGAGGAGACACTACGCTAGCTTCTTTGCACCTGGTCCAGGGGGAGAGGGAGGAGCAGCTAGGGCTGGGGTCATTTTGCGGGGGTGGGGGTGGCTTGCTCCCCCCCCCCCAGCTCATGTTGGAGGCGGGTTCCGACTGGGCCGAGAGGAAACTGAAGATTGGGAATCAGCCGAAAGGGTTGTGAGCGGTAAGAGCGATGGCCTCCGAACGAAAAGTCCAGGCCTCCAGCTGCTGCGTCGCAGAAGGACCGGCTTCCCCACGGATTGCCTGAGAATGGGGGCCAGGGGCAGAGCCTGGGCACGCGGGTAGGAGCCGCCGCTGGCTCCCACCTGGAAACCCCGGAGCACGGAAAACTCACCGGCTGCTCCTGCTCCTGTCCAGAACACACGCAGGGTTTTGACTGAACCTACCGAGGGGATGCTGCAGCGTCCCCCCAACCCGCCTCCCTGGGGAGACCCTGTTTGAGCCTCGGTAGCCAGGCACTAGCCCAGTCCAGACCTGGACGCCTACAAAGGCGCTGGACTCAGCACCCAGGTGCAGCCGGCCCTCTGACTTGGGGCACCATGGAATCTTCATCAGAGCTAGGTCCCCATTCCTCCCAAATTTGAGGAATCTCCGGGAATAGCACATCAGATTCGCTCCCCAGCAGGTGTGGGCAGCCCGCCTGGGGTAGTAGCTTCCTCTTCAAGAGACCTGCGGGCTTACTCCTCTCACCTGACCCGCTGGCCTGCCCTTTATTCCTCCCACCACCACTTCAGGGAAATCTCATTTTTCCAAGACAGTTCGCCTCCTTGATTTGGGTCCATTATTTCTATATTTTTATTATTGATATTATCCCCGGTTTCTACGCGTTTCTCGCCCCACCGAACACAGCAACTGGGAAACAGCCGTCTTAGTGTGAAATTCAGAAAATGAACCGTTTGAGGAGAGAGAGAAACGCCACTATAATTGAAATACTTACAATAGGGGAAAGGGCCATAACAAACCCTATATTTTTATTATGTGCAAATTATTCATGACTTTTGGTAGCTCTCAGTTCCTAGATATAGGGCCGAACAAGGTGCTCTGTGCCGCCGAAGGAGCCCTCAACCAGAACACTAGAAAATTTCACATGGAGCAAGGGTGCCATCTAGCGGCCACTCGCCAAAAGACGTTTTCCTTCAACTCAGCCAGGTTCTCTGAGAACCAACATTAAGAAGCGACAAAGGATTAAACTTTCATTATTTACTAGACATAGGGGGGAAGAAATGAAATCAGATAAGAGAAAGGGCTTCGGAATCAGGAAACTGTTCATGAAACAGTTCAGATAAGTTCAAAGGAATAGAAGCTCTACATCCATCCAGTCCCTAATTTCTTTTGGAGCTGCTAAGCAGTGCGCTGCTCTTGGGCAGTAAGTGGATCACTTTTTAAGGCCTCCACGATTGTTTCACACGCTGAGGGGTAACAACTGAGATTTTTGTGAGGGACGAGAGGTCTGAGGTGATGGAATGGAACTGAAGAAGCATCAAGAAGCTACTCTACCTCAGACATATGACCCTGCTAGTTCGCACGCGCGAGCGTGTGTGTGTGTGTGTGTGTGTGTGTGTGTGTGTGTGACCGCATGTGCAAGGGTTTCTTGTTTGTGACTGGCGCTTCTAGAGGGGTGTGTGTAAAGAACAAAGACACCAGTCAGAATTTCCATGGCTGAAGCTTTGGGAACAGAAAAGTGTTCTTCCCAGTTGCTAGCTTCTTTACTTTTTATCCTCTGAACCTCACCCCTTTACCCTGATTCCCAAGTTCCAGACCCCAAGCCCCAGACCTGGGGGCAAGAGGGGTGAGGGTGGGGGCTTCATAACAAGGCCCACCCATTCTCCCACCAGGTCCCAAGCCTAGGCTCAGGCGCGGCTCATCTCCGGAAAGTTTCCCTTCAGTGTTTGCTTTGCTGCTGTTTAGTTTCTTAACCTTCAGAAATTTATACCCTATAAACTTTTATAGCGGTCATATTCTTTTATTGCTGCGCACACGGCATTGAATTCCTCTCCCGGCTTCTCTCTGCCTCTCACTCTCTTAGTCAGTCTCTCTCTCTCTCTCTCTCTCTCTCTCTCTCTCTCTCTCTCTCTCTGTCCAACTGATTTCCGCATCTCCGGCTTCTGCGCCTCTGCACCTTCGCCTTTGTTTGTCCTGAAAGAAGCCATCCCGGCCGGGACCCAGACGCGGCTGCCCTAGGCAGCTCCAGACGCCCTAAGCCTTCTACCCTGCCGCGACCCGGTCTCCAGGCTCACTTTTTATGTTTCCTTTAGGCAGAAGCAGGCTTCCTTGGCTCACTCTCTGCAGCCGGCAGAGCCTGGAGAGCCAAGGATGGAGAAACAGCCCAGTCCACACCAGCTGTAAAGCCAGATTAATTTTCCTTCTTTAACATGACCCTCCTGGCAGGCCGCTTGTCTCAGCTGCCTTATGGAAGCTTCCCGTCTCCCGCCTCCTGTTTCTCAGATCCCCCTTGCCCTTTCGTTAGAGAGGGGTAGGGCCGGCATGGCAGGCTTCTTTCACTCGGGGCCAGCCTTTGTCGCCAGCTCCACCCCAAGCCGCAGTGTCTAGGCGGCAGTGTGGCGTGTGCAGCGGGAGAGAAAGTCGCGCGAGGCCGGCGACAGAGCTGCAGGCCGGCTGCAGCCGGGATCCTCACGACTGAATAAGAAAATCAGGGCTTCCACGAATGGCGGACTTCACGACAGGCTCTTGCAGGGACACCGCAGTGAGAGAGGAACAAGAAGATGCCCCTTGAAGCCAAGTGTAATCCTGGGGGTTCTTTTGGACATGAATCATTCATTCCCCTCCCGAAACGTTTGTGTCCTGCATTTTGGTGGCTTTCTTTTGAGAGCTGTCACATACCCTGACTTCAAACCTCCAGGCTCAGCAAGCCTCAGACCTATGAGCCCGACTCCAGGTGTGTGTGGGGGGGGGCATCTACAAGGAGTCCTCAGGTTCAACCATTTGAGTCAGCCAAGCTTCCTGCCAAGTCTGGGTCTCCCACCTACTCCCCGCTGCCACACTCCAGGCAATAGCGTTGGAAGATCACTAACTCCGCCCTTGAGAGTTTTGAAGTGGTGAGCTGAGACGTGCTCTAAGAACTACAAGTCGGACTTCCCTTCTACCCATTGGCAGAGGTCAGAGCAACTTTGGGTGAAGACCCTTGCTCTAAGATTCCTCTCTGGACCCTGAAGATTCTCTTTCCTCCTTCACCACTCCCTCGGTTCGACTGAAAGGGTCTTGCTCAGTTTAAGCAGCTGTCTTAGGACCTGGATACCCTTCTGGTGTCAGGGCCACCAGAGAGCAGGTGAAGGTCTATGGAAAAGGCCTGTCTGTGAACGCTAACTTGCCTTTGTTTGAAGCCATGTTTTTAGCAACGGGGCTCTTAATAACCAGAGGAGAAGCAACATCGAATAAAACGCAGGAGAGGTTTGTTTTCTAGAGTGATATATATTTTTTTTGTTCTTTTTCTTTTTCTTCCAAAACAAACAATTAGAGCTCTAGCCCCTTGCCCTCCCCACTCCCGCCCTCAACCCTCCCTAATGAGCAACAACTGAAAATCATTGCCAAAGAAATCACAAAACACAAGCACAATTTCACCACAGCCACTGACGGAGCAAAACATAAAATAAAATTCAAAGTTCTACTGGAATGACCTCTTTGCAGGGTTGGGAGAGGTGGGAGAAAGAGTCCACGGGTGGAAGGGATTGAGAGCAGGGAGGGGCAGAAGCAGAGGATGAGTCTCTGCCCGGTGGGGAGGCGTGATTTTGCTTCTTTACTTTGCACGCGGGACTGTTTGCCAGAAGCGTGGGTGCACATGGCCTGTATCAGGACACAGCAGTGTATTCTGCAGGAGGTGAAGTCCCCACTCTGAGCTTTTGGGGTTTCTTCCTGTGACCCTCTGGCTGCATGCCAAGGGGCTCTCTTCTATGTGGGCCAGGAAACTAGTGACATGGGAAGAGACCCATTAGCCCTGCTTGCTGAGGCCATTGCTTCTCCTCCCCTGACTGCCCACTCTGGAAGGTTGCTGGGAAATTGATTCACAATAAATTCTCAATCAGACTCTCCTGACCCGGCCTTCTCTATGGTGGGGTTGACCTAGGAGGGGGTGAAGGGATTTTTTTTTCCTACATGGGGAGACTTGACTAGCTGGCACAAGATGGATTTAGCCGCGGAAAGGAGAGTTGATTTTGGAGCTGGAAGGAATGGAGAAGAATGCAAAATCTGTGGTCAGCAAGAAAAACTACTACAGTCTGCCAAGGGGACGTGTGACTGGGGGGGGAGGGCACTGTGGAGGCTCTACACCCCCAGTGTGACCTCCTTCAGGGGGAAGGAAGGAGAACGTGCACAACTAAACATTCCCTGCAAAGATAATTGCGAGGGGCTCCACTGAAGGTGCCTTCAGAAAACCGCTGCCTGCCCTTTTTCTCGTCCTTTCTAGCTCCCAGCAGCTTGGGGACTGGGCTGGCCCCATCTGCCCACAGCCCCCCAAGACCTGGGGCGGAGTTGGCGATTCCATAGGGATAAGTACAAGGACCTGGAGACTCTGGACTGCAGTGCCTCATTCAGGAGTTCACCTCCAGACCTCATCCTGTGTGTGTCTGCATCAGGGGGAGAACCTGCCTGGCTCTGGGACTGCCCAGCTGGGCTCAGAGAACAATGTCTGCACGTAGGGTGTAACTGTCTTTCTCCGTTATCAGTGTGGACCCCCAACTCTATGTCCTGGGGCATCTGTTGGGGTGTGTACAGTTAAACTCTTCCTGGGTGACTTCTGGATAGGTGCAGGGAGGGAACAGGCAGGTAGTTGGAAAAGTGGGGTGGGGGCTGGGGTTTTCCAGAAAAAACTTAGCAGGGATGCTAGGAGCTTGACTCTTTCTTTGAGGCTCATCACTTTCCTAGGAACCAACTACAGCTAGCTTCTAACTTAACAAAACTTCCTCCTGACACCCAAGGGGAAGAGAGAGAAATAGGGATAGGCAAGGGAGGGGAGGCAGGCTCCAGGGGTAAATGAGGGACTTTAAAGAGGAGATGCCCTTCCCCACTCACTTGGATACATCCCAGACAGCAGTGGCCTGGCAGCCACCACATAAATAATCCGAGTGAGGTAGGGAAGGGTGGGGCTGGTCTTTTACTCTTTGCCCTGCTCCTTATTCATCTTCTTCATTTTCATCCGCCGGTTCTGAAACCAGATTTTGACTTGTCTCTCACTCAGATTGAGGAGTCTGGCCACTTCGTGCCTGCGGTCCCTGGTGAGGTACATATTGAACAGAAACTCCTTCTCTAGCTCCAGCGTCTGGTATTTGGTGTAGGGACAGCGCTTTTTCCGGGAAGAGCGGGCGTGCAGCCAGTTGGCAGAAGGGTTGGCTGAAAGAGAAGCAGCGATAGAATCAAAGGAAAGAAGGGGGTGAAGGGCCCCAGACCAAGAGGGTGCTCTCCATCTCTACTCCCCATCTTGCAATGGAGAAAGTCACCCAGGCCTCCAAGATCCCAGAAAGCACCCCTAGGTGGGCCAGGAGTTAACACAGACAGCTCCAGGTAAACAGCCCTTTAAGGATAGAGCCAAGCCACCCCAGCATCTCCAAAGCTTCCACTGCCCCAGGCTCTCAAGCTTTCTCTACTTGTGTCCAGACAGACCTGGACTCAGGTCAGAAAAGGTCAGTGTAGCTGGAGCCACACTGCCAACTAAAGGTGGCTGACCTTGGCTCTAGGTCTGGGAGGAAAGAGGAAGAATTGGGTAGGGAAAGGAGTCCTGTTCAGCCCCAGCCAAGAGATCTCTTGGCCCTTCAGCCCAGTCCCAGTAAACCCTGCCTGGGTAGAAATCTTTCAGCTCTAGTCCAGAAGGCAGCAGACATGTGAGTCTGTATGATACCCCTCCCCATCACCACACACCACAAATAAGAGTCGCATTTACAGCCGCGAACGCCACAGCACACTCCCAACTCACAAGAAACCCAATTACAACCATCTATCAATTGCAGCCGGTGGACAGGGGAGCCCCGGGGCTCCCAGATAACTTATGGTGGCAATAGCCTCTTCTTTCTGCTACTCAGCTCACAGTTTGGTTAACACAAGTTCAGGGAAACTGGGAAGCAAAATTGCTCCAGCCCCAAGGTGGGGAGAACGAGATGAGGCGGGTAACAGAAAGCCCTCCACAGCTTACTAAGACCTTCTAACCTACCCTATGGGGAGGCAGAGAAAAGTGTGACAGGGTGGAAGAGGGCAAAACAAGGGAATAGTGTGCAGGCTTTTCTTTTTCTCTCCTGCATCTCTCCCTAGACCCTGGGACTCAGGAAAGTTGCCCCCCCCAAAAGCAGAGCCTATTACAAATAAGATCCACTCTGCCAGCTTTCCCCCCCCAAACGAGAAGCCCTGATTATCCGTGTATATTTTTAAATTCAGTTCATCCTACACTAAGTAGCGTGTCTTACCAATTTGCAGCGCTATTTCCTTAATGTGATCGCCTGGGATAGGACCCGAAGCCACATTAAATATGAAAGAGGAAAAAAAACTGTTAATAATTGATCCTAGCCAAATGGCTGCCGTGCAGTAATGGGCTTTCCAGGACGAGTTTGGGGCCATGGAGTGAGGATTCTGTTTGGGTGTTTCAGGAGGTTAGGGAAGAGCTATGTTCCCGGATATCAGCTTCTAATGACTCAACCTGGCAGGTTGGAGGTACAGGGACTGCAGGGGTCTCTCCTTACTTTTCAGAGGGCAAGCATGCCCACGGAGGACCCATTGGCCACTCTTTTGGTGGGAAATCTGACAGGGCAAGCAAGAACTACACTACTTGCCCAAAAGAGTAAGAGGTGAGGACTTGACCTGTCAATCTGTCTGTAATTGTTTGGGAACTAAGAGCTACCAAACGGTTTGCTTTTCCCATCCTTAAAAAAAATAAGTACAAGAATCTCTCTCAGCCAGCAGCGCTTTTCACTTGGGTTTTTTTTTCTTCCTTTTTAGCAAGGGATGCTTTTAGGAATGGGAGGTGGTAAGAAACTCTCCACCAAGGGTAGAGTTCTCCGCCCCTACGCAGTCCTCCCCCCCCACTCCTCCCCCAGATCCCTTCGGGAGACCTTCTCCATTCTGGAGGTGGGCCCTGACTTTAGCAAGTGATTCAGACTCTCTGGGAAGCAAACTGTCCGGGCTAGTGCTCCGGAGCCCCGCCGAGAGCACTGGGAACCGCAGAGGGAGAAGCGGCCACCCTGGCGAGGATGCCCTAGGAGGGCGGAGAACCCTGGAGGGAAGGCTCCCGGGGAGGGGCCGGCGCACCAGGGAGGGGGCTCCGTCACCGCGTCCTGGGCTTCCCCCGCCCCTCCCGGCGCCGGCAGCCGACCCGACGCGGCTACTGCGTGAGATCTGCTAGGAACAATCCTCTGCCAAGCTGTTGCATCGCAAATAAAATCCTAATGAGCCCCCTCCCCCTTCCCCTTGGCCGGCGGGGACCGTCTGCGCGTGGCGCAGGCGGCTCTGCCGGGTGTGCTCCGGCCCGTGCCCGCGCGGGCTCTCGGTCACGCTGGCCACCGGCCCGGGCCCCCTCGTTCCTCAAGCGACTGTCCCAGCCCCCCATCCCTTTCCAGCAAGAGCGTGAGGGAGAAAGAAGAAGGACTCATGAGACTTGATCCTTGAGGCTCAGTCCACGCGCCACTAGGAAGAGTGGGGGCGGCCTGTGTGTCCCGTCCCCCCCTCTGCCCCCCCCCCCCCCGCTCCATGGCACACAGCTTCTTCCTATCCCGGTCCCTTCCTTCCTCTTCCTTTCACCCTCCTCTAGCCCTGCGTCCCCCGGCGCGCTGTCCCTTCACATTGTCCGCTTTATGGCCTCTCCCCTCCCCTCCTCCAGGCCTGGCCTGCAGCCTGGGGGGGGGGGATTTCCTCACTTTTTTTTTTTTTATAACTTACTTTGATCCGGCCTCTCTTTGTCCTCGCTTCCTTCGCAAATTTTATTGTCCCCGTAGCCGGCTCTTTGATTAGACAGGACAGCCTCCCTGCCCGCCGAAGTTTCCAAACTGTACTCGGGCGTGCCCTGTTTGAGCAGCTCCCCCGGCGCGCCCAGCAGCGGCTCCGCCTTCACCGCCGCCTGGCCCTGCCCCGGGGTGGCCTCGGCGCGCGGGGCGGGCTCCAGCCAGGTGCGGAGGTACCTGCTCTCCGCCGCCGGCGCACCCTGGGGCTGCAGGTAGGGGTGGTAGACGGACGGCAGGCTCCCCGACGCGTGCGGGCTCAGCGGCGCCCAGGAGGCGCCGAACACCGGCGCTTTGGGCTGGAAGCTGCAAGAGGGGAAGTCCAGGTGCTCGGCGTGGCTCGGCTGCCGCGGGTTCGCGTACTGGCCCGAAGGAAACTTGGCTGGAGGCGCGTCCTCGCTCTCGTGACTTATGATCGAGTCGACATAATAGCTGCTAAGCGTCCCAGAAATGGACATTCTCAGACATTATCCGCGCGCTCGCAGGGGGAAGGGAAGCGCTCGCGCCTCGGCGCCCAAGCAGGGAGAGGTGGCACACGGACCCGGTGTAGAGGGCTTTCGGACGCGACCCCCTCAGACCCCCACCCTCCCACCCCCACCCCCTGCTTAACTTCTCAGCCAACAAAGTACAGTGGAGCAGCCCGGCTCGGAGCTTCTTGCAAAATGATTGGTCAAAGTTTTGCGGACTGCCTGATAAAGCGTCAGCTCCGACATAAATCAATCGGGCGAGGGGGCTGCGCTCTCGCTGTCATCCGTCCTCACCGCATTCCATATCCAGGATGGATTGTTTTATGCTGATGCAATGTGCTATCACGTCAGGGCTCCGGCGGCCACGTAACCTCAGCCAGAGCTGCCCGGCCGCCCGGGGCCCCTCCCGCTTTTGCAGGAAGGGGGGTTCTCAACATGGGGCGATGGGGGCGGAGGAGAGGCGGAGGCAAGCGGCAGGCTGCCTCTAGAGGGACCGAGGCTGCAGAGCCCTCTCCCCAGGCGGGTTGGAGAGGGAGGGGGAGGAGGACCTGCGTACAGGGAGGAAGAGCGCCCCAGCCTCAGAGCAGCGGGAGAGACCCGACAGGGTAATTAAAGAGGAGGTAGTCTTGTCACCCCCCCAACACCTCCACCTCCACCCCGCAGGCCCTCATTTCCTGTCCTCCCTCCCCTTGACAGAGATGTTTATTAAACAACAGCAGCACAGCGACCCACAGGAGATGAAGTAAAAGGATGGGGAAGAAGTTGGGGATTTTATAGGACAGTTATCCTCTTCGGAGGGGGTTCAGGGCACAGTTTGGGGAGATTTACATGACTAGGCTCTTCTCTTGATCCTTCAGGAGCTAAGAAAGGAGAAAGGGAAATTCAATTGGGCCAGTGTCCAAAGAACCATTATCTGGTCTGAAATTAGAGCCTGCCTAAGGCCAAAGGGACTCACCAGACCCTGTAACTAGTCTATGAAAGAGTTTCACGCGACTAACCAGTCTTATTTAACTCCGTGAAATTTCTTGGGCCTTTAGGAAGAGATGGGGTCCACGGCCATTTCTTCTGTCCTTCCTCTGAGACTGTCCAGAGGAGGGGGCTAATGTGAGAAATGATTAAAGGAACTCTCCAGAGATGGGGACAGGGTCCCCAGACAGCACAGTAAGGGACACCGGGTTACTTTCCTTTCCTTCCAAAAGCAGAAGGAGGCAAGCTAAATTTCCAGCTCTTCTCGCCCAGAACTGCGGCTCTGGAAACCGTCCAAATGCCGACATAGGACAGTACCAAGTATAGCGGAGTCCCCAGGAGCAGTCCGTTCCCCACCCGAAGCCTCCCCCCTCCTCCAATCCTCTCGTGGAGCTTCCAAATAGTGCTTTTTATTAGCAGCTATTCTGCGGCCCTACGGAGGGACTCCCCCGAGGCCACTGGCTGGCTTCCTGGCGGGTCTCCCAGCTACTGCCTCTGCAGCTTCTGCTTGGGTGCTGACGTCTTCCCGGGTGTGAGGCTCTGGGAAGCCCGACCCCTAGACAGGCTCGGTTTCTTCGTGTTAGGACTAGGGACAGATTTCTTGACTGTTCTCTGACTCTGGACCTTTATTAGGCAGGCTGCTCCAGGAGCCATGACCTCCTCCTACCCTACCCTCCTTTTGGGAAAAAAAAAGTGGACCCTTTCTAACTTGGGGTTATATCTTTTTGGCCACCACCCCCTCTGCAGTAAAAAGGCTGCGGATCCGCTCCGTGCAAGCACACACACTCACGCCCGCTTGTCTTTCCAAATGAAGCCATCTCGTGTCATTACGTGTGAAATACGAGGGCGAAGCGCCATATTTCTTCACATTATGGCGATTTCAAAATGATTTTTTAAAGATCAATGCGGGCGCCCAGCCGGCCCCTTCAATTCCACCCACGCTCTTGGAGAGAGACAGCCCAGCAGATCCCGAACCAAGCAGCGTGAAGACCTGTTTTTTCCATAGTATCTAAATGGGGAAACAAAAATCTGATGCAAATTCTTCTAAGTAGCGGTTGGATGCTTGGGAAAGTCAAGGGAGCTTCCTGGACCTGCCAGGGAGATACTAAATGAATCACATTTAGGGCAAAGCACCTGTCCCTGTTTTGCTGGCCGTGTGGAGTCTGCTATCAGTTTTACCTGTAATAAATATAGTCTTCAGGCAAAAAAAAAAACTCCTCCCCTGCCATAAATAACAACGTTATGAAGCATGTCGAGGTGGGTATATGATTTTCTGTAGTATATAAATTAGGGTCCAAAAGGGCACATGAGCTGTGGGCTGGGGCAGTTTTATTTATGGAAAAGCCATAGACCAAGACTGTTTTTAAGACCCAAGCTGTGCAGGCTCTGGATCTGCCTGCTGCCCTCCTGGCCCCCATTCCTCTCCTGGGTTTTGCTGCAGAATCTCTACAAGGAGGGAGAAAGCAAGGAGCCCCTTCAGTTTAGGGAAAGAGTCAGGGGGAGAACATTTGGGCTGCTGGTTTGTGCCCTGCAAAAGTGAGGTGATCATTTGAGTTTAGATTTGTGTGTGGTGTCTAAGAAGTTGTTCCTAATCCCTGGTGGTTTCCAGTGCTGGGTGAAGAGGACACCCAGGCCTCTTTTCTGAGTCAGCATTAGTTTTGGTTCTTCCTCAAGATGCTGAGGGATGATAGTAACCATGTGGAGGACACAGGTTTGATTGCGAGATCTGCCTTCTCAAGAGGCGAGAAAATGAACTTTCCCCCTCATCTCTGGTGTCTGGACCCCCATCTCGTCCCTCTGCAGCTGAAGATGCAGCAGCAGCAGGCAGGGAGTCTCCATCACCCTTGCCGCCAAGCTTTCCAGAGGGGATTGCTGCCTCAAACTGGAGTTCAGCTTCAACAGAGGCAAATGACAACATGGTCATCAGGGTGGGTGCCCCCTTGCTGGGATGTTCTGGGAACCCATGGACCTCTTAAATCTTCTTTCCTTCTTAGGCAATTGTACCTACTGTGCCAGAGCAGAGCACCCACCATTGTGGCCCCTGGAACCCAGAGTCTAAATGTACTTAGAATAAAAGTGACCAGACAGTGGGGTAAAGCTACTCTGCAACCCACCCCCAATCCTAAAGAGAAAGAAAGAAAACCCTGTATTCCCTGTACTTGCTTACTTTGGAGCCCGTTAGAAGCGTGGAAAAAGCAGGGAGGAAGAAGGCAAAGCCCCTGGCCACATTGGGGCCCAGGACAGCCAAGGAACAAGGAGGAGCAGGAGGCAGAACCAGCCAGTAAGTACCTGCTCTTTTTGGTGGTGGTGGGGGGGGCTCTATCAGTAATAAGAGAAAATCTAGGGGTTAAAAAGGGAGGGGGAGGAAAACAGTAAATGAGAAGATAGTGTGTGTTTAATTAATAAGCTAGGGCTGAGATTGATGCAGCTGGATTTGAGCAGGTAATTCTCCGGCGTGTCTGCTTCAAACCAATATTTCTGTAGGGGAACCTAGTGTTCAAGTAGGCTCCGTTCCATCCGTGTATAGTATATATCATCATCTTCCCAACTGTAATACTAGACGTGCCTGGGCACGGGCATTTATGATCTAATTGTGCATATGTGGTTATATGTATAACCCCTGTGAAATGTGTAGATTAATGGTGATGCTGTTCTTGATTTTAAAAATATGCCCCTAAAGCCGGTGTGCACAATTAAAAACAAAAACAAACAAAAAACAAAAATCCAACATACCTCTGGAGAAGACAAAATTCTGGAAATCCATGGGTTTAAATTTTGGCTCTAAAATATTAACTTATTTGGAAGCCTCACTTGAAATCTTGTCTCTTAATTTGGTATTCAAGCAAAATTCATATTTCATCTTCAAATAAATGTGTGTGGCGTAAAGCTGGATTCAATTACGGTGTCCTACCGGAACATTTTCCTGGAAGGTGAAGGAAATACCTCCAACTGACCCAGAAGAGGTCATGAAATTTGGTGACTTTTGCTATCCAACCATGAAATCCTTTACTGCGTATCTTGCCCCAACCTGCAGGGATGGCAGGCACTGTGCGACACTTATTTCATGGTAGTGATGGGCATAGGGGTGGAAATGCCATTACTTGTGTCTTGCACAAGTGTGAAGGAAAAGTAGACAAACGGAGCGTGACCGTCCTCAGGTAACTGTGGAGGTCACGCCAACACACTGCTGCATACAACCAAATTGTTGAAGTCCCCAGTCTCTGTCCCCCAGCACAGGAGACACTTCTTCTGACCCCCAGACCTACTCTAGAACACAGGGAGGTTTGAAGATACTTGTTCCCTTAGACATTGGAGGGGAAGCCAAGATCCCAGGACCCATACTCTTTGTCCAAAATAACCTTCAAACAGGGATCACCAATCTAAACAGCGGGGTTCAAACTTGGGTGCTTCCACAGCCCCAAGCAGGGACCTTAATTGAAAAGTAACGAAACCTCTGACAAACTTCCCTCATAGGATATCAGAGGTCAGTGGCCCCAGCCCCGCTGGACTGAGTAATCTTCTTCCCAACTCTCAGCCACCACTGATATCCAAGACAGTGGGAGGCGGCTGAGTCCTTTGGGAGGAGGGATCAAGGAGGCCAAACGGGGTGGGCGGCAGGCAGAGCGGAAAGGGTTCTGAGCAGGTAGAAGGCTATTACACAATTGCTTCCATAAAACCTTTGGCTGTTGTAAAACTCTCTGCTTTCCAAAGAGTTTATTTTCTCCTTTCTCTCTAACATCCCCTTTTTTCTTTTTTTTTTTTTTACAGCGCTTTTCCTGGGAGGAGGTGGCCAGGGTGGGGAACCAAAGGGTGGACTCTGGTCATGCTCCTAGTGCAGGTTTCTAAGAGATCCAAAGAGAAGCAAGGTAAGGCAGCAGGAACATTCCAGACCCTCTTGACCCACGGGGAATATGAGAAAATATTAAAGGAAAGGGTTTAGGGTCTTTCCTTATCAGGACAGTGACTTGAAGCCAGAATATCCCCTAATCTGGGAGTGGGTCTCCCTGTACCGGCTGCCCTTGCAGAGGCCTCTTGTTCACCCCCACCCCACCCTCCTTTACAGTCTAAATAAGCCTGGCGCCTGAGTCCCATCCGGCTGGGGCCTCTTTCCTGGGCCCCTTTGCACATTTCCTCTGCCTCAAGCAGGGAAAGAGTTTAGGAACAAAAGTCAGCCTATGCATTGGCAAGTCCCCCTTCCACCAGCCCTCCTAACAACTCCTTTCCTGGGCACGGAGCCAGCAGCAGCCTTGAAGGGCTGGGGTCAGAGAGGACAAAACTGCCTTGCCCTGTCCGGGCTCCAGCCCCACCGTGTCACCAGGCTGTACTGAATAATCGAGTAGCTTAGATTTTCTTGCTAGTTAAGCCTAAGGGGCCCCAGGACTTGTGTGAATCCACAGGCCAGTTCAGCCAGTAAAGGGCCAACTAGAGTTTGGGAAAGAAAAGACCCCCATCACCACCACCACCAACATCACTGCCTCTGTAAGTTCTATCCCACTAGAGGGCCCTAGGAGGAGGGACTCAGGGGGCCTGCAAGCTTGAGACGCAAATGATCCTGATCTATCTATCAGGATGGGAACTAGTGGCCCCTTAGAGAAGCTTCAAAGTTTTGCCGAGGTACAGCCCCCATCACCCAAAGATTACAAAGACTCAGAGGCCCCACATAACCCAATTGAAAACCAAATCCTTGCAGCTGAGAAACCTTCCAAGGAAGGTTTGACTGGAGACACAGGAGCCTACAACTTGAAACCCTGGCTCCCATACCTGACTTTTCAAAAGAGTTCAGCCCTGCCCCCTCCTAAAGGTGTCCTTGAAGAGAATAAATACTTACAGGGTTACCTTTTTCTCCAATCTCTCTCTCTCTCTCTCTCTCTCTCTCTCTCTCTCTCTCTCTGAAACACCCTAGGACTCCCCAGGTTTCTTCATGCCTCAAACCTGTTTATTATTTTGCAAAGGTAACAGACCAGTCCCCGAAAGACCCTACCTGACTCCTCCAGCTAAGCGAGAAGCAGTAACTGCCGTGAATCAGGTGGTTGGATGTCGTTGTGTTCAGAAAGCCAGGCCCAACAACATGAAACTACCTAATTCACTCAGCAGTCCCAGTTCAAGCTCCCAGTCAAGGGCTCACTGGGGCGGGCTCCTGAGGCCCTCCTGTGGGCCAGAGTGGCCACAGAGTTTACTTCTACTTAACTAGTTTTCTTCTGCTTCTTCCTAACAGAGCCCATTTGCTAGCAAACAAAGAATCTGAAGAACTGGACCCAGGATTCCAGGAACTTTGGTTCTCCTTCCAAAACCCTGACCAAAGAAGGCTCTGGGCCCAGCTCTTAGCCTGGCCAGCCAGCATCTTTGTGCGATACCTGCTTGGCCTCTCAGCGCAGACCCGCGGCTGGAGGGCTCCTCATATAAAAGGGATTCTTAACTTCAAACTGCTAGGAAGGTTCGCATCCACTCACCATCTGGCCAGTCCCTGGGCCCCAGGGTTACCCAGACTCCCAGGCATCTCTGAAAGGTCAAATCTTCCAACTGTACACCAACCCCAGCCTTGAGACGAGAGAGTAGACAGGACAGAAGATCCAAGAAGAACTGAGAAAAAAAAAGAGACAGAGAAAGCCAGAGTCAGAGAGTATCGGGAATTCTAGGGCACAAACGGTAGGCTGGAAGGGGGCAGGAGTCTGGTTGGAACAGTCGCTCTGTGGCTACACGCTAGGACTCTGGCTCCACAGGGCTTACCAGCCCCAGGTAGGACACTCTTTAAATCTGCGCTTACAACGAAGGGAGATGTTGAGGACCTGGCTTGGGAAGGAGGAGAACAAGTTTGCTTCTTTTTTGTTCTCTATTCTGTGCTTACATCCTTGTCCCCGACTTTCCTCCATCCCACAATGTACATCCTCACAGGTGCCCCCGCAGCTGATGCCAGGCCGTCAGAGGCCTCCTGGAGGAGACTTACCTGAGCCGGTGAGGGGGCCCCGCACCGGGCGTGGGAACGAGCCGGCTGGACCCGGCTCGCTCCCTCCCTGCACCCGAAGGTTAGTGGCAGTCTCGTGGCTACCGTGTCCGGAGTGGAAGTCGGAGGTAAGGAGGGAGTCTGCCTGGCTGCCGGCTTCTCCTCCGGGGGCGTAAATCTTGGGGACTGGAAATACAATAAAACTTCACCGTGCTGATGAACTTCAAACAGTTTATATCCCCTCTGTCCTAAAAAGAAACACGGCCAGGGGCGGATAAAAGGGAAGGGAAACAATATATGAGGCTATGAGGCGAAGGAACTTGCACAGACTCTGTTCGCGTGGAGAGAAGGCTCCCGGGTCTCGGTGCCCTTCGCTCTAGCCGGTGGCCAGGACTGGAAGCCAACGCCTAAACCAACCAGGGCCGCTAGAGCCCAGAGCCCAGTCAAGGGCTCTGGCTGCGGCTCCTAGCAACCTGCCTAGGCAGAGCTGAGCGCCCTGAACTCCTCCAAACCAGCCTAGTCCCCTGTCACTCCCTGGACTGTCTGTCTGCTTGATGCGGGTTTTAGGGGTTTTCTGCTCTCCGGTTTCTAGAACTTTGCCCTGCCCTGCCCCGCCCGTTTATTGCCAAGTACTTGCTAAAATAGGACAGGGGATAAGACTTGGAAAACTCTCAAGGCCTGAAGGGGACTGAGCAGTGAGGGGCTCCAGGGGAGAAATCTGCAGGGACCTCCTTGTCCTGTGGAGAGGGCAGAAGTTGACAGTTTGCAGTGGTGTCTGGTCTCCACCGAGTTCCAGCCCTTGCTTCTCTCTCTGACTACTCTTTTAAAAGCTTCAAAACCAAATCAAAACAACCAGTAAATGAACCTCAACTTGTCAATGCTCTTTCTGTGATGTAGAGTTTGCTTTTTTCAAAATTTCGTGGAATCCGGATTTGGTAGCAAGGCCCTACAGCAAAACTAACTGGAAGAAAAAAAATCCCTTTCTCCAGGGGCCCCAGAGTATTGGAAGTCACAGTAGTGGCTTCTTACCCTCTTTGTCTACCCAGAGTACATGGATAGGGAATTTAGGGGGACAGCAAAAGGATTCCATGCATCCCAATTATTCATCAACAAACACCAAGGCTTCGGGTCCAAAATATTCTTGAAAGGCTGTGATTACCTCGGGCTCTGCTCAGGTACTGGGCTGAGGCTCGGCTGCAGGCCCAGGAGGGGTATCCTGCCCCACAGACACACAGGTGCAGCTCTGACCTAGCCAACTCATTTCCTCCCTCCAGGAAATGTTGCCAGAGCACCGCTGGAGATTTTCTTTTTAAATAAAATTTGAAAAATGGGCTCAGAAAATATCAAATCGTTTGCCATCTTTTTTTTTTTAAAAAAAAATCTGAACAGCTGAATTGGCTGCCTCATTCTGTCCCAGGTTGGCCAGGGGTGAGCAGCAGAGTGGTGGCCTGCCCTGTGGGGGCTTCCGGGCACCGAGAGGGAGGATCATCTGGGACAGGAAGTTCCTGTATCTATGGAATGTTTGTTTTCTCAAAATGACATGGGGAGACCCCTCCAGCTCCACTCATCTGTACCCCACTATGTTTCGGCCCTCATCATCCTCCATTTCTGTTTCCTTAAGTCCTGTGTCAGCCGCCATGACTTACATTAGCCTCTCCCTCTCTAGAAGACACAGAGGAAGGAGGAAGAGGACAGGGAGGCCAATGGTTCTCAGGCTACTCTGACCTATTATTTTTCCATCTCCAAAGGAGCTGCCTGGTCAGGGATGACTGTGGCAGGGAAGGATACTGGTGTCTTTCAAGTCCCCTGCCACACACACTGTTGCTGGGATACTGGGGAGGCGCGACTAAATAAAGTAAGGCTATTTGGGCAGTTCTTCTTATTAGCCCTCAGTTGTTTCCCAAAACACATCAGTCTCCAAATTATTTATAAATCCTATAGTCAAGCTATAAGAGGCAAGGGTAACTTTTCCATAGCCCCCTTTTCTTCTGGAAGTTAAAGCAGAGTCCTAGTGTGAACGGGAGAAGGAGCCAAGGCTGGGCAATGTGTGTAGTGAGAAGCGGTGTGGACATAGACACAGAATCTAAGATCCTTAAAAGGAACTGACATGTTGAAACTCTTTCAGTGAGAGTCACGAGGATAAATACGTCTTAGAAATCTCTGGCCCCTTCCTCTTCCTGAGGTTCCATACGGAACATAGAAGGGGCAGTTTCTGACAAGTCAAAGGTGCCATAAGCCAAGTCCCTGACCCAAGCTGGAATTTTGTTTTGTTTTGTTTCTGCAAGTCTGGCCGTGTGGCTTGGACAAGCAACTCTTGTTGTCAGTTAGTGAGAGAAACCGAGGACCCGACCGACCTCTAGACGGCGCCCTGGCGTTGAATCCGCGCTCGCGCGCGCAGCCAAATCCTCTCCGAAGCTCTGCGTCCTAGGACAGAAGGGACAGGTTCCTGCGGACGCTACGGGCCTGGTTGGCTTGGAGCTGGCCGCCAGCGCGTCGCCTTTGGCGCCCTCTGCCAAGCAAGAGAAACAAGATTAAAGAGTGCTCGCTGGGAAAGGATTGGACAGCTAAGAAAGGCTCCACCAGTTCCCCAGCCCCCACCCTACACAGCTCCGCGACACTGGAGAGCCTGCCACAGCGGAATCTCCTTTGATCTTCCCTACAGCCCGCAACAGCCCAGCGCCAGCATCTTTAACTCCCTTCCCCAACTAGCAAAAGAAGCCCCACCCACCCCCATGTCTGGAGAAATTAAATAGTAAGGCCAAGATGTGAGCAAAAATTAAAAATAATCGAACAAGTCTGGAGAACGTGCCCTCTACTCCAAAGTGAATGTTCTATTCCAAATAACCACCATTCTCTTCAACACACATAGTGGCTTTAAAACAAAAAAAAAAAAGCATAATTCCGTTCATTTACAGAACGACAACCTTCAGAGCTTGTCTTTGTTGCAAATTTGGGGTTTCCTGGGTTTTGGGCTTTAGACTTGGTTCAATCCATTGGAACATTGAAAGTGAAGGCAGGGGAAGCTCAACAAAGACTCAGAGCCAAGCTGGGTGGTTGGTGGTGCACACCTTTAATCCCAGCACTCAGTAGGCAGAGGCAGGCGGATCTCTGTGAGTTCGAGGCCAGCCTGGTCTACAGAGAGAGTTCTAGGGCAGCCAAGGCTACACAGAAAAACCATGGCTTGAGAAGAAAAATAAAAAATCAGCGCCAAGTCAAACCCAACCCCTTCCTCCCAGAAAATAACCAATTTCTAACCTTCCTGGCTGAGTGATATTAGATCAAGAGCCCAAAAGAAAAAGACTCACTGGACAGGGAAGTGGAGATTGAAAACGTTGTGAAACTAAAGGAAGGTGTCAGATGCCTTAAGGTTCCACACACACCAAAGCCAGAGAGCTTTTGTAGTCAGAACCAGTAACTGTATAAGTTCTAGGTGGGGCAAAAGGAGCCTTAAGCAGATCTCTGGCTCTGTGAACCTGAGCTCAGGTCCTAAGCAGACCTGAGAACTGTGGGGCAGAAAACATCAAACCTTCTATTCTCTTTCCTGGGCGACAGAGTCTCCATTTTTTTGGGACCATCCGCCAAAGTTATTTCTAAGGCAGAGACCAGAGAATCCTCGCAGAGAGGAGTGAAGAAGTCCCTGGACCGGGCAGCAAATGACAAGAGCCAACTACGGGACAGACCGCGGCCCGGTGCCTGCAGAGGTCTCTGGTCCCAGGGGACGCACGTTTCCCAGCCGGGCACCAGATCTCCTGGACGTCTAATTACCCAGAGCACATCTGGAACAGCTGCGCCCCACCCGGCCTCGGGCACATTATTTCTCTCCAAACCCTATTTTCATTCCCAAGGCTGAGTCATAAAAGACTCTGGAGGCAGAATAAAGTCGGGTCTGTGTGTGTCAGCATTCCTGTGTGTGAGTGCGTGAGTGCGCAAGCGTCCACGTGCAGCGTCTGGCGTCTGCGCGTCTCACTGTGATTGCCCAATGGATTTGCAAAAGTTAGGGGGGAAATGGAGCGACATCAGGCGAATTCAACTGCGAACATACTGCGGGCCTCATTATCCGCCCATTTCAAGGGAAAGCATTTGGGTCGTGGAATTAGCCAGCTAATTGCCACACTTCTTTGTTCATTTCAGGGCAGGGGAAGCTATCTGCCTACTAGTAAAATAGTCTGTATTTCAAAGCTTGAAGGTCTCCTCATCCTTGGTTTTATTTCCATCCTGTTATAGATTATATCTTGGAACATTATGATTTGCCAGGATATCTCTCTCTCTCTCTCTCTCTCTCTCTCTCTCTCTCTCTCTCTCTCTCTTTCCCTCCCTCCCTCTCTCTTTCTGTCTCTATGTCCCTGTCTCTGTCTGTCTCTGTCTCTTTCTGTCTCTCTCACACACGCGTGCACGCACGCACACACATATACACACACATGCACACACACACTTCCTGGCTGGAAAATACCTTTCTTTATGCATCTACAAAAAAGCTGGATGCCTTAGCTCTTGAGATTGTTATAATAATCCATTACTGTGGGCCTAGGATTTAATACGATGCCCGCTGAACAGGGAACATTTTAGAGAATACTAATAGCAAGGAAGAGAAAGAGGGAGGAGGAAGAGGAAGTCTCCTTTGTTCTCGGAGAACCAGTCTAGGTTGGAGGGCGTGAGCCTCAGCCTGTCTGTGTGTAATGTATTCTTTTGACTTAGAGCTGTGTCCATAAAAGTGAGGCCCTTTGAACCTCACAGCCCGTAAACTACTTCTTCAATAAGGAACAGCGAATTGGGGCAATTATCTGGCTCATTTCAGGTTCAAACTCCCAGTAGCCTGAAGTATCTGGACCTCATGAGGTGTGTGTGGGGGGAGGGGGGGTCTGGAGAGTTTCAAGATGAGTTCTTTGCCTTCGCTGAGGTGAGCAGGGTCCTGCCATAGAAAATGAATGGGAAAAATATTCAGGGGGGCTGAAGGCTGAGGTGAAACAGAGCGTGTGAAAAGTGCTTGAGAAAGAACTCGGCCTCACACCTGCCGGGGAAACCCTCCAACTAGGGGGAGACTTCTGCCTGGTGGGGGCCTTTATTCCTCATCGGAGGACCATTTACTGAGCTCCTCCCACGTGCCCAGTGGGAGCCACGCTTCACCAATTTGGGGCAGTGCTGACCTGGCAGCCGGTGAGAGGTCTTGGCTCCCAGAAACAAGTCTAGGGACCTGCGAAAGGGAGCAAGCCTGCTGGGCAAGAACTTCTGGCCAATCACTGCAAGTCCTTTTCAGGGCCGAAGTTCTGGCGCAAAGGCGGGCAGAGCAGAGGGTCTGGAGCGGCCCCTCCCATTGTCTCTGAGAAAGAGGCCAACTCCACGGTGGGGGGACAGTCCTTTGGGGGAGGGGTGGGGCAAGGAGGGGTGAAAAGATGACTAGAGGCTCTGACCCTCAGTCGGAAGTTCCTGAAAACACCAATTAGCTTTTCTCAATTAGTGAAGTGGGGAGCGAATGGGCATATATTTCTTCTGCTCTGATTAAAGACATTTAGGTCAGGCTGTCACAGTCACAATTATTCAGTTTAAGCTGTCCCAAGCAGAAAATTGCTTATCTTTTTCTTTTCATCTTCAGGCAGGGGTTTGAATGCTATTAGCTAGTAGTTAGCCATTGGTGTCTTGCCACACCAGAGCTGCCGGGTTTGGCAGCCTCAAGGAGCAGAACTAAGAATGGGTCAGCGTCCTCCTCACCCCGAGTCACATCTTTTTGAAATACACAGACAATGGAGAACAGTCAGGAAGGATGTGGGTTAGTCGCATAAGTGTGTGTGGAGGGAGAAGGCACAATAAAACAGGTGATCTCCACACCCTGTCATTTGTTTAAACATGTTTGAACATAGTCCTGGCGGGGAGGGACAGAGGGTGGAGAAGAAGTTTGTTGACTCCCAAGGTTCTAAGGAGGCCCCACTTTTCTTCTGGGGGAGTCTAGGCAGGTTGATTTAACCAGGTGGGATGGGGGCAAGGACGGTTTTCCTAAGCTAAAGGAGAAGATGAAATTGAAACAAACCACAACACAGAAAGACATGAGGGAAAGCTGGGAGGTCCCCTAGGGAATACACACAAGTTAACAAAAGTATTTATGAGCAGGCTGGGCTATAGCTTTGTAACAGAGTGCTTGCCTAATATACACAAGACTCTAAGATCAATTCCCAGTACCAGAGGAAAAATATATTATTTGCAAATCTTTTTTTCTTTTAGCCAAGTTTGATATTCCCCAACCTCAGCTCATAGCTTCAATCCCAGGAAGAGTTAGGGCCCTGATGGAACTGGGTGGATAGATCAGTAAAGAGACACAAAGGACATTCTGTCGCCAAGGACACCTGTTTTCCAGTTCAGGGTTATCAGCTAGGACATGGGTTCTGGAATGCCAAGATCAAGGAAAGTTTTCCTACTGCCTCAGTCCCACTGGTCCCAGGGAAGGAAGGCTAGCTTCCCCTGGGAGTCCAGACACAACTGCTTTGTTTTTGTTGTTACTGTTGTTTTCAAGACAGGATCTCACTATGTAGCTCTGTCTGCTTTTAAACTCACTATGTAGACCAGGCTGGTCTTGAACTCACGGAGATCCACCTGCCTCCCAAATGCTAGAATTAAAGATATGGGCCACTATGCCAGAGCCCCGAATCTTTTCAAAGTTGATCTGGCAAAGATGAGATTGTCAGCCAAAGAAAAAGAAGTGAAGCTTGCATAGACTGACAATATTTGGTTTCAGCATTTCCCAGAGACTGGCTCATCCACACAGCTCTTAACCTGGGAAAGGAGTAGTTCTAAAACCCTCCGGAGCTGTGGTATTTGATGAGTGCTATATAAACACAGGGCAGTGGGGGAGCCAATGTCTTTTATCAAACTTTAAAGTATCAGTGAGTGCCCCCTAAAACGGTAAGAGCCCTTCCCTTGCTGTTCACACAGGAGCCACCAAAACCGAATCAGAGGAGGACGGTGACAAAATGTGGGTACCATCGCCTGGCCTTCCCTGCACCTGCTCACAGGTGCTGAAAGTTCTAGGACGGAGGCAAAGCAACCTACAGCACCCTGGTTTTTGCACACTTGCCTCATGATGGGGTATGCACAGCCTGTGGTCTTTGTGTCTCTTACCAAAGGTTTGTGGGGTTTTCTTCCAAAAGGACTCTCTGCCATTTACTGCCTTGTCTTGAGTTAGTCCGAGAAGAAAGTTTCTGAAACTATTTCCCCCTGAAAATGTCCTCCTCTTGAGGTTGTAGTTCGCTCCACAGGGGATTTTTCAGCCCCCACACTTTAGGGCTAGGTCAAAGGAGATAAATTTGAAACCCTTGAACCTAGACAGCCAGTATGGTGCTTTTCATGATCGTGACCAAAATGAGTTATTTTGGTCCTTGACAGGTTGATAAAGATAAAACCAAATGAAACGCTACTCAAGGACCGTCCAAGAAAAAGAAGAGGAAGAAGAAGCGCTGGACAGGAGCAGAGAGTTTGAAAGCTATGGACAGCTGAAGTGACCAAAGCCCGGATTCTGATGGGGCCCCCACGTTCCAAAACCACCCCGTTACAACTCCTCTGGCTCCTTAATGTTCTCTGATTATTTGGCAAGCTCCAGATGATGGGAGTGGCCCTCTGCCCTCTGCTAGGTACCTAGTGGGGTTTTGCAAGAGTGTTTGTTAATGAAGGTGGCATATGAAAGAAGAACCCCAGAGCTGGGAAATGGGACGGGCCCCCGGGGAGTTCCTACTCGCACCTCTGGCCTGGAGAGATGCAAGTGAATTGTTCCTAAGCGCGGAGAAGTATTCAGCAGAGCTGAGATCCAGGCGCTCTCTCAGTTTTTTTTTTTTTTTAAGGGAGCCTGGACGCGGAGGCCCTGGTTCTCAAGATTGCTGGGTCATCAAGCAGTGAGATCCCACTTGGTACTGAGTCACAGTTTCTAGTCTGCGTGAAATCTGGACAGAGCCTCCCCAAGTGCTTGCATCTCCTCTGGTCCCGGAGGGCGGGGATAGAGGTTCGTCTGCAGGCCGTTGGCATTGCAGCGTTTGAGGAAAGCATCTGTGTAATTGAGACCTCTCTACACCCCTTAAATATGACTTCCTGATGTCAATGCTTGTTCCCAGCTCCAGGTTGTTGGGGCTCCCGTCTAGACCCTTCTCTGACTTTCAGATTTTATCCGCGATGGTGGTGGCCAACTAAGAACACAATGACAAAGTGACCCACCAGCCCTTCTCCTGACTCTGAGAATGCGGCTCACATGCTTAGCCACCTCTCTGTCTAGTGGCCTTTCTGTCCTGCCTCCCCAACCGTCACCACCACAGTTGCAGAACCGGAGGATACCATCGCAATTTAGCCCAAAGTGAAGTTGCCGGAAGATGCTGAGCCCCAAGGGTGTCTGCGCTGTTGGGAGTGTGCGTTCCCCACTGAGTCCCATTAATGAACCTTCATCGCTAGCAGCGGGCACCAGAGTCTGGGGAGGGATGCCAAGGCCTCCATCCCCTTTATAACCTAACTCCAGGGATACCTGGTCCCACCAGGAGCCAAGAAAAAAAAGCATAAAAATAGACTTCTCGCCCAGCCCAAGAGAGAAAAAATTGCTGCTGGGACTTCTGATCCCTCTAGCTAACCTTGGAGTCCTGAAGTTGCCATCCCTGGACCAAGGAAGGACCAGATTGAAGAAGAGGTAAGTACAGAAATTGGAAAGGTCTCCACTTTAATCGTCTTTTAAAAGTGAAGTATATGACCACAGACTTCTCTCTTCATGAAGAAGTTTCTAAGTATCCCGCCAGTCTTCAGCACCACCCTGGCTACAAGCCAAGGGATAACTTTATCTTTGAGAGGCTTTTTATAAAATGTCTCTCTCCCTCTGAAGCCCACACTGGCTTGAACCCATTTTTCTGTGGTCATCACCTAATATGTGGGTGTTTTAGGCTAAGACCCCCTCCTTTCTCCAGGGCAGCAGAGGCTGGGACTGAAATAGGAGTCCAGAAGTGCTTCCTAAGAGGAAGACCAGGAGACAGGAGAGACTTAGACCAGCCCCAAGCCAGTGGCTGCTTTGTTTAATTGCCCCCACCAGGGAAAAGTTCTCCTCCTAATAAATGTGGCTGGAGAGAGAGGGGAGAATGGAAAGGGGGAAAACAGCCAATTGACATCTTCCTGAGAAAGAGGACACTGGAATTCCAGACCTAAATTTTTGGCCCTGGGTGCTTTGTCCTTTGATTACTGGTGGGGCACAGTACCTAAAGGTGACCTGGTTAGGCACAGAACTCCCACCGAAAAGGGCGGGGTGGGGTAGTGAAGAGCTACAGCCATTAACCATGTGTGGCCCCACATTCCCAGACACACTCTGCCTTCAGCAGTTCAGAGAGGGGCTCTTAAGCTGAAGTTCAAGGAATCAGAAACTCTCCGACATTGTGGGATTTCACGATTTTACAAAGAAAGCTTCACTTCACTTTCTGAGAAAGCCCAGGTGGGGAAGCAGGAGATAGGGTATGGGGAAGAGAAATGAGAGGTTGTAGCCATGTGGTTTAGTTCCTTAGACTCTAGTCCTGAGACCCCCAGGCTTGGAAGCTCAAGTGGGTCCCCTCTACGATGCCAAATCAAGTGGAAAGTTGCAAGACAGCCAAGGACACCCATTCTCCCTCAGCGCTCTCAGGAGGAGTCTGGGCATGTAAGCAGATCACGAGTGTGGATATATAATCCCCAATGTTTATGATTTATCGTTTAAAGTGGGTTTGGGGACTGAGGACCATTGAAATAGCTAGGCAGATCAAGCATGTGGGCCCCCAGGCCCTGTCTCCCATGCGGATTCTTTCCACACTCCTCACCCCCACCGTTCCACCCAGCCCTCACGCAGGATGCCTTTTTCTGTCTGCCCAGATCTCTTGGCCAAACCGTAGACACATCGAGCTACATGGATACCTACAATTTTTTTTCTCCCAGTTTTGTAAACTGCAGAAACTGTGATCCTTATTCCTCATGAGGAACGAGATGCTGCTCTCCCTTGGGAGAAGGGTTGTAGAATCAAATAATTTCTAAGTCTGGGAGGGCAGGGTCTTCTTCACCTGTGGCATCTCTCAGGTTGCTGCCTGCATGGGTCACATAGCCTTTCCTTTCCCTCTCTATCCTTTCACCAAGCCAGGAAAGGCCATGCCTTTTCAGTTTCTCTATATTTGAAGGGAAACACACAAAATCAGGGAGGGAGGGAAAAAGAAGAGGAAATCTGAGAGGAGAATCCCATGGATTACAACAAACTCCCTAATCCAGTAGCATTTGAAACCCAATGTTTTATTAAGTTGTGTCTGATACTAGGTTCTCAGCCCCCAAAGTCACTCCTTACATGAGACCAGTGCCTTCTGAGATGAAAGGAAGGGAGAGGCAGCTATAATTAGAAGGACCGTGTTGCAAACTATAGAATAGTAGAGGGAGGTTCTTTCTACAACGAAGACTCTGTGTGTGTGTATGTGTGTGTGTGTGTGTGTGTGTGTGTGTGTGTGTTCTAACGTTCGCAAAGTACTGGACTCTCCTAAAGAGTGGGGGACTCAGAGCAATATAACTGGCGGTGGAGGAAGCTTCATTTGATTCCTGCTGGTTTGTCTCTGGACTTGGAACCAAGTGCAAGAAGAGGCAGGCGCATTGGTCCCAGGATCCCAGGAAGATTTTGAAAGAATATCAGGAAAAGTCTTTCTTTTCTGGAAGGAGTAAAAGTGCGCTCAAATGTAGGAACCTGGCGCTTGGGAAGCCCGGATCCTCCATTATTCGTCTTTGATTCTGTTTCTTCTGGAAAGCCCAGCCCGGGGCAGCATGCTAACACGTGTAGCACAGAGCACACATGTGAAATACATTGTAGACTGTCCTATTTGGGGAAAGAGGAGGTAAACCCAGGTTTTGCGACTGATACTTTGGTTACTTAGCACAACATAACAGGGAGCATGTGGTTTCATGTCTCTTTGTCGTGTTTGGACAAATCCTGCTTTTTATTTTGAAATGGGTAGCTTGTTGTCTTATGGAATTCCTAACTTCTGCAAGTGTAGAGACTCCTCAGAGACGCCACATGACCCCGTGGGTGCACAGCCTCTCTACGCTTTCTCTCTACATGCCTTCTCAAACTTACAATGGTTTTGGTATTGATCCCACAAACCATACCTATAGATTGCAGTCCTCCCCCAACCTTGTGCCCACTCCAGTAAACGACAAGTCCTTCTATTAAAAAAAAAAACAACCCTCACGCACACGCAGTGTTTCTATGGTGTGAGCTTTAAGTAAGATGGCGGCATCTAGATCCCTGCTCTCCAAGGCAGGAGGCCACCCGAGTCTCACTAAAGCCCGCCGTTCGGAAGCAAAGGGACCTAGATCTTCTCCTAGTCCCTCAAAAAAAACGAAACAAGAACCCCTCTGCTCCCGGCTTTCCTCCATTCATTCCAGGGGGGCATCTAGAGAGAGTGCACGCTAACCCTGCACCTCGGGGCTCCCCCCTGGACCCACACAGAAGGGTTCATTTTTATCGTATAGGGAATGGCCATTTTTTTTCCTAAGCAATTTCCACAGTGAGGCTGTTTAGGACAGATCACCCCTGTCGCCTTAGGTTGGAGTTCAGGCTTGTGAGAGTAGATGGAGATGCGGTGGGACGAGGGGAGGGGACCCTGGACCCACACACCCGCGTTGCCGAGGGATAGTTGGGCCACAGAGTGGGGAGGCCCAGGCGGTTCAGCGTGTCCTTGAACCAACTTAGGTTGGTCTAGAGCTCAAGGTTAATCTGTGGCCGCCCGCGCTGGTCACTATTGGTCGGTGATCGAAGTTCGTGCCACCAGATCACAAGGCCAAAGAGGGCCTTTCCACTCCTGGCTCTCCTCCGCGCGCGGTCCTGCCCCTGATGAGCGCAAGGGCGGGGACCGTGTCACCTACCTCTCGGAACGCGCGGTTCTTCCGTTCTCCGAGCGTCTCCATAGGATGCGGGGGCCTTGAGGTGTCTAGGGACCAAGGGTAGCCTCAGGCTACCCGAGCGTCGGCTTTGGGCCATCCGAGAGTCGGCCCCGGGCCACCGCCACCGCCCTTTTGAGGCCTCGTGAACGGTGCATCTGTGGCGGTGGCGCCGACGGCGCTGTGGGCTCAGAAGCATCCAACGTCTCCGTGGCGCCGCCGGTGGGTGTGGGGCGCGGGGCCGCGGTGATCATCCCGGAGCCTCCTTCCCCGGAGTAGATCGCACCGCCCTGGGTGCCGTCGGATCAGCGGGTGGCCGGGAGGTGCCAAGGACAGGCCAGAGCCAGCACGAAAACGCAGAGATGGCTAGGAGAAAGAAGAGGATGTGTGTGTGTGTGTGTGTGTGTGTGTGTGTGTGTGTGTGTGTGTGTGTGAGAGAGAGAGAGAGAGAGAGAGAGAGAGAGAGAGAGAGAGAGAGAGAGAGACTATAACAGACAAGAAAAATAGATTCAAGTTATTTCGGGGAGAAATTGTCAAGTGCAGAAATAGACAAAAGGAACCTAGTTTAAAAAGCGGCCGAGCCGGGAGCCTCAGGCAGAGCGAGCAGTCCTCTGAAGCCAGCGACAAGTTGTCCTTGGAAGTTGGGAATGTGAGAGGGAGGGGCAAGGCCCCGAAGTGCCCTTAACGGAAGAGAAAGTGCAGACCTTGGGCGGGAGGCGACAGACAGCCCTTAGGACAGAGTCTGGGAGTAGGATCCTCCTCTGCCCTTCCCCCACCATACCTCCCATCCTCCCACCCCGGCCTGTTGCAGCACCTTCCAACCAGCTAGAGACTACCCACCCTCCAAGCAGACACAGCCGCTCCTGTCGGGAGGGCAGCACCGGGCTGAACATCTGCCCACTCTTTTTTTTTAATGTTTATTTATTTATTATGTATACAATATTCTGTCTGTGTGTATGTCTGCAGGCCAGAAGAGGGCATGTGGTTGCTGGGAATTGAACTCAGGACCTTTGGAAGAGCAGGCAATGCTCTTAACCACTGAGCCACCTCTCCAGCCCCTGCCCACTCTTTGAAATTATTTTGTTCCAGGTTTATAAGAGGAGTTCTTTGCTACTGAATAAAAAGTACATCAGATGAAACGACCTTGGCCAAGGTCAAAGAGAGAACCTAGAAGCTTTACCTAACCACACCAACTCCAGAGACTTCTTTGCGTTTTTAACCCTGCAATTCTGAACCTTTTAAAGAATTTACTTTGAGGTCTAAATAGTGGCTCCAACTTCTCTGTTTAACTAGCCTGAGTTTCAGGCTCCCAACTCCCAGCGGTCTGGTGTACAAACTGCAGCCTGGCCTCTCAGATTTGGGTTGCTTTTCCCCTTTCTTCCTTTCCCTCCTCCACTGCCTCCTTCTCCTGCCTCCTCAAGTAGCCCAGGCTGGACTGAAACTCTGTGTAGCTGAAGATAACATCACAAGTTTGCCGCTCCACAAATCCTCAGCCAGCATGGGACTCAGTGGGACTCAGTCCAGCCTCCTCTGGCCAGCCTTTGTCTAGAAGGTCAGTCCCCTGTGTTCCAGGCCTGGCTCTGCCATTTGCTGTCAGACTTCAGACTCCACACTTTCTCCCCCATCCCTACATCTTAATGTGGGAGTCTCACACTGTAGCCAGGTTGGCCTGCCCCCCCCCCCCCGAAGTTAACTAGGTCACCCAGACTGGCTGTGAACTCAAGGCAATTCTCCCTCAGCCTCCCGACTCCTGGGCTTACAGAGCTGACCACCACACCTAGCTCTCTTCTCTTTGGGTCTCAGTTTCTGCTTTTATAAAATGGGAGTGAGTTGAAAAGTGTGTTTTGCATTTATGGCCTTCTTAAATTATTGAACGAACGGTACATCAAAGGGGCAATTTATGACAAATTAGGACTGGGAGCATTCATGTGGCCCTTACTTGGTTTGATTTTTAAAAAAAGAAGGTGTGTTTTTGTTTTGTTTTTTGAGGAACTCACTTTGTAGATCATGCTAGCCTCAAATACAAAGATCCCCCTGCCTCTGCTTCCCGAGTGCTGGGGTTAAAGACATTTGCCACTATGCCCAGCTAACAAGGTAAAATTTTGCTTCCATGATCACGCCTATTTTTAATTTTCCATTTCGGTACTTTATACCGGTATCTAGTGCACATGCAATAAAGGACACTGCGTATCAGCATAGTGACGATGTAGACGGTGCCTACAGCCTACCAGGAGGTGCACCTGTGGCCCCTTCCAATCAACAACCATCCATCATCACCCTTCAAGTAAACATCACCCTGTCACCTTAGACTAGTGTTGTCTGTCCTTGGACTTCACAAAAATAAAGTCATGAGTTTGTATTCTTTTCTGTTGGCTTCATTTGCTCGATATGGGAAGTGAGGCTTCTCCATGTGGTTCTAATTGACAATTACCCTCGCTTCACCGCGGCGCCTTAGGCCACTGAAAGGCTACATCACAATTTATTTAGCCATCAGGTCATGCTGAACTTTTGGGTTATTTCTATACCGTTATGAAAAATCTGCTCAGAAGTATTCTTGTCTGTTCTTTTTGCGGGGGGGGGCTTTTTGTTTTGCTTGTGTGGGGTATATTTTGCTTGCATGTATATCTGTGCACTGTGTGCTTGCCTGGTGTTCCCCGAGCTGGAGTTATAGACTGTTAGGGACCACAGTCAGGGTGCAAGGACTCAAACTCAGGTTCTGAAAGAGCAGTCAGTGTTCTTAACTGCTTTGCCATCTCTCTGGCCTCTGCCTATGTGTTTTTTGGATGGATACCTCCACTTAGAGACAAGAAGTACTGGGTTACAGGGCAGGGGTTAGAAACTCAGTTTTCTGAAGAAGGTGACCAATCTAGCTCCCCCAGGAGGGTCTGAGAGAAGCCGTTGTTCTTCATTCTTCCCAGTGTCCGGAATTGTTGACCAAGATTATTTAGTCAGTCTAGTGCATTGGAAGGTTTTATGCGTTTGAAATTGGTATAAAGTCTGGCAATGGTGGTACATGCCTTTAATCCCAGCACTTCGGAGGCAGAGGCAGGTGGGTCTCTCAGTTCGAGGCCACCCTGCACTACAGCATAAGTTCCAGTACAGCCAGGTCTATACAGAGAGATCCTGTCTCAAAAACCAAAACAAAACAAAACAAAAAAAAGTGGTAAAATACAACAAAAATTGCTTCTTGGGAGCTGGGGAGATGGCTCAGTTGGTAAAATATTGACTGACTAAGCTCTAAGGATGGGACTTAGATCTCTAGCACCTTGGGACAAGCTTGGGCAGTTTGTTCCTATAATAGTCCTAGGATGACAGAGCCAGGCAAAAATCTCTGGGGTTCTCTGGCTTGCCAGTCTAGCAAAGTCGATGAGCTAGCTCCAGGTTCAGTGAGAGACCCTGTCTCAAAAAACAGCTGGAAAGCAATTGAGGAAGACACTCAACACCAACCTCTGTCCTTCGCCGACACAAACACAATGTACATACATACAGGTACACACACAAACACACACACATATGTACATACATACATGTACACACACAAACACACGTACATGCATACATGTACACACACACACACGTACATGCATACATGTACATACACAAAGGCCACACACACAAATATTTCTTTTTAACTATTTTCAAAGTTTTAAGATTTGTTTTTAGATCTATTTATTTTATTTTATGTGTATGAGTGTTGTGCCGTGCGCATCCTTGATGCTCTCAGAGGTCAGAAGAGGGCACTGGGTCTTCTGGAACTGGAGTTACAGATGGTTGGGAGACACTATGTGGGTACTGGGAATAAAACCCAAGTCCTCTGCAATACCAAGTGCTCTTAACCACTGAGCAATCTCTCCAGCCCCAAGAAATATTTCTTAGTTGTGTGAACATGTGTGTTCACAGCATGTCTGTAAGTGTGGTACCCACAGGGTCCAGAAGATGGAATGCCCTAGAGTTGAAGTTGTTGCTACTTGTGAACCACCTGATGTGGGTGTTGGGAACTGAACTTGGGGCCTCTGGAAAAATCAGCAAACTTTCTTTCTTTCTTTTTTTTTTTTGGTGTGTGGGGGAGGGTGGTTAAAGGGGGTGTTTCTCTGTGAAACAGTCCTGGCTGTCCTTGAACATGCTCTGTAGACCAGGTTGGCCTTGAACTCACAGAGATCATCCTGCCTCTGCCCCCCAAGTGCTGGGATTAAAGACATGTGTCAGCACTGCCTGGCTACTAGATTTTTTAATTGTACAGTTCAGTATGTTAAGTACATTTGAGTCTTTCATCTGGCACAGCAGAGTGCCGGGGTGTGAATCACCACTCCAAGTTTCTGTGATGCTGGGATTTAATTTTCCTAGTATGAGTACTAAATGCCGCGATGCCTCTGCAAATGTCCACACACTGAGGTGTGTTACAGTCTTAAATTCTATTCAGATCATACATGCTAGGCAAGCACTCCACCATCTGAGTTACATATCAGTCCCCCAAAAACTTTTTGAAAAGATTAATGAAATAGATAAACCTTAGACAAAAGGAAGGAGAGAGATGGGGGAGAGATAGAGATAGATGATAGATAGATAGATAGATAGATAGATAGATAGATAGATAGATAGATAGATAGAACAAATTATCTTTAGTAAGGACACATAGACAAATTTATTTGTTTATATGTTCGTGTCAGAGATGCAAATGTGCACGTGTGCCTGCTGGTGTGGATGTTAAAGGTCAATTTGGAGCATCTTTCTCAGTCGCTTCTCTTTTTTTTAAGATAGAGTCTCCCATTGAACCTGGCCAGCAAGCCCCAGGATCCTCCAGGGGTTCTGAACTCAGGGCCTCCTGTTTGAGAGGTGAGCACTCTACCTAGAGAGCCGACCCCAGCCCATGAACAGATCTGTTGGAAGACGCTAGGTCCAAAACCCCACCTAAGAAGAGATATACACACTCAGAACACACCCGAGTCTCTTCAGAAACCCAAGGCTACACAAAGAAATCCTATCTCAGATAAAAAAAAAAACAAAAAAAACAAAAAAAACCAAGATGGCCTCAGCGGGAGATTCCAACAAACATCATGGAGACAGTGTCGGCCTTACAAAAACTAGAAAGATCCGCAAGCAGCAACACCTCAACTTAACTTGTAAGGAAAACATCATCCTGATAGTAAGATGGGAACACTGAAATGAAACAAAAATTATTTATCAGTCCACACTTATGAACACAGACACAAAAGTCCTGAACAAAAATTTCAGCCAATCAAATACAGCAGTGAATTAAAAGGCTGACATGTCAAGATCATGAGGGATTCACCTTAGGAATTCAAGCCTGATGACCTGGATTCAACTCTGGGACCCACACAGCGGACAAAGAGAACCAATTCCTCCTCCAACCTGTCCTCTGATCTTCGCACATGCCCCCCGCCCATAGCGTGTGTGCACTATCCCTCTTCTAAACAAACAAACAAATAAACAAATGTGCTCTAGAACACAATGTAGAAATACGGCTAGAGGACTGGAGAGGTGGCTCAGCAGTGAAGAGCACTCGTGCCTCTTACAGAGGATCTCTGTGAGTTCGAGACCAGCCAGTTCTACAAGAGCTTCCAGGACAGGCTCCAAAACCACAGAAAAACCCTGTCTCGAAAAAACAAAACAAAACACACAAAAAAACAGAGGACCCAGGTTCAATTCCCAGGAGCTCACACCTGTAACTCCAGCCCCTGGGGCTCTGACCACCTCTTCTGACACCACAAGGCACCAAAGCATGTGTGTGATACACAGACATGCGCAGGCAAAACATTCGTGCAGATAAAATAGGAAAATACATCTTTTTTTGTTTGCTTGCTTACTTGTTTTTTGAGACAGGATTACTCTGTGCAGCCTTGACTGTCCTGGAACTCACTTTGTAGACCAGGCTGGCTTCAAACTCACAGGGATCTGTCTGTCTCTGCCTCCCAAGTGCTGGGATTAAAGGAGTGTACCACCATGCCAGGCTCTAACTCTGAAACTACAATCCTAGACAGAGCCTGCCTGTCAAAGCTTCCTCTTCCTCTTAAGCAGCGTGAGAATTTACTGCTTCAGTGCCCCTGTGAGCACCCACAGGAGGCAGGAAGTTCCAGCATTCCATTTCGTTCAGCTCAAAATATTTTCTAATTTTTTTTGCGGTTGTTCATTTGATCTTTGGGTTATCTGGAAACATGTTGTTTTAATTTACAGATTTCTGTTCCTGATTTTATTGATTTTTAGTCTAATTTTCTTTTGATCAAAGAATGCATTTTTATAAATCTCAATCTTTTCAAAAAATTGTTGAGAATTGTTTCATGGCTCAGCTCTTTCTCTCTCTCTTCATCTTATTTATTTATTTATTTATTTATTTATTTATATTTGGGATAGGGTCTCATGGAGTCCAGGCTGGTTTCTAACTTTCCAAGTAGCCCGAGCTACCCTTGATCCTGGTCCTCCCATGTCATCCCCCCCGCCCACTTCCCAACCCCAGCTCCCCAGCGCTGGTTTATGGTCTGGTTTTATGTGTTTGTCCGTTTTCTGGTTTTGAGACAAGATCTCACTGGCTGGCCTGGAACCCACTATGGTGGCACCAGCTGGTCTCAACCTTGAGGCGTTCTTCCTGCCTAGGCTTTCCCGGTACTGGGTTTGTAGTATGAACCCTGTCCCTGGCAGTTTCTGACTCTCTTGGTGGGTGTGCCCCTGACACAAACAGGCATTCTGATTCTGTTTCTGTTATGTTAGGATCTGCGTATGTTAATATTATTGACTTACTCAAAAATTTTGTTAAAATTTTCTACGTATTTGCTGATTTTCATTTACTAGCTGCCGAGTGAAATGCATGGGATTTCTGCCTAAAATTGTGGTTTTGTGTTGGGTATGTCCCACATTCGGGACTGGTACACATCCCTAGTGAAATGACCCGTCTACGCTCCTCTCACGTTCCTTTATGGCCACCCGTCTCGGGCTGTGTCCCTTGCTCTCAAGGCTACCTTGTCTTGTAGTTTAAAGTGTGTTAGGGGCTGGGGTGCGGCTCAGCCGCACATAGCTTGCACAGGATGTGCAGGGTTTGTGAAGAAACTCTCAAAGGTCAGATTTTCCATCCTTTTCCTGTTGATCTATTTACTTCTCTTTTTGTTTGTTTCTTTGTTTGTTAGAAGGCTAGTCACGGTTTCTTGACAGCATCAAGGGCATAGGTCATCAATTTACCAAATAATTCCTAGAAATTTACTGAGGTGCGCTTATATTTGTACCTTTGGTTTTTTTCAGTTGTTCATTTATTTTGTTTTTGTTGGAAACAAGGTGTTGCTACATGGCTCTGTTTACCTGAAACATGACACACAGACTAGATGGAAGCCGGACTTTTACACCTTGGAGACCAAGGAGGGCGCTGGGATTTTATTTTGTGTATAATGGAAGACACAGAGGTTTGGGTTTTATTTTATTTTTTAATTTTTATATGGATGTGTTTTGCCTTTGTATACATATGGGCCTTGTGTGTATGTGTGTGTGTATGTGTGTGTGTTACCTCAGGAGGACCAAACAGGGCAACTGGATGGTTGTGAGCTGTCATGTGGATGCTGGGAACTGAACCTGGGTCCTTTAGAAGAGAAGTCCCCGCTCTTAAGCACTGAGCATCTCTCCAGCCCGGACACGGACAGTTTTGAAGATCTTTCTGCTGTGTGAACATGTACTTGGGTGGGCAAAAGCAGGTGTAGAGAGATCATTTAGGACCATGCTGATGTGGTCAGTGCGGAGAACCAAAGGTCATGGCCAGAGAAGCGAGCGGAAACAGTCGGGGTCCGCTATATTCTGAAGTGCCTATAGGGTGTCTGCTAGAACTAGGGGAATATAGCAAGATACCTAAGAGAGACAGGGTCCTAGCCATGTGTGGCTCACAGTGGATGCTGTGACTGATCTCAGTCTCCTTTGAGAGAGTTATGAAAGGCCCTTATCGTGGGGGAAAAGACCATGTGGTTCAGCATGCGTCCTTTTTGATACCCCCACTTTTTTCTTTTTTATTTATTTATTTATTTATTATGTATACAATATTCTGTCTGTATGCCTGAAGGCCAGAAGAGGGCGCCAGACCTCTTTACAGATGGTTGTGAGCCACCATGTGGTCGCTGGGAATTGAACTCAGGACCTTTGGAAGAGCAGGCAATGCTCTTAACCACTGAGCCTTCTCTCCAGCCCCACTTTTTTCTTTTTTATTTCCTTTGTTTGTTTCCTATTTCTCCTTGGCCATCAGAAGGTCACCAGTGTCTACTTTGCTTTCTAGCACAGTGACAGAGACCATGACTAAAAGCAACTTAGGGAAGAAAGGGTGTACTGGGCTTACACAGCCAACCCCCAGTCCATCACTGAGGAAAAGTCAAGACAGGAACTCAAGCAGGGCAGGAGCCATGAAGGCAGGAACTATGCAGAGACCACAGAGGTCTCTGCTGCTTACTGGGGCACTTGCTTTCAATGACTCAGTCAGTTCGCTTTCTTTTTTTTTTTTTTTTTTTTTTTGGTTTTTCGAGACAGGGTTTCTCTGTAGCTTTGGAGCCTGTCCTGGCACTCGCTCTGTAGACCAGGCTGGCCTCGAACTCACAGAGATCCGCCTGCCTCTGCCTCCCAAGTGCTGGGATTAAATGCATGTGCCACCACCACCCGGCTTCAGTTCGCTTTCTTATACACCCCCAGAGCTGCCATGCCCAGGGATGGTATGTCCCACAGTGGGTGGGCCCTTCCACATCAATCATTAATCAAGAAAATGTCCCATCAGCTTGATTACAGGCCTGTTGTGGGATAGTGTGATCACACTCTGACAGTCCCAGGACCAACGATAAAGTTTACCTTGAATCAGAGGGTGGAGCAAGCTACTAGCTGAACACAATTAGCCATAGAGGTTTTGGAAGATTGAGGACATATAGAGAGACACAGGAATTAGTAGGGAGGGGGCTTAGCAAGATCCGTGGGTTCTCTTGGATGGAGGAAAGGGAGAGGTCACTGCTCACTTCTCTGCTGCGTCTCTGATCAATCAGGTTTTTACCCCAATATCTGACTCCCAAGTTTTATTTAATATTAGAACAATATAAGTAACGGCTTCACAGGCCAATCTCATGGAGGCATTTTCTCAATTCAAGTTCCCTCTTCCCAGGCAACCCCAGCTTGTGTCAAGTTGACACACACACACACAGCCATCACTGCCCGGCTTTTAGCTATACGAGGACAAACAGAGAAGCCATCTATGCTGGTGTCCAACATACATGTGTGGAGAGTGACAGCCATGAACTTAGCAATCCCCCCCCCACACACACACCTATCAGCAGCCGCCACAGGCCATGAACTTAGCAATCCCCCCCACACACCTATCAGCAGCCGCCACAGGCCATGAACTTAGCAATCCCCCCCCCACACACACACCTATCAGCAGCCGCCACAGGCCTGGACTGTTATGCTGGGCTGGAAAACCCCGTTCCTGCCCTGGCCAAAAGAAAATATGCCAGAGACAGTGTTTACTCAGGGTGTGGACTAAATGTGGCCCTCAAAAATCATCTCATGAGGGCTGGAGAGATGGCTCCGTGGTTAAGAGCACTGGCTGCTCTTCCAGAGGTCCTGAGTTCAATTCCCAACGACCACATGGTGGCTCACGACCATCTACAATAGAACCTGATGCCCTCTTCTGGCATATACCCAGCTAGGGTATCTGGAGGTGGGCGCTGAGGCTAAGGATGTGTCAGATTGAAAGAAATTGAGACAGAAAACACAGGGACGATTCGGGGGACTGCCAGCTTACTCTGGGCAGCCCAGGGTTTATTTCAGAGCCTGATTAAACACAAAAGCAGAACAAAGCACAGCACAGACAACCGGTCAGTATCTGACCACAATGCCATTCCTGTCCTTGAGCAGGCAGTTTCTTCTTCTATCTGGAGGTGCTCCTGGCTGGCATTCCCCAAAGCTGCAGTAGATAATGTGTTCTTTCCCATGGGCTTTGTGAGCACTTTCTCAGCCTTCAAGGATGCAGGCAGGGCAGGCAAACTTGAAATCAAATGACTTACAAGTCAGAACGGACTCCAGATGGAAACTGAGTCACCTGTGGGCTACCACAACAGAACACTCATACATTAAAAAAAAATCATTTCATGAAACCCCATCACCAGTGGGATGTTATTTGGAAGTGGGAAGAATTATTTGGGGGAGAGAAGAAAAAGAAAAATTGGGTTACAGAGAAATTAGGTTACTGTGTATTTTAATATAGCTTCCTGCTCTTCTGTATCTCAACTTTTTTGTTGTGTTTTTCAAGACAGGATTTCTCTTTGTAACTCTGACTGTGCTGGACCTCACTCTGTAGACCAGGCTGGCTTCAAACTCACAGAGACCTACCTGCCTCTGCCTCCCAAGTGCTGGGATTAAAAGTTTGCACCACCAAGGCTGGCTGTATATCAATTTAAAAAAAACATTTATTTTAGTTTACAGTATTCGCGACTGTGGGGTTGCACGCATGAGTGCTGGTGCCTGAAGAATCTGAGAGAGCATTGGATCCTCTGCAGTTACAGACCATTGTGAGTCACCTGACATGGGCGCTGGGAACTGAGCCCAGGCCTTCGCAATGAGAACTCTTAACCATCAACCCATCCCTCCGGCCCCTGTATTTGAATATTTAAAATGCTAGTCATAATCTCCTACATTATTTTACTTTGTTTGTTTGCTTGTTTGTTTATTTATTTATTTTCGAGACAGGGTTTCTCTGTAGCTTTGTAGCCTGTCCTGGAACTAGCTCTTGTAGACCAGGCTGGCTCTTAGTTTGTTTTTCTTTAGTATTTTCCCATTAACTTGTTTACAAACTCACCCGTGAGTCAAAACTACCACATTAGAACCCTAGTGTTCTGTTTTTATTTCTTTCCTTATGAACCTGGGAAGGCTTGCTGTCATTCCATACTTTATGCTTTGGAATAAATTTGAATTTACTCAAATGAAAATTTTTCCCAAGTAGCCAGGAGGAATTTGATTAGCGCTATGTTTGTTTCCCATGCTGTTGTTCCCTTGACAACAGCCCAAAGAATTTATGACCACGCGAGTAGAACTCCACCCCTGCTTCCTACTGGCTTTCCCAACAGCTCTCCCCTCCTCCTCCCCTTCTGCCCCTTCTTCTCAGTTATTTTGAGGCAATATCTCCTGTATCCCAGACTAACCTCAAACTCAAAGCAAAGATGCCCTTGAACTCCTGGGGTTCCTACCTCTATTACCCAGTGCTATGATTGTAAGCACACAGTTTATACGGTGCTGGGACCTGGCGGCAGGTCTTCGTGACTGGTAGGCAGTAGTCTACTAACTCGGCTATATCTTTAGCCCGGTTTCTTAATTTCTACACCGTGTGTATATGGCCTACATAGCCAACCATTCTTGTGAGCCATAATTAAGTCAATTAACTCAAGGTCTGGGCCATCATTAGTATTCAGAAATACTTGGTAGTGTTCTTTTTTAAGCTTTCAATATTGATTTGCAACGGAGACCTGAAAGCCACTGGGCTCCAAGTAATTAATTCTAAGTTAACAGATCAAAGAAATTCTGCCATGTATCTTTGGGACGGTTTTGGGCTTGCGGGCGATACCAGAGACAGACGCTAGAGGGTGCTCAACGCTCAGGAAGCCCTGCCTGCTCGCAGGTCTAAGGATCTCTGCCACAGAGCCATCTGTCTAAACTTTCATTCTGGGTCAGGTGAACCGCCACGTAGCTGCTGCTTTGGTCCGGAAACAGGACTCTAAGGGTAGGGGAGGATAGAATGCGGCTGCATGGGGCAGAAAGGTGTGCGCCTCAGACTTTCACCAACTCGCTTTCTGCTGGACTTGACCGAGTGAACCCGAGTAGAACCCAACACCATAACACCGTGTCTAGCGGCCAGTAAGCGCCCCCGGCCCGGCCGGCCCCCCCCTTTTTTCTTTTTTTTCTAGATGGGGTTTCTTTGTGTAGCCCTGACTGTCCTGGAACTCACAGAGAACCGCCTGCCTCTGCCTCCTGAGTGCCCAGGGATTAAAGGTGTGCGCTACCACCGCCCCTTCAGTAAGCCCTTTTCAAACAGACGTGGAAGGGATCACCAATGGGGACGCCCCACAACAGCTACGTGAAGCTAAGATTATTATCTCACTTTACAGATCAGGAACTGGCGAAGTTGTTAACGGTTCCAGATCATTTCATTAGGGGATGACAGGACCAGTATTCGAACCCAGATAATGTGGCTTCAAAAGAGGCTTCCAAGTTTTTATGCTTAAAGCAGTATAACTCACAATACAGAGGGTGCCAGATTCTCTCCTGTGCTTACAGTTTATTAATTCGTTGGAGTCGTTTAATTGTAATGTACATCTAGCACAAAGATTTTAATATGGAACGGTGGAGGGAATGACATAACAAACAATTACATACTCATCTTATAGAATGAAGAAAACGGTTAGGGTTAAGGCTGGTATTCTGCAGCTGCATTCTGGAGGTAGGAGCAGAGTCTCACTACGCCTCCCTGACTGTCCTTAAACTGGCCTTGAACTCACAGAGATCTGCCTGCCTCTGCCTTTTGAGTACTGGTATTAAAGGCATGTGCAAATGGCCTTAGCTGCAATCAAAGTTGGAGAATTCACACATCCCATTCCCAAACAATGTAAGAACCCAGGAACCCAGGGAGTGTAGTCCTGGCACCGAGAAGGACCCAGAGATAAATGGGAGAGAGGGTTTGGGGTCAATCTATAGTCTATGGTCATAATGTCAAAAGCATTCACGGAAGTAAGTCTTATTTATTTGTTTGTTTTCCCAATACATGGCGCTTGGGCACCTGAATATTTATATGAAAAGGAATGAATTTGGGCTCCATTCTTCCATCATCTACAAAAGTTAACTCAAAATAGATCAGAGTCATAAATGTAAGAAACAAAACAGTAGCCGGGCGGTGGTGGTGCACGCCTTTAAATCCCAACACTCCAGAGGCAGGTGGATCTCTGTGAGTTCGAGGCTAGGCTAGCCTCAGAGTGGGTTCCAGGACAGCCAGCGCTACACAGAGAGACACTTTCTTGAAAAAAACAAAAAAGAAGAGAAAGAAAGAAAGAAAACTATGACACTCTTTTTTTTAATAAATTTTATTTATTTATTATGTATACAGTGCTCTGCCCACATGTATTTCTGCAGGCCAGAAAAGGGCACCAAATCTCATTACAGATGGTTGTGAGCCACCATGTGGATGCTGGGAATTGAACTCAGGACCTTTGGAAGAGCAGGCAGAGCTCTTAACCATTGAGCCATCTCCACAGCCCCCATGACACTCTTAAAAGAAAACATAGGCATAAATCTTCACAGTCTTGACTTACTCAGTGATTTCTTAGCTATGATGTCAGAAACAAGCATCTAAGGGATGTTTTTAGAAGTTGTTTTTTTTAAATGTTTATTTATTTATTATGTATACAATATTCTGTCTGTGTATATGTCTGCAGGCCAGAAGAGGGCACCAGACCTCATTACAGATGGTTGTGAGCCACCATGTGGTTGCTGGGAATTGAACTCAGGAACCTTTGGAAGAGCAGGCAATGCTCTTAACCACTGAGCCATCTCTCCAGCCCCTGTTTTTAGAAGTTGTATGTGAACATTCATAGCATCTATATTAATTACAGTCTAAAGGTGTAAACAGCTCAAGGGCCTATCAAGCCTAGTAGATTCCTGAATAAACAGGACTATTGCTCTATTACAGGAAGGACTGGAGGACCAGTGAGATGGCTCGGTGGATAAAGGGACCTACTACCAAGGATGCTGACTTAATTTCAATCTTCAGGACCCACATGATGGAGGGAGAAAACCAACTCCTGCAAGGTGTCCTCTGAGTCCCACACATGCCCTCCCATAAATAAATATATAATAAAAATTATAAATTATTGGGCCTGAGCCGGGCGGTGGTGGCACATGCCTTTAATCCCAGCACTCAGGAGGCAGAGGCAGGTGGATCTCTGGGAGTTCGAGGCCAGCCTGGTCTACAAGAGCTAGTTCCAGGACAGGCACCAAAGCTACAGAGAAACCCTGTCTCGAAAAACCAAAAAATAAATAAATAAATAAAATTATTGGGCCTGGAGAGATTGCTCCAGGTTAAGAGCACTGGCTGCTCTTCCAGAGGTCCTGAGTTCAATTCCCAGCAACCACATGGTGGCTCACAACCATCTGTAATGAGATCTGATGCCCTCTTCTGGCCTGCAGGCAGAACACTGTATACATAATAATAAAATAAATCTTTAAAAATTATAAATTATCAAAACTAATTTTTATAAAACGAATGGAGTGTTGATACATACTATAATATGAATGAACCTTGAAAACATCGGGCTAAGTGAAAGAAGCCAGCCACGGACAGACATATGCCGTATGATTTTATTTCTGTCACACATCTGCTTAGACAAACTCACTGAGATTTATGATTGACGGGGGCTTGGGGGAAGGGATTAATGCAGAATGCCTGCTAACAGGTGTGGAATTTCTTTTTGATGGTGAGAATATTTCAGAATTAAATCTGGCTGTGATGGCACATGCCTGGAATCCCAGCACTCAGGAGGCTGGAACAGGAGGATGGGAAGTTTGAGACCAATCTAAGCTACACAGCATTTTGGCCAAAAAGCCAAAACAGGGATGGGAAATACTTCAGTTGGTAAAGTGTCAGCCACACAGACAGGGGATCCCAGCACCAGGAAGGTGGAGACAGGGGGTCTTGGGGCTTGCTGCCATTTGGAAAGTGGAGGCAGGGAACGCTCGAGCGCCCAGGTTCAAACAAGGATCCTGCCTCCCTCTGTAAGGTAGAGAATGACCGAGCAAGACCCCGCAGGTCAATCTGCATACACATGCACACATACATGTTCATGGGCACCCCCCACACATGTGAACATACACACACATGTGAACATACACACACACACACACACCCCTATATACACACTCCAGGGGTGTTATGTTGTTCTCCAAACCCTATTGTATCTGTAATTATTGAAGGACCCATATAGTTTTTATTTATGCTTTTTGTTTTAATGTGTTTATGATCAATATCCACATTAAAGGTTAAAAATAAACATACAGCCCCTGGGCCTTGAGTCCAGCACTCAGGAAGCAGACAGGAGGATCTCCGTAAGTTTGAGGCCAGCCAGAGCCATACGGTGAGACCTTTCTCGCCCAAATAAATAAAAAGAAATCCTTTAAATTAACATTCTTGACTTAGGGTGAAAAGGCAACAGATCTTATCGCAATTCTTATTTTTGCAGATATCTTGTTACTCTCTCAAGATTTTCAACAGTCTTTAAAAGTTTACCTCCTGGGCTGGAGAGATGGCTCAGTGGTTAAGAGCACGGACTGCTCTTTCAGAGGACCTGGGTTCAGTTCCCAGCACCCACATGGCAGCTCACAGCTGTCTAACTCTAAGATCTGACACCCTCATAAAGACATTGGGCAGGCAAAATGCCAATGGAAATAAAATAAAAATAAACTTTAAAAAAAGCTTACCTACTAAATGAATATACCTGAGTTGCTAACAAGACTTTTGTCCTCGTTGTTACTGATTTTTGAGACACGGCTCTTTTTGTAACCCTTGCCAGGTCAGGCTGACCTTGAACTCACAGAGTTCCAGCTGCCTTTGAGTACTAGGATTAAAAGCCTGTGCCACCACCCCTGACCTTGTCGTCTTTGTTTTTCTCTGAGTTTTCAGGGAGGGAGAATGCTGCACCCCACACAGGATGCTGGGGACTCTCCCTTCCCACCTCCCTACCTTGCCAATGAGCTGTTTTCTGTCCCTTTACTGATTTGGGGTTATTACATAGGCCCTGGAACAGATCTCAGCTTGTTTCCTTACTGTCTAGAGAGTGTGTCCCGTTTTCTCCTGTTTAGGCAGAAAGGTAGTTTCCTACCCTCCAAGGTCTCCCTCTCTCCCCTCCCCCACATTTGTCTTTCCTCTTGCCCCAACCCCCTACAGGGTCTTGGGTAACTTAGCCTAGCTTTGAACTCCCTATGACAGAGGGTGACTGTGAACTTCGGATCTCCCTGCCTGTAGCTCCTGAGGGCCAGGATTATGGGATTTCTTACAGGTGTATATCATGATGGATGTTTGTGTGTGCTTCTGGGGATGGGGGAAGGGGATGGAACCCAGGCCCTCAGGTATGCTGGGTAAGTACTTTGCTGAGCTAATCTGCATTTCTTTTGTATGAAGAAATATACATTGTCATATCAAAAAGTACTGTTTTCACCAGGCTGTGGTGGTGCAAGCCTTTAATTCCAGCACTCGGGAGGCAGAGGCAGGTGGATCTCTGTGAGTTTCAGGCCAGCCTGGTCTACAGAGCAAGTTCCAGGACAAGCTCCAAGGCCACACAGAGAAACCCTGTCTCGAAAAACCAAAAAGAAATAAGAGGAGGGAAAAAAGAAAGGAAGTAAGGGAGGGAGGGAGGAAGAGAAAGAGAGAGAGAGAGAGAGAGACAGACAGACAGACAGACATACTCTTTTCTTCCATTCTCAGTGTCCGGGTGCTTCCAGGACTGAAGCCCAACCTCAGTGTGGATGAACACACTAGACCACACTATTGCTCTCTGGCTGAGGAAATGTCAAGTTCTTTGGCACCTCCCCCCCCCCCCCGCATCCCTACCTCCGAGTCCAGCCAGGATCTGGGTCTGGAAGGCTTTAATTCTGCAGCACCAGCTCACTGAGGATCCTTTTCTCTTCCCTGCTTTCATCAAAACTGCGTTCAAATGACTGGGCAGCCAGTATTCTCAACTTTTAGACTATAGCGCTAGGCGTCTCCATTTCTTCTACGCTAAATGTGAGCTAACCACCGAGAGTGGTGGAAAGTTGAGTCGGATTTATAATGCAGGATCACCAGACTGCCCAGCGGGAAACCGGGTCTTCAGATTTTCAGAGGTAAAGTTGTGGATGCTTACTTACTTCGCGGCCAGGGCGGTTCGTCACGGAATCTGCTTTTCCTCCTGCGGCCGGCAGGGGTCACTGTGTGGCCGCGGGTGAGCTTGTCAGTAGCTAAATATTGAATCTGGTTGGTTGTTTTCCCTGTTTCTTCAGGTTATCCTCCCAAAGTCACCATGCCTGCACGCTCCTGGAAGCAGAAGATACTTTGCTGTATTTATAAGTAATCACTTTTGGATTTCATGCCAGGGAGTGGTGCCAAATTGGACCAAGAATGTAACAGAGTGGGTAGATTTAGGTTAGTTTCTGGTGTGCTAATCACCACTTTGTGATCTGGAGAAAGTTACTTTTTATCTGTTTGTTGTTTGTTTTGCTTTGTTTGAGACAAGGTCTCACTTTGTAGTTCTGCTGTCCTGGAACTCAGAGAGATCCACCTGCTTCTGCCTCCCAGGTGTTGGAATTAAAGGCATGTGCCACACCAACCTGGCCCCAAGTTTCTCATCTTTAAAAAGCAGCTAATAAACTGGAAAGTGGTGTCTCTGAGTTTGAGGCCAGCCTGGTCTACACAGTGAGTTCTGGTATAGCCAGGACTGTGACACAGAGACACCCTGTCTCGAAAAACCTAACCAAATCAAACCAAAAAAAAAAAATGGGTGCTAGGGCTGGGGTGTTCATCTGTGGTGGAGAACTTTGTGTTGTATATGAGACCCTGGATGCCAGTCTCGGAATTAGAGGAGAAAGGGGAGAGAAAGAGAAAGGAAGGAAGAGGAAGACGAGAAGGGAGGAAGAGGAGGAGGAAGAGAGAAGGGGGATACCAATATGAATTATTTTCATACTAACTATTCAATTATCAAGCAAGTGGCATTAATTAGTAGTCTAATGGCCATTGTCTAGTTTTAATTAAGAGATTTTATTGCCTCTCTGAAGCCCCACCACCTTTTCATTACCCAAATCACATGGATTTAATAACAGTCTTTTTATTATTATGTTCACAAGATAGATTGAGTAAACCAGATTAGTGGTTCATTTGAGTGACTTATGACATTGAAAATCAGAGATGGGGAACAGCAATTGCAGCGACACCGGAATCTCAGAAAATGCAGTGGGCGTGTGGTCTCCACTGTCCTAAGAATGCTCTCCTGTATGTCGCCATCCTTATTCTGCTTCTGTGGCCTGTGCTCTTTTCCAAAGCGCGTCTGAGGCCCTTGACGGTGCTGGTGAAGCTCACAGGCCCTGCACAGACCCCAGAACTATAGGTGGATAAGAACTCACAATCAGGGACTGGACGGATGGCTCAGTGGGTAAAGCCCTACTGTGTAAGCTGAAGGGACTGAGCCAGATGCCCAGAAGCCAGGTAAACCAACCAGGCACAGCATGCTGTGCTTGTAATCTCAGCCATGGGGAAGCCAAAACAGGTGGGGACCTCCTGGCCAGCCAGTGAAGATGAACCAGTTAGTTCCAGGTTCAGGGAGAGATTCTGCCTCAAAAAAATAAGGTGGGGAGTGACTGAGGAAAGACACCTGACATAAACCACTGGCTTCCATGTTTGCACACACACACATACACACACACACACACTCCAAGCAGAGCAAGGCAAAGAGCTTTAAAATGTCTGGATTTGAGTCTTTTTAAATTCTTATTTTTTATCTTTAAATTTGGCGCTGGAGAGATGGGTCAGCAATTTAGAGCATTCTGCTCTTCCAGAGGACCTGGTTCAGTTCCCAAGCATGACTAGTTACAGCTCATCTGTAACTGTGGGTGCAATGCCCTCTTCTGGTCTCATCAGGTACTGCATGCAAGTGGTACAGCTATACATTAAGGCAGTACACCCATGAAAATAAAATATAAATAAATTTGCGTTAGTTTATTTACTAACCTATTGTGTGTGTGTGTGTGTGTGTGTGTGTGTGTGTGTGTGTGTGTGTGTGTAGGTGAACATATACTGCACTCACATGTGGAGGTCAGAGGACATTTTGCAGGAACCAGCTCTCTCCCCTCACTGTGTGGCTTCTGGGGACCGAACTCACGTCATCAAGCTTACAACACGGTTACCTGGCTGAGCCACGTCCCTGGTCAGGATCTGAGTTTTAGAAGATCCCGCTTCTTTTCCTCTCAGCCCCAGTTTCCTCAGCTCTAAATGATTCTCCTGCCTCTGCCCCCAAGTGCTGGAATTAGAGGCATGCACCACCACCCGGTGCTCTCCTTCTTGAGTCTAGATTTTTTTCCTCCTATTTATTCTCTCCACCTTCCAGCCCTGCCTATCCGCCTTCTGCCTAGCTACTGGCCATTCAGCTTTTTATAAGATAAATCAGATGTCTTAGGCCAGCAAGGTGAAACAAATGCAGAAGAAAGAGATGCAACACACCTTTGCTCAGTTAAAGTGATATTCCACAACATAAACAAGTGTAACTCATCTTTGCCTGGTTGAACAAATATGCCACAACAGATCTTTCCTTTCTTTCTTCCTTTCCTCCTTTCTTTCTTTCTTCCTTCCTTCCTTCCTTCCTTTCTTTCCTTCTTTCTTTCTTTCTTTCTTTCTTTCTTTCTTTCTTTCTTTCTTTCTTTCTTTCTTTCTTTCCTCTCCTTCCTCCACACATGCAGAGGACCTAGTGCAGACCCATGCAGGCCTGTGCTTGCTGCTTTGGGGAGTTCATGTGAGCTTTGCTCAGTTGCTTTAGACGGCCCTGTTCTCCTGGCGTCCTCCATCCCCTCCGGCTCTTACACTCTTTCCACCTCCTCTTCCATGGGGTTCCTTGAGCTCTGAGGGGAAGAAAAAGTTGATAACTTACAACAAGTAGGGTTTTTTTCCTCCTCTCTAGATTCATCACACTTTTGGAGGCCATGCCCCTGCCTCACACAGTGTGATTGATGAGTACGGTTTCTTGAGCAGGATATGTTATCTGTTTCTCACACCTCTGCCTCTGTTTGCACCTGAAAATTAATTCCCTGCAGCTGACATAGCAAAGCAGGCGGCTTAAAACAAGATAAATGGGATAAATATGTTCTCTCACAGTTCTGGACGTTAAAGGTGATGCAGGACAACCCTGGTCCTTCGGAGAAGGCTTCTTCATCTGCAGGAGTACCCACCAGGCCCACGCAGTCCTGTCTCTGTCCTCTTCCCTCTGTGTCTGTACTTCTGTGTGTCCACAGGACAAAACACTCTGTGTGTCTGAGTCCAAATTTCCCTCTTCTTTTTTTAACGATTTATTTGTGTGTGTGTGTGTGTGTGTGTACACATGTGAGTGCCCATGGCAGTGGAATCCATAAACATCCCCAAGAAACTGTGTCTGCCCTGGTCAAAGTGACCCACCAGGGTACTCAGACGACATCTGTTTACATCTGCTTGCTCCAAACATCCTTGTAGGTGCCTGATTAACCAGTGTTTTGCTCCTGGGTTAGCACAGGGTCAGCAGATGTCTGGAAGATGTAACCAGGGAGCTGTTGCTATGCCCCTTAGATACCAATAGCCCATCAGGAACTAACACTGAGCTTTACCTCAGCTTAGCCAATTGTGACATAGGTGAAATAATTTTGTATTTTGAGACTGTAACCTTGTGACTGCTTTGTGGTTTTTGCCTTTAAAAACCCCCTTACAAAGCCGGGCGGTGGTGGCGCACGCCTTTAATCCCAGCACTTGGGAGGCAGAGGCAGGCGGATCTCTGTGAGTTCGAGACCAGCCTGGTCTACAAGAGCTAGTTCCAGGGCAGGCTCCAAAGCCACAGAGAAACCCTGTCTCGAAAAACCAAAAATAAATAAATAAATAAATAAAAATAAAAAAAAATAAAAAACCCCTTACAAAAATAGACGGGGTCCTTCTCCCTCCATCTGCTGTGTCAGACTGTGAGGCAGAGAGCCCGTGCTAGCCCGTACTTAATAACAAAACCTTGCTTTTGCATTTGGAAGTGTGGTTCCGTGGCCAAATTCTTGGGGGTCCTTGGACTCAGGAACAACACTGTGCATTGAGTGTTTCTCTTGCACATGTCTGTGCACCATATGTATTCCTGGTACCCGAGGAAGCAAGAAGAGGGCACCACACTTCCCAGAACTGGAGCTACAAACAGTTCTGAGTCACCATATAGGTGTTAGGAATCGAACCTGGGTCTTCTGGAGGAGCAGCCAGTGCTCCTCACCTCTGAGCTATCTCTCTCGGCATGCATGATCTTATTTTAATGATTCACATCTACAACGACCCTATCTAAAGAACAGTCAATTCTGAAGTCCTGGGGTTCGTATTGCCTTTGACGGGAGTGGCAATTCAACCCACCTGCTGTGGCTTGAGTGTGAAATTTCCCCGCACAGCTGGTGTGCTTGAACACTTGATCTCAAGATGGCAGCACTGCTTTAGAAGGCTGTGGAACTTTGGGACAGAGAGCATGGCCGGTAGAGCCTTCCTCAGCTGGAGCTCTATACCCTGAGTCATCAAGATGAGAGTTCCCACTACACGTTCCCAGCACTCACGAGGCCACCCCAGCCACCATGCCTTCCCCTCTGTGACAGGAAGTGTCCCCTGAAACTGTAAGCCCAAGTTAATCTCCCCCCGCCCACCGAGTTGTTCCTTCGGGGTATTTTTGCCAGAATGATCAGAAAAGTGGGTAACACTCCATTCTTCTTTGTCCTCACGTCCCTTCCAGCACGCTACAGCCTCATCCCCATGGAAATGCTCCCTCTCCAAAGCTTCTTCCTAGAGCCCCTGCAGGCCTGTGTTTCTCCGTTGCATCTACATCAGCAGATAGCACTTTACAAACATCCCAGTGAAAACCGGGCAGTGGTGGGTGCACACCTTTAATCCCAGCACTCAGGAAGCAGAGGCAGGTGGATCTCTGTGAGTTTGTGGCCAGACTGGTCTACAAGAGCTAGTTCCAGAACAGCCAGGGCTGTTACACAGAGAAACCCTGTCTCGAAAAAAAAAAAAAAACGGTTTACTTAACATTTATTTAGTTATTTAGAGAGCGTGTGTGTAGGTAAGAGAACAACCTGTGGGAGTCATTCCTCTGCCTCCACAACGTGGATCCTGGTGCTCCAGCTCACCTAGTTTAGCAACAACGAGGGCCTTTGCCCACCGAGCCGTCTCCCTGGCTGAACATTCCGCTTTTTTAGTGGTTAGAGATATTTTGAATCGTGGTGTTCATATGGTCATTCCTGGAATGGAGCATATGGAAATGAAATTAATGTTTATGTTTCCTGAGCCTGTGATGAACTCATTGCTAACTCCAAAGGCGTGTTGTTCTGTTTCGTAGGTTCCTTGAGATGTTCTGTGGAGATGATGTCGCCTGCAAGCAAAGAGAGTTTTGCCTCTTCATCTTCGGTCCCAGTGCCGCCCATTTATTTGTCCTTTAACTGCGCCGATGGAGCGGTCAGGCGTGTGTTCTGAAGGCAGCAGGCTAGTGCCGCTTTTGGACACACAGCGTTCGGTCATTTGCCGTAAAATAAGATGCTGACGATTCTTCCTGCGGGTGTTCTTTATCAGTGTGAGGCCTCACCCCCACATCGATGTGGCAGAAAGGTTTTTCAAGGCACACTAAAGAGGCGTTGGATTTTGCGTGGTGTCCCTTGTACATCAGTTATGATCATGTGTATTTTCTTAATACGATAGATTAAAGTGATGAGTATTGAATATTGAGAGCACCTTGCACCCATGAATAAATCTCTCTTAGTTACAGCTTGCAATTCCTTTTATTTTTTTTTTATTTTTTTTAAATATTTATTTATTTATTATGTATACAATGTTCCGTCTGTATGCCTGCAGGCCAGAAGAGGGCGCCAGATCTCATTACAGATGGCTGTGAGCCACCATGTGGTTGCTGGGAATTGAACTCAGGACCTTTGGAAGAGCAGGCAATGTTCTTAACCACTGAGCCATCTTTCCAGCCCCTTGCAATTCCTTTTATAAATTACTGAGTTCTCTTCATTTTCTTCATGTACACATGCGTGTCTATGTTTGCATGTGCATGTGTGTGCGGTATCTACAGAGGCCAGAAGAGGGCGCCATTTCCACTGGAGCTAGAATTACAGCCACCGTGTGGCTCTGGGAACAGAACCCAGGTCCTCTGGAAGGCAGCAAGTGCTCTCAGCTGCTGAGTTATCTCTCCAGCCCTATACTGAACATTCTATTTGCTGCTTTCTTCTAAGGATTTTGAATCTACATTCATGAAGGGTATTTGTCTTCAGTGTTTTTTTTTTTTTGTACTGTTCTCATCTGGTTTCGGCATTAGAATAATATTGCTTTCACAAGATTAATTAAGAAACAATAACTTATTTCTGTTTCCTGGAAAACTTATACAGAGAATGTAATTCATCTTTAAATACTTAGCACATTCTCCAGTAAAACCATCTGGATCTAAAAATATTAGAGGGGCAGAAGAGATGGTTTTCATTACAAACTCCATTCTCTTAGTAGTTACAGAGCTATTCAAATGACCAATTTCATGGGGGATGTGTTCTAGTGGTTTGTGTTTTTTAAGGGGCAGATTTGTTTCGCTTAAGACAGCAAATTTATGTTGTTCACAGGGTATTAGTTTCCTGTGGCTGCTGTAACAAATTAACATGACTTAATGACTTAAAACAATAAGATTTTCCTGAAAGTTCTAGGATCCACAAATCATAGTATAAATAAGCCAAAATAAAGGTGCTGATAGATAGTGTGCCTTGCAAAGACTCCTGGGAAAAATTCATTCCTTGCCTCTTCTAGCTTCTGGAAGCTACCAGCAATTCCTGGACTCTTCATTTTCTACCTCGCGAGCACTGGGGTTTAAAGCATGTATCACCATGCCCAGTTAAAATTCTTTAAATGATTTTTTAAAATTACATTTTGTTTACTTATGTGTAAGTGTGCCTGTGCCACAGCATGCTTGTGGAGGTCAAAGGACAATTTGCCCTAGTTGGTTCTTTCCTTTAACCATGGGGCTCCTGGGGATCGAACTCAGGTCGACAGGCCTAGCAGCAAGCTCCTTCACGAGCTCAGCTATCTCCTTGGACCAATTTTGAATCCCTAAAACTGTGTGTGTGTGTGTGTGTGTGTGTGTAGAATGCATACATGTGTGTAATGAGAATGCATACATGTGTGTAATGAGAATGCATATGTGTGTGTTGAAAATGCATACATGTGTGTAGAGAATGCACATGTGTATTGAGAATGCACACATGTGTGTTGAGAATGCATACATGCATGTATTGAGAATGCACACATGTGTATTGAGAATGCACACACGTGAGTGAAGATGCCTGATCCTTTGGAGTCGAAGTTACAGGCAGTTGGGAGCCCCCTGGGTTCTGAGAACCAACTCAGGTCCTCTGGAAGAACAGTTGACTCTCTTAGCCACTGAGCCATCTCTCCAGCCCCCTCCTCTCTTTTTAAGTTTATCAATCTTACAGCAGATTTATTGATTTTTTTCTCCAAGCTATCAGCTCCTTGTTTCACTAACTTTGTTTTCTTTTCAGGTTTGTTTTGTTTGTGTGTGTTGTTGTTATTGATCTTTTTCAGTGTTGGGGCACAGACCCAAGCCTCGCACACGCCAGTCAAGGCTCGACCACTGAGCCACCTCCCTCTTGTTTCCAGTCTCCTGCTTATTTTTGTATGTGCTTTTAATCTGGTGGAATTCCATTTTTAGCGTCATCGTTTCTTCTACATGCTGCGGATTTACTTATTCTTCCTAGGTTCCTGAGGAGAGCGCTTAAATGGTTGGTTTGAGACCTTTGTTTGAGATCTTCTGCCTTCCCGGTGCTTGCAATCAATCCAGCAAGCTCCCTTCACAGCCTGGCAGCAGCCCTGTCTCACAAACCAACCACATAACTTGTTCAGCTAGCGTGCTTTAACTTCTCTTTCTGACTCACAAATTATTTAGAAATTCATTGTTGAGTTTCCAAGGATTTGGGGGCTGGAGAGATGCCTCAGACGAGAGCATTAGCTGCTCTTTCAGAAGTCCCCAGGTCAACCACATGGTGGCTCACAACCATCTATAATGGGATCTGGTGCCCTCTTCTGGCAAGCAGGCATACATGCAGACAGAGTGCTGTATACATGCTAAATAAATAAATCTTTAAAAAAAAATAGTTTCCAGGACTGGGTAAATGGTTCAGAGGTTAAGGGCACTGGCTGCTCTTGCAGAGGTCCTGAATTCCATTGCCAACAACCTCATGGTAACTCACAACCATCTGTAATGAGAGCTGGTGTCCTCTTCTGGCCTGTAGGCACACATGCATACAGAATAATGTGTACATAATAAATAAATTATTATTTTTTTAAAATAGTTTCCAAGGATTCGAATATTTCTCATGTTAGGTTTTTGGGGGGGGAGGTGGTTCATGGGGTTTTTATTGTTTGTTTGGTTTTTGGAGACCAGGTTTCTCTGTAGCTTTGAAGCATGTCCTGGAACTAGCTCTTGTAGATCAGGCCAGCCTCAAACTCACAGAGATCCACCTGCCTCTGCCTCCTGAGTGCTGGGATTAATGGCATGCGCCACCACCGCCCGGCTTGGGGAGGGGGTCGTGTTTTTAAAAGAAACTGGGGTGGCTAGGTGGTGGTGGCGCACACCTTTAATCCCAGCCCTCAGGAGGCAGAGGCAGGCGGATCTCTGTGAGTTCAAGGCCGGCCAGGTCTACAAGAACTAGTTCCAGGACATGCTCCAAAGCTACAGAGAAACCGGGTCTCGAAAAACCGAGATAGAGAGAGAGAGAGAGAGACAGAGAGAGAGAGAGAGAGAGAGAGAGAGAGAGAGAGAGACAGAGACAGAGAGAGAGAGAGAGAGAGAGAGAGACAGAGAGAGAGAGAGAGAGACAGAGACAGAGAGACAGAGAGAGACAGAGAGAGAGAGACAGAGAGAGAGAGAGACAGAGAGAGAGAGTTACCTCCCAAGTTCTGAGGTTAACAATCACGTTCTGCCACGCCTGGTTGACACAGTTTTGTTTGTTGTTGTTGTTAAAGATTTATTTTTATTTTATATGTATGCGTGAGTACAATGCTGGTGTGCCTGGGCGGCCACAAGAGGGCGCCAGATCACCGGGAACTGGAGTCATGGACGGTTCCGCTTGGGCGCAAGGACTTGAACCTGTGTCTTGTGCGTACAGGAACAGCAAGCGCTCTTGACCACTAAGCCACCTCTCTAGCCCCATGGCTGAGAGTTTTCAATAAGTATTGTAGTTGTCTGTACATGGCCAGAGGCTCTTTCCATGGGGCACCTCTGTAGACTTCCATTCCTCTCTAGTTTGTGAGTTTCTCATAGTTATCCCATTTCAGCCTGCTGTTTTGTGTACCTATTTTATTCTGTTTTGTGGTACTGGGGCTGAATCTAGGACTTCACACACACCAAGCACACATCTACCACTACAGAGTGTTCCCAGTCTTCTACCTGAACCCCTCCTGCTGTCCCTACCTCCCCCTCCCCTCCCCCCCAACACACACACACACACACACACACACACACACACACATCTCGCTCGTACTGTTCCCAGGATGGACTCCCTTCTCCTGGCTGTGGTCACATTCCTGCCCCGTCTTCTCTCAAGCCTCCTAGGACTACTCTTAGATCCCTTCGCTGTGAAACAACCCTTCTGTACACTGTGTGAATATATGCCATGATGATTGGTTTAACAAACAAGGTGACTGGCCAATTGCTGAACAGGATAAAAGTAGGCAGGGAAGTCAAAGTGAGAATGATGGGATGAGGAAGGGCGGAGTCAGAAGAGATGCCATCAGCTGCAAAGACATGTAGAAAACGAGGTGACAAACCATGAACCACTTGGCAAAGCATAGATAAGAAATATGGGTTAGCCTGGCGGTGGTGGCACACGCCTTTAATCCTAGCACTTGGGAGGCAGGCAGATAGATATCAGTGAGTTTGAGGCTAGCGTGGTCTACAAAGCGAGTTCCTGGACAGTCAGGACTGTTACACAGAGAAACCCTGTCTCAAAAAAACGAAAACAAAAGAAGAAGAAGAAAAAGAAGAAAAAGAAATATGGGTTAATTTAAATGTAAGAGCTAGTTAGTAATAAGCTTGAGCTATTGGCTGAGCCTTTACAATTAATATCGAGATTCTGAGTGATTATTTGAGAGCAGCTGTGGGACAGGAAAGCTCCACCTACATCCCTCCACCCACCTTTCACCACGGACTCTTGCTTCATACAAGCCCAGGACTAAACAAGCTGTCTGATTGAGTGTATATGATTTCCCAGAGCCTCCATTTCCTCACCTGCAAAGTGAGGCAAACTATTACAATATTACAGGGTCTTGGGGAATCTCAGGAGAAAAAGGAAGTAGGCAAGAGAGCCAGAGTCACGGGTGTGCTGCCCTAATACAGAGCTGCTCAACTGGCCCCCGGAAGATGTTGCCCTTCAGCATCTGGCCTGCTCAGGATCCTCTGGCTGGGTCCAACTCTCCCAAAGCCTCATGGCTTTCCACCTCTCTCCTGCTGTCACCCCCACCCAGAGAAGGAGAATCGTGCCCAGATAGCAGAAATGGAGATTTTTGGCCGGAGTGTTAGTGACTGTGTCTGGTTTGAAGCCAGGCAGGCTGGGAAGGGCCCTCCTGGCCAACAGGCAGCTTCCTGGGGAAAGGAGAGTGCGATGAATCCAGCGTGGCCTGGATCCTGCTTCATTTCCTGAGCTGACTCCTCAGCTGGCTGCTGAATGACCAATAAATCGGAGCTTATAAAAATCAACGATCTTGGGCTTTGTTACTGCCATGGTCTCCAAGCACCACTCAGTCTGGGCTTTCATTTGCTGATGGGCAAAGCAAGGGGGGGTGTTCTAGCACACAGCGCGAGAGGCGGGGGTGGTGAGGTGATGGGAATCACGCTCTCTTGAGATTCCCCTTAGTCCTCTCACGGCGGAAACCAGAGGTCACGCTTTCCCCGGCCATATTGGTTATCTGGTTTTCTTGCACTTTTTGCCTGCTGGAGAATGCGGGTTATCTACCCAGTACAGTCACCTTCACAGAGAATGCCTGAAGAAGTAAATCGTTAAATGTACGCTTTAAGTTAGTTGGCGACGCAATGTATCCAAAGGCTTCCAAAATCTGAAGAGAAACACAAAATCATAGTTCCCAAACCCAAAATTTTCCAGTGTCCAGATGTTCAGTGGCATGCAAACCAAATGTCTGGAGTATGAGTTCACTTAGAAAATCTTTTTTGTTCCATATACATCCAGATGTTAGATCCAACTAGCCAGAACTCTTGGGCACAGATAGAAACTTCACCCAGGGTACCCATTCCCCACCTGCTTCCTCCACACCCTCCTGCATCCTCCCCATGACATGCTGCACCACAGACAACACAGCTCACAGCCTTAAACAACCCTGCCAGGTTTAAAAAGCAGATCTGAAATATCAGAAAGCAGAAATATTGATCGCCTAGAATCCCGACTCTCCTCTGGCCTAAGCATGTATAAGCATGTGGAGATCAACAGATGACCTCTACCGTTCCTCAGGTGCCATCTCTCACTGGAACTCGATGTGTAGGCTAGGCTAGACCAGCCGGCTGGCGAGCCCAGAAATCTGCTTTTCTCCACCTCCCCTGTTTTAGGATTACAGGTGTACACCACCACACCTGAATTTCTTTTGGTTATTTGTTTGTTTTCAAGACAGGGTTTCTCCTGTAGCTTTGGTGCCTGTCCCAGAACTAGCTCTTGAACTCACAGAGATCTGGCCTTGAACTCACAGAGATCTGCCTGCCTCTGCCTCCTGAGTGCTGGGATTAAAGGTGTGCGCCACCGACACCCAGCTTAATTTTTTCATTTAAATACAAGGAATCTGGGGACCAAACTCAGGTCGGCACGCTTGTGAAACAAACACTACCAGCGGAGCTGTCTCTTCAGTCCCCGCCATCAGCTTCAGCGCCCACCCTGGCCTTCTTCCCACTTTTCAAAACCCTCCCACTTGAACTGGCAAGACGGCTCACAGGTAAAAGAAACTTGCTGCCAAGCCTAAAGACCTGAGTTTGACACCTGGGCCCCCATGGTAAGAGAAGAGGACCAGCTCTTCTAATTGTCCTTTGTCCTCCAGCTGCACTGTTCTGTGGTGTGTGTGACGCCCACATCACCACCACATACAAATAAATAAACACATTCTAAAACTGAGCCTGCAAAATGTTTCAGTAGGTTGCGTCACTAGAGCCAAGCCTGAAGGCCTGAGTTCCATCCCTGAGCCCCACATGATAAAAGGGAGGCGCCAACTCCTGCCAGTGGTCCTCCGCCATCTGCACGCAAACTGTGATTTATGCACTGCCTCGTTAAATAAATGTTTAAAAAGAATAGTCCACAGAGCAAGTTCCAGGACAGCCAGAGATACACAGGGAAAACTTGTCTTGAAAAACCAACAATCCCAGAACTCAGAAGGCAGAGACAGACGGATCTCGTACCACTACAAAGGTTCCAATGGTGCTGGGGCTGGAACCCAGGGCTTTTCCTGCAAGGCAAGCGCCACACCACCTGAGCTCTATGCCTGTCCAGTTTTTGTCTTTTCCGTCCCCACGTCTTTTTGTTTTTCCCTGTCTTTTCCCTGCTCTCTCGTCTGTTCCCTGCCCTCGATTCCTCTCCCAGCTGCTGTCTGAACTTCCACCTATCAAGTGGGGTTTTATTGCCCTCTGCAGGGACAGCCCTGCCACCCGCCATAGGGCTGATGAGCCCACGACAGTTTGTGGATGTTGTCACTTCACAAGTGCGGGGATATTAGCAACGGTTCCAGACACCAGAGTCAGTTCAGTCAGCTACCCCTTTCACTAAAGAAACAAAACAACCAGGGGCTGGGATGGCTCAGTGGCTGCTCTCCCAGAGGTCCTGAGTTCAATTCCCAGCAACCATAAGGTGGCTCACAACCTTTATAGTGGGATCCGATGCCCTCTTCTGGCATGCAGACACAGCGTTCATATACATAATAAATAAATAAATCTAAAAAACAAAACAAGCAAACACAAACATTTAGCTGGCTTGGCTACACAAGCCTGTAAGCCTGACACTTGTGAGGGTGGACAGGAACTTGCCATGAATACAAAGCCAGGGACCTCAGGACAGTCCCACCAGGAGGTGAAAGTTATGTCAACAGCATGTCTCAATAGAACAGCAAAGACAAGCTGGAGAGACGGCTCAGCGGTTAAGAGCCCTTGCTGCTATCCCAGAGGCCCTGATTCCGTGCCCAGCACCCATGTTGCAAGGCTCACAACCGTCTTTGACTCCAGCTCCAGGGAATCTGATGCCCTCTTCTGGCCTCCTCAGATACGTGAATATACATGTACACACATATGTGCACACACACAAGATAAATCGTTAAAAAAAAAAAGAATAGCTGGGGCTGGAAAGATATCTCAGAGGTTAAGAGCACTGACTGCTCTTCCAGAAGACCCGAGTTCAATTCCCAGCACCCACATGGCAACTTACAACTGTCTATAACTCCAGTTCCAGAGAACCCGACACCCTCACACGTAGACATACATGCAGGCAGGACACCAATGCACATAAAATAAATAAATAATTCTTTTAAGAAAAAGAAGAAAGAAAGAAAGAAAGAAAGAAAGAAAGGAAGGAAGGAAGGAAGGAAGGAAGGAAGGAAGGAAGGAAGGAAGAAGAAAGCAAAAGAATTCCAAGGACTGGGTGTAGCTCAGTGGTCTTAATTTCTTTTTTGAGATAGGGTCTCAGTGTGTAACCTAGGCTGGCCTTGAATTTTCAATCTTCCTGCCTCAGCCTCCAGAATTTGAGATTCATCACCGCGCCTCTCTGAAGGCCCAGATCTCAATCCCCAGAACAAACAAATAAATGAAACAAAATAAAAAATAAACAGAGGGAGAGCAGAGAGAGGAGGGGAGAGCAGAGAGAGGAGGGGAGAGCCGAGAGAGGAGGGGAGAGCAGAGAGAGGAGGGGAGAGCAGAGAGAGGAAGGGAGAGCAGAGAGAGGAGGGGAGAGCAGAGAGAGGAGGGGAGAGCAGAGAGAGGAGGGGAGACCCAAGGCATCCTGTGTGGGAGCCGGGAGCACATGGAGCCCATTCTTTTGTCCGCTGACTAAAAGATTTATTTGGAAAAAAACATTTAAAACCTTTAATAAACTGGGCAGTGATGGAGGCACTTCGGAGGCAGAGGCAGAGGCAGCGGATCTCCGTGAGTTCAAGGCCAGCCTGGTCTACAACAGCTAGCTCCAGAACAGCCAGGACCATAACACAGAGAAGCCCTGTCTTGAAAAACCAAACAAAACCAACCAAACAAACAAACAAAAACTTTAGTAGAGCCAAGGATCCGGCTCAGTTGGTGGAGCGCTTGCCGGGCACGTACCAAACTCTGGATCAGATCCCCAGCTTGGCATCAATGGGGCACAATGCAACACACCTGTCACCCAGCACTCAGGAGGTGCAGGCAGGAGAATCCGAAGTTCAGGCTCATCCCAGCTACAGTGACTTAGAGGCCAGTTGGCATAGTGAAATCTTGTCACTAAGAAAGTCTTTAAAAAGGAGAGTGGCCAACTGGGCACTGTGGTGCATGTATGTTCCAGACCAGTTAGGGCTCCACGGAAGAGTCTGCCTTACGGGGGAGGACTGTGCATGTGCCTGTGTGTACATGTGTGTGCATGCAAGAACTGTCCACGGTAGAAAACTCTCTTGAACATCATTTGACACAGAAAGTATCATAACTGGGATCTCTTTAGAGGTCCGAAATGGGGAGGGAGAGGGGCTGAGAAGATGGCTCAGCAGTGAAGTATATGTGCTGTTCTTGCAGAGAACCCAGGTTAGATTCCTAGCCCACGACCAGGTACAGTTCCTGAGGAACTCAGTGCCCTCTTCTGACTCCTGCACACACCAGTCATGTATGTGGTGCACAGACACACACAGGTGTTCAAAAATATACACAACAAAGTCATTGCATTTTACTAATTATTTAATATTATTTTATGAATTATTTATTCATTTTTAGCTTTTCAAGACAAAGTTTCTCTGTGTAGCCCTGGCTGTCCTGGAACTCACTCTGTAGTTCAGGCTGGCCTTGAACACAGAGATCCTCCTGCCTCCCAAGTGCTGGGGTTAAAGGTGTGCACCACCACCACAAGGCCTAGTTAAATCTTTTTTTTTTTAAATGAAAGGGAAGCCGGGTGGTGGTGGCACACACTTTTAATCCCAGCCCTTGGGTAGCAAGGCAGGGGGATCTCTGTGAGTTTGAGGGGTTTACAAAGTGGGTTCTAGGACAGCCTGGGCTACATAGAGAAATCTTGTCTCAAAAAATAGGCAGAAAGAGAGAAAGAGAGAGGGATGGATGGAGGAAGGAGGAGAGGAGGCCACTACCTCTTTCTGTTTGTCCTCCTCAGACTTTCCAGCCACCTGGCAGTTCTTGAGAGGATGAATCCAGGTGTGACTGGAGCTCGGAGACAAGCTTCTTCAGCCTCCTTCTTAGCAGAGACGGCACCTTCAGAGCAGCCTTGGGAAACCCTCACCAAGTTGACAGCAGACATCTCAGCTCAGAGTCACACTTCCACCCAGCAGCTGTGCCAACTGTGAATGTGGGCCTGGGAAAGAGTCTAAGTGGAGACAGCATACGGGACACAGCGAGACGGCTCCGAACAAATCTTAGGGACGAAGCAAACGTCTTTATGGAGAAAGGCTTGCTTCCATCGTCCAGGTCAGCTAGGAAATGCAATGCTTCTCTCCCTGCTCACTGTGGGAGATCACACACACACACACACACACACACACACACACACACACACACACACACCACCCCTCTACTGACCAGCCCATGGGAGCCTTGTTGCTTTGAGTTAGGGAATGCCTTTGTCTCCCAGGGAGTCTCACTATTGGGAAAGGAAAACCGCTATTTCTTGGGTCTGAGGTCCAGGAAGTGGTTCCACCCAGAAAGCCAAAGGAACTACATAAGCCAACCGAGCCACCTTGCTGGCCCACAACTCTCCCAAGCCTCAAACCCCCTGACACTAGCAAACAGATGAATGGTCAGTTACTTACGTTTTTCCCATGGAAGCATAAATAGCTGTGAACTTGAGTTTGTGTTGTTTATTGAGATATTTTCTAGTGAGAGAGGACACGGAAGGAAGCTTGACTCTTTAGATGGACTGAAGAGGTCAGAGGAAGGCCCATACCTCCCAAATCTCTAGGACAAAAATTTTTTAGGGTTGAGCGGGCTAACACCTATGAAGCCAGTACTCATGAAACTGAGGCAGGAGGATTGCTTTGGGTTAAAGGCTAGCAGAGCCTACATAGTTAGTGCCAGGCCAGCCTAAGGTAGAATGAGACTTTGTCTCAGAAAAGAAAAAAAAATTATAATCGGGGCTAAATATTGAGATTTGCTCTCTAGTAGAGTGTTTTCCTGGCTTGTGCGGGTTCCTTAGCACCAATCCCCCAAACAAAAAGAAAACCCAGGGGTCTACACTACACAGACGGCTTAGAGGTTAAGAGCACATGTTGTTCTTGCAGAAGACTCAGGTTTGATTCCCAGCACCCACACCATGGCTCCCAACTGAATGTAACTCCAGTTCCTGAGGATTTGATGCCCTGTTCTGACCTTGTAGGTACCAAGCATGCACCTGTTACATATAATACATACATAGGCAAAACACACATAAAACTAATAAATCAAAACTGCAGGAAAGAAAAATCGTACTTCCCAGGCCATCTTACATAACCAAACAAATCACGTGTGTCCATGTGATCAGGCAAAAGCATGGTGAAATATCATAGCCTGTGACAGTCATGTCATATGCATGTCGCTCCCTAAGCCGGTGGTGTTGGTTCACGCCTTTAATCCCAGTACTCAAGAGGCAGAGACAGGTGGATCTCTGTGAGTTCAAGACCAGCCTAATTTACAGAGCAAGTTCCAGGACAGCCAAAGCTATTACACAGAGAAACTCTGTCTTGAAAAACCAAAACCAAAATAAACAAAACAAAAGACAGAAACCAAAATCAAACTGTGGGGACATTTTGTTATAATACAAATGACCCTTTGGCTTCATGTTTCAGGGAGATGACCAACACGATCATGTGTAAGCAATCACCTACCCAGTGTCTATGTGCTCCCTTCAAACTTTGTGTGTATATGTCTGCATGATTTATCCTGTCTATACTGGCCAGCCAGGGAGCCCCAGGGGTTCACCTGTCTCCTCCCCAACCGCCCCTGCTGCGACCATGCCTGGCATCTTCATGTGGGTTTTGGGGACCAGAGTCAGGTCTTAACACTTGCAAGATACACACACTTTACTGACTGAACCAGCCCTTCTCCCTGTTTTTGTTTTGATGTACGGTCTCGTGTAGCCATGAGAGTTAGGTAGCCAAGACCCCTTTTACCTTCGGATCCTTCTGCTATGCCTTAGGCAGCTCCTAGGCCACTCACTCACTGACAACTCCAGCCCCAACCCTAAGCATTTTAGGTGAGCTATTTACTGACCGTCTGGTGAAAACACGTGGCTCATTCTTTTCTTCTTCTTGTGGTGGTGTTGGGGATGAATTCCACAATCTTCTGGATTCTAGGCAATTGTTCAGCCACTGAGCTACAGCCTTTGTTTCCATAATATTAATTTTTTTAAATGAATGAACCCCAAGGTCACATGTTTTTATTTATTTATTTATGATATATAGTTATGTCTGCATGTACTTACTCACCAGAAGAGGGCACCAGACCTCATTATAGATGATTGTGAGTCACCATGTGGTTGCTGGGAATTGAACTCAGGACCTCTGGAAGAGCAGCCAGAAGCCAGTGCTCTTAACCTCAGAGCCATCTCTCCAACCCTATGATATTAATTCTTAACCAGGTCATTCAGCTGAGTTCCCTAAAATTTCTCTTTTACTTGGCCTAAGTGACTCGAGAAGTTTGCTAATAATTTGGGTAAGTTTTCCAAGGTCTCTTGGAAGACCAGAGAGGGTATGGAGTTTGCGACGTGTGAAACTTTCTCATCCCTACAAGATCTCCACATGGTATCTCCCCAAGTCTGTCCCCTCACCCACTGCCTGCTTCCCAGGACAGTGCAGGAAAAAGTAGGAAGCTGGAGAGTTCAGCTAGTGCAGATTCTCTTACCTCCAACAGTTAAGAACTGCCCCTTGGAGTTCGGTCAGCCTCTCCGGAGAAAGGGCAGATTCTTCCTCTGGATGTACCCCACTGCGCCACCCAATAGAAAAGATGTGGATGTCCACAGGAACACTGGAGATGCTCAGAAACATAGGAACCCAGCAGATGTAGCTAAGTTGGTAGAAAGCTTGCCTAACACGCACGAAGCGCTGGGTTTGATGCTCACAGCAACTGTGCGTGGCGGCACATCCTAGACTAAGGGGTAGAAACGGGAAGAGCAGAAGTTGGCGGTCATCCTAGTCATCAGAGTGAGTCCGAGGTCACCTCACATGCCTCAGAGGGCATTTCTCATTGAGGATATGAATTCAACCCACCAGCTCGCAGGAAGGACAGGGCTCACTCTATGAGCACTGCAGGTGCGGACCAATGAGAGAAGAGTCTCCGGAGCCAATCCAAGGCAGCAGAGCTTTGAACTGAGCTAACCCCCTAGAAGGTGGGTGTGGCCTGGAGAAGGAAGGCAGACCCTAAGGCAGCTTGGATCTAGGATGTAGCTGAAGATACAGGCCTGGGTTTTGTCTTGTTTTGCTTTCCTCTTGAATATTAAAATGGCCCCGACCGCTCTGCGTCCTAGAATCCTAGATGATGACATGAAGCTGGGAATTAGCATTCTGTTCCAAATATACAGGGCGCATTCGCTTTCGAGGTTGAAATGATGGTTTTTAATAAGCTGGCTCCAGGCACCTGTCACCAGTAATGGAAATTTTTGCCTGGGAAGATAGATCGATTCTTGTTAACAAGACCGTGAGGTGATAAATTTTCTAAGACTCTACTGAGCTTCCAAATCGGGACTCAGGAGAACAAATCCCATCTCCAGCACTAACCCTTAGGTCCCTGGTCCCTGCTGGCCATGACCTCTGACCCCAGTCAGACAGCCCATCATCTCATTGTGTTCGACTTTTGCGGGGAGTTTGGGGCCGTTTGCAGAGGCATGGCTGGATGTGACTGTGCAGTGGAAGACAACTAAGAACAACTGCAGCTGAATATCTACTGCCAGCAAATCCAGGGGATGATGAGGTCAGTAAATAGGACCTCAAAATATGCTCATCCCAGAAATCCAGGTCACTGTAATCAGGTTCTCGGGCCTGCGGACGCTTCCGTCTCCTAAATCTGACAGCCCTGGAAGGTCCACAGCTGGAGCGCCGCATAGATGACCTGATTTTTGGACCACCACCTAGCTAGCGAGGTTACATCTAGCTACTGTATAATATAGACTCTCTCATGTAAATGAGAAGATTTAGGTGCCAAAAGACAAGTTCAAGAGTAATCACAGGGCCAGTAAGGCAGGCACATACACACACATAAAAAATTTATGAACAGGCAAAACAAATCAGTGTCAGCAGAAATCCGAATTGCCGTTACCTCTGGAACATGATACTGTAAAGGAGCAAGGTAGCATGAGTAGGGGCCAGGGGATGGTCTGAACTAACCTGTGACCATGTCTGTAAATATCTCTCCACAGGCAAGTCGCACACTTAAAATTAATGTGCATAGTGTCATGCCTCAGAAAAGGACGGACGGGGGCTTTTAAAAAATAAATATGTGTGTGTGCACACATGCACACGTATGCACACGTACACATGCATGTGTGCATGTGAGCTAGGGATGTATAGTGGTATTGGGGTTGAACTTAGAGCCTCATACATGTAGGCAAGCACTCTACCAACTGAGTTGCCCCCACCAGCTCCCCTGAATTATCTTTCTTTTCAACACTGAAAGTCATTTCTGATACCCTTTCTCATAAACTTTAAAAACCCAACTTTGTCTTGAACCCTTAATGAAAATGGAGTGAGATGATGACCTAAATCATCAGGCCTGGAAAGGAATATGAGAAGCGACTTTAACAGCCACTTACAGGTGCCAAATGGGAGGTGTCCTTTTCCTTCTCCTCGGCATTAGGATAACCAAGCCCATGTTCTGCCCGTCACCAGCATCTCTAGCCACATGAGACAGTGCCAACAAGGGAGACTCGAGCCTCAAGCTCTGCTCCACTCCACTGGCTCTGGGTCATCGTTATCCCTGGAATACTATAAAACACATGCAAAAAGCCGGGCGGTGGTGGCGCACGCCTTTAATCCCAGCACTCGGGAGGCAGAGGCAGGCGGATCTCTGTGAGTTCGAGACCAGCCTGGTCTACAAGAGCTAGTGCCAGGACAGGCTCCAAAGCCACAGAGAAACCCTGTCTCGAAAAACCAAAAAAAAAAAAAAAAAAAAAAAAAAAAAAAAAAAAACACATGCAAAATGAGCCTGCAGTATCCTTCCCCTTTTGCTGAGGTGTGAACCAAGAGTCTTGGGCATGCTAAGGCAAACAGTCTTCCCCTGAGCTAATCTCCAGCCTGAATCTGGAGGTCAGGGCTAGTAGTTCTAAGGTGGGTTTATATGTATATGTGGTTAGAACCACCACTTTTATTTTACATGGCAATGTGACACCGGTCTTCTGTCTGTAAATATGACAATGTATCTTCCATTTTACCCGGCTGCACTAGCTAGGGAGCTCAAAGCCACGAGAGTAAAGCTGTACTAGGAAAAGTCCATCTGGGAACAGGAGGCCCACATTTGCAGGCTCAGAACTCAGGAGGCCAAAACAGGGGAATCAGAATTTGAGGCTAGGTTTATCTGCATAAACCCTCTATTCCACTAAAGGGGTGGGGGTGGGAGGGATGTGGGGATGGGATTCTCCACTTGCCCAGGGTTAGCACTGGTAGGGGAGGGAGAAGGCTTCTGCCGCCCGCTTGCTTCCTTCTCCCCCCTCCCTCTCCCTCTCTCTTTTCCTCTCTCTACACTAAGGGACAAATATTTACTAAAAGTAAATATTTTGATCTCTATGAAGCAAAGATAATATCCTAGTGGGGGTGAGGGCATCCAGCTTGGATTGATCTCCACCCCATTACTCAATTATTCATTTCCTCCACCTACTTCCGACCTTGCCCTCTTCCTAGGTAAACAGACCCAACCTTTGGGGGTCCCTAAAAGAGAAGTTTTAAAACCTGAGAAGCAAAAAAGCAAAAATTCTTGATGCTCCACTTAACAAATTTTTGTCTCCAGGATACATAACTGCCACTGTTACCAACATGGAGCCTCTTCATGGAGTGCTCAGAAGGGTCCCCTTTGCCGACTCCCAAGAAATACTGAGAAACTTCAACCTAATGATTTCAAAGCATTCTGTTCCAGTGAGATTCAACTCCTATCTCCCCACCAAACATATTGAGGGGGCAATTTTCTTCTTTTGAATTACTTCTGAATTTCATGAGGGGACTAGTAAAAGTTGCAGGCCAGCTAGGGCTACACAGTGGACATGCCTCAAAGAGAAAAAAATAAATAAATCTGGTAACAGTCCTAGTGCCTAACAATTAAACACAGCATTGTTTAAAGATAAAGCCCAGGGCCTTGAGCATGCTAGGTGAGCACTCTATCTGAGTTACATACCCAACAAAGAAACGCTTTGGGGACAGCACATCTGGAGGATTAAATACTGCAAAATTGTTAAAGCCAGGATTTTGAAACACAGTGACAGTGGGAAATTTTTTCAATTTAAGATTAAGTTTAAAGAGCAAAATAGCAAAAGTCACACAAAATTTGCTTTGAAATGTAGTTGTAGACAGAAAAGGGAGCAACAAAAACACAATTGAGATTAAGCTTTGAAAACTTCCATGGCAGGTTATGGAATAAGAGTTGATGGGATGGTGGCTTATGGGTTTCATTTTCTTTACAGCATTCAATACTTTTGAAAGCCTTAACGGTGCGAATGAGCAGCTCTGTCAATCGATAGAAGAAGCTGTTTTTGAATACAGGCACCACCTAAACGAATAGCATTCGAGAAATGATTTCTTACCATAAATAGTATGCAATTTAAAAGCACTATTTCGAGACTGTAACAACCTGGGAAGTTACTTAAGGCCTAGGAAACGCAAGTTTTAAAACGAGCTTGGATGCACAGCACTGCAAGTCAGCACATAGGGAAGGAAGACCAAAAGCTAGCTAGTAATGGGGGCTACAAACTGTAGACCATAGGCACCGAAAGAAGGAAGTTCTATTTGTGCGGTGGTGGTGGTGGTGGGTACGATCTCAGGAGTACATCTTTATTTTTGTTTTTCATCTTTGACTTTTTTTTAATGACCAAGAATATTGTGGGCATTTACTTTATTGTGTGCATCTTCCGGGGAAGCCCTTAGGCTAGGGTCCCCTTTCCCCTCTAAATCGGTTTCAGCAGAAATAATGGTGCCCAACACTATAAACGCCTAGCCTTGGTAAACGCCTGACATTGATAAACGTCTGGCACCGAACAAACACAAAACCATTCAAGTGCCTAATTTAAGACATTTTTCTCGCATGTAGTTTTTCCAGTTACACTAATCTGTCTCACATCGAATTATATCTCCTCCACAGCCCTGGGCTGGGGTGGGATGAGACAATAAATTAAAATTGAAAAGCTTTCTCAAAAGCACCCTCCCCGCGCAATACAACATCACAATTAGGAGCCCCCCCACACACACACACACTCCCCGGACTAGAATGAAACCAGTGGCCTGATTTCTTCGAAAGGTAAAAAAGTGGACTTGACCCTAGTGTCTCCCCACCCCTCAAACACCCAAGGTCAAGACAAAGGGCTGTCTGAATTCTTTAACGGGCCAGGAGGGCCTGGGGAGCCAAGGCTGCGAGGCAGAGGGAGGAAAAAGCCCTTTGATCCAAATAAAAGTTACAGCAGGTAACCGGGGGCTGGGGGAGGAAGAGCACCAGCAACATTTTCTGGATAATTTCTCCGGATATTTTTCTCCGGCCCTAAAATGGAAGGACCGGAAGCTTTGCATCAGTTGATGAAACCTGGTGTCTCCTTAGTGGGCTTCAGGGGGCTCCTGGAAGAGACTCTTGGGCGCGGACCCCATCCCCAGCCACGTCAGGCCGGCAGACCAGCCCGGCTATCCCCGCCCGCAGCTCTGGCAGGGCCGCCTTCTACCCCGTGTTCCACAGTCAGTAAATATCCCCCTCGTCCAGCCGTCCAGCCGCGGACACTGCCCGCCTTGGGGTTCCAGGATGAGAAATTTCTAAAACAAAATTTTAACACAATCTAACAAAACAACCACAGCTACTACCAGTTCCAAAGGCCGCTCACCAGTCCCCGGCCTCCGCTCTCAGCACGTCTCTGGCAAAGAGACGCGTTTTTTCCCGGGTCTCCCGGCTGCAACGGCCGAGATTCCCCGGCGGGAAGAGGGAGAATCCCCGTTTTCCGAGTTTCCGCGTCCAGGACCCGAGTTGCTGATAGAGCACCCGCGGGCTTAGGCGGTCGCTCTGCGAGCCGTGGAGACCCAAGCGGCGGCGTCTAGGAGGGCAAGGACCGCGCAGCAGGGTGACCCACCTCTGCGCGCTGGCTGGAGCTGTTAATCCTTTGTTGTTTATGCACGTGTTTATCTTGATCGTGGGAAAGATGTGGAGGTGGGGGTGCTGACTAACCCAAGGTAAACTACCGGGAATAGTGTTCGAGAACGGAAACGCTAGTTACGAGGACCCTAAAGAATCCGTCTCATTTGCTCTAGGGCCTCAACGGTTGGGTTTTTTACACTCAGATCCCGTACGTTTTCGCGGAAGACCAAGACTACGAGTTCCTTTAATAAAGCAACGGATGGTTTAGTGAGAGAGGCCAGGTTTCTGGCGTTTCAGGTCCTTCCAGAGCCTCATACGCTCCTCTCCCCTCCACCAGCTCGGCTTTCTTGTCGCGCTCTTGAAGGGCTAAAGGAATGTTTACAACCTGGCTCAAATTCAATGACAAAACCCTGCTTGGAGGGGGAGGGGAGTGAACTTAAACCATTGCGCCAGACAAAGGCTGCGCGCAGGGCTCCGGCTCTGGGGGTGCATAGGCTGGACTCGCCTAGGGTCGGTGAACTGAGGGCCCTTGGATGGATCCTAACTCCGCTACCCCGTGTCTGGAGCCTTAGGGTTGTTATGCAAACGCCTGCCTAAGTGGAGTAGGGATGGTCAGGGTCTGTATGAGCCAGAGGGCATCTAATCAGTGTCAGGCTTTGCCCTGGTAGCCAGGCCAATGTGAAATACCCCTTGACCTCTGTCCAGAGAGGGAGGTTTACACTGCTCTCCCGCTAGGACCTTCAGTTTCCTGCCATTTCTGAAGTTTTCCTCACGTATTTCCACTAGCCTTCGATAGTCCGAGCACCTTTCCAGGTCCTTCTGGAACAGGGTCTTTCCTGGAAAACCTCTCCAGACGCCAGCGTGTGTGTCTCAGTCCTGTTTTCCATTTGTCCTGACTGTAATAGTTTGCAAAGATGTCCCTCTGCCTCATGGTGCAGAGAACATAGATTATAGTCCTCAGGCCTGGAGGCTGAGAGCTAACAGAGAAGCTAGGCAAGGCATTGTATCCCCCAGGGGAAAGGCATTGTATCCCCCAGGTGTCTTCTCCCGAGTGGAAGCTTTGCATCCACTAGGTACTTGGATGAAAACTTGGTTCAACTAAATTGTCACGTGTTTAATCCCGTATTCACACTTAGAAAAGAGGCAGAATCTAGGGTGTTTGGAATGCATATACCCTCGGTTACCTGGAATAGAGAGTTCCAGAAAGAAGCAGGTGTTTGTCACTGTCTAGGGAGAAGTTGGTTGGGAATAGGAAAGAGCCTGGACCTCCTGTTCTGTCAGCTGGGAAAGACCCAGAACTCAGAAGGTAAAAGGTATCCCACCCACCCCGCCCCTTGGGACCCAGATCCTGCCGACACAAACTAACTCACATTGTCTTCTCAATTTCTTTATTTTACAAAGCCTCATTCAGTAGGGCGGTTCAAGGTGGAGGGCAATAGTTCCGAGGGACAGCAGAGAAGCCCCGTGATGGTTGTTGTTGTTTGAAGAGGTTATTAGCAAGTCACCAGCCGGCAAATGAACTTGCTCACCCAAAACTGTTAGCAGCAGATCCGAGGAGGTGAGCAGCCCCACAATGCCCCATGATGCTCCAGTACAGAAAGGATTCAGCACTTGAGGCTGGCCCTGCCTGTGATGGCATCCCTTGGAGTGGCTCTTCAGAAGCTCCCACAGGAACCTCTGAGAGAGCACTGGGGACGGGAAGGGAGCCTCTCCCAGAGGATAGATGCCACACTCTCCTCTTGCTTTTTGTTAACGCTGAGTTGGTTAGTAAATAATTGTCCTTGCTAACTTTTGCCTAGCTTTCAATGCAGGTATAAAATGTTTTAAATAAAAATTCTAACATTAAAAATATTAATGTTTTTCCTTGCCAAGATTCCATCCAGTCAAAGACAAACATAAGGCAACGTGCCTGGGTTACTGACCAGCAAGCCTGTCCCTAGCCCAAACCAAGGATGTCCCGCATACTTCGAAGCATTTTCTTAGTCACTTTCAGCCCAAATACTATCTTTCTCTTCAAACCCCAGCAAGATGTCCCTGACAGGCTGCCTCTGGGAGAAGTTTTGGGCCTTCCCCCTTATTGCAGAGACCTCCAATGTCCCCGAACTCTTGAGCAACATTCTTGCAGGACTTCTAGAGACAGGTCCCAGGTTGATACATAGGAAACTCTCTCAACCCATGTGTTAGTTTACCTTAATAAAAAGAGAAGCTCTTGGAAGTAGGAAAGGGGGTGTGTATGAATAACACTCTTGACCCACTCAGAAAAGGCGGTGATGGGGATCCAGTTGCTTCTAGGCCCCGAATTCTGCGTACATCTGCCCGAAGACTTCAGCCTTCCAGGGCGATTTGCGTTCCTTAAGGCTTGGACAGGAACCTGAGCTGCTCCGGGTGCCCTGCTCCTTTCTAAGTCTGGGACGAGGCTAAATCAGCGGCGCTCCACCTATTCATAGCTTCTCCAAGAAATTTGGAAAATCTCGGTAGGATTCCCCAGGTCTGTGGCCATTTTGGGCAGCGGCTCCCAGCAGGTCTCCGATGGCTCTGAGATTACTCGCCACCGCCAGCCCCAACTTGGCCTCCTTTCTGAGACCAGAGGAGTGCGCCCCCCCCCTTCTTCACTCACCTCCCCCCCCCCCGCTCTCCCTGTAAAGCATTTAGTAGAGTGGGGGTGGAGGGAATGGAGACCACCAGCCTGGATCTTCAAGTTCAATGGCAAAGTCCCTGACCCGCCCCACAGACTGAGCTCCCGGCAGTGACTCCCTTCCTCTTCCCATAATTCTGGGGGCTACTGCATTCTTTTGCTGCCCCTCCTGTCTCAGAGGCAATTTAGGGGAGCCTAGGGGTAACGACGGCATTCTTTCTTTCACGTCTCCAACCACTCGGTGCCCTTCCCCCCAGCCCCCATAACTGTTAGCCAGGAAAGGAAGACAGGCTGGCAACTGTTCCCCATTGGATGTTTTAAATCTCTCGGCGAGTCCCAGTCAGAGCCCGGAGTGGGGAGGGTGCCCCGCTCTTGGGCGGGAGAGGTGGGCGGCTCCTGGTCTTTCCCCTCTCCTGCCCAGAGACTGTTCAGGTGGGTGAGCATATGGAATAAATGTCTTTCAAAATCAACTGAAATCGCCTCCCTCCGTCTCTTCCACCACAGCCCGCCAGGGCGCTTTATGGGAAATTGACGGTAACAAGTTCATTTATTTAATCCGAGATTGTAGCTCTGGGCTTTCTATAAGACAGGACTAGAGTGGGGGTGGGGCACGGTTCCCCCCCTCGCCCGAAAGAAACCTAATTAAAGTGCAGCGTTTAGAACCTTGAATAAAACGTTAATGAAGGAGAAGAGGGGAGCCGGAGCCCGCTCTGCGTTGGGGGAGGGGAGCCAGCAACCCTTCCGAGATGGTGGGAGCATGCTAAGGCTACCCTTGAGCAAACCCTAGTAGGGGAACCTGGAGGAGAGGGCAAATAAATTTTCATTCCGCGGCAAACCTACCAGCCTTCACCCACCTCCCGCAACCCCCCAACCCCCCGGAAGTATTTGCCAGCTGGCGTAAAAAGCCGGAACTTGGGAGTCATCCTCGGCTTTGCTGCGGCTGGGACCTAGATTCAAAAGAGCTTCCGGAAATCCTGATGCTACACTTACCGCTATCCCATCATCGGATCCCTAGAGGCCTAATATAACCCACCTGCTTAGTAGTTAAAAGTGATATTAGTGCCGGGGACGGTGTAGACGGAGAAGCTACATTCGGATCCGATTTCGTTGCTGCCTGAAACTCTCCGCTGGAGGAACTAACATGGGTGGAAGGGGAGGAAGGGTATATAGAGTAAAATTATACCTTGTTGATGAAAAGGCTCCCCGGCCATTTTCCGGGAAAAATGTGTTCCGCGGCAACCGTTTGCCCTTTGGTAGTGTTGTCTGAAACTGCGGGCACACATTTTCCTCCGTGTTTTAAGAAAGGAAGAAAATCTCTTGTAGCTTCGAGTATCCCTTACTGAAAAGGAAACGGCGGCAGGTGAATCAGGGTAGACACGGCATTTTGTTGTATTTTACACATAAATCACTGAGCGATATCGATGTCGGTGATGGCTGGGAATAATTCACTTCATAAAATATGTTTGGGGAAGGGTTCCCTAAAATGATTTAGTACAAAACGAAATTAAATATGTTTTGCCTAGGTTCCAAGCAAATAAGAGGGAAAAATAGGAAACCCGCCGCAAGCGGTTATGGTTGTAAGCTGAATTTATTATTCTCCTGTAACCGACAGATGGACGGAATGTAGCCGGTGCCCGTGGCCTTGTCCTCTTCGCCATTCCTGCTCTCTCCTCCGGGACTTATACATCCGCTGGAATTCCTGACGTCTTCGAGTTCTGAAGCTTTCACGTGCCTAGAACTTTCGGAGGTCCCGGGCATTAGCACGCCGGAAGCTGGGGGTTCAAGGGGGGTGGTGGTGATGAAAGCCTCCGGCGGCCGGCCGGTTTCCTGAAATAGCAAATGTCTACCGGAAGGGGGAGCGCTTGTCTTCTTAATAGTTCAAACATGGTGGAACAAATCACTTAAAACCCCCAAATCTTTTGTCTGTTCTGAAGTTAGTATCATGGAAAAGTAAAGGAGCTCTGAAATTTTAAACCCCTTCGGGCGGAATGGTGGTGGCGTTAGAGCCTGGGAGTCCAGAACCTTCACCCGCCCAGGACTCTTGAGCCATCTGTTCCTTGAGATGGCTGTCAGTCTTGCAGCTTTCTTCCCGATCTGAGTGGGGTGGGGGGGTTCACATTCCTCAGTGCTGCCTCACACTTCCCACATTCCCATCACACCCTTTATGAAGTTGGTCAGGGAAGGGTCTGCTCACTTCGGTCAGGTTTAGGATGACATGACAGAGTTAAGGACCTATCATTTCAAAAGCTATCCCAGCCAGGCGGTAGTGGCCCAAGCCTTTAATGCCAGCATTCAGAGGCAGGCAGATCTCTGTGAGTTAAAGACCAGCTTGGTCTACGAGTTCCAGGAAAATCAGGACTATGCAAAGAGAAACCCTGTCTCAGAAAAACAAAACAAACAAACAAGCATAGCTACCCCAAAGTAGCTTCTAGTGAGGAAGATGGAAGGTGAGGAGGACCCGAGCAGAGTCCATAACCTAACCTGGGGGCTTAGACTGGACCATGGCGGGAATAGGAAGAACTTTCCAGTCACAATGGATTTCTGCCTACATTTCTGAGGGCACACACATTCTGTCACCCAAGAAGCAGAGGTGGTGTCTCTCTCCCTCCTTTCCCCCAGTCTTGACTTTTGAAGATGAAGGTGGAGGAAGAGGAAGAGGAGAAGAAAACATGGTTTAACGTAGCTTGAACTGACCTGAAATTCACTCTGCCCTGCTGGCTTCAACTCAGCCTTTCTGCAATCCTCCTGCCTCAGCATCCCGCAACTAGACTTAGAGTCGTCTACCACCATGCCTAACTCCTAGCTCCTTTTTGGCAAACATTTAGAAGAATTTGAGCAGCTTCCCCCCTGACCCCCATGCCATTTTCCTGAGAGAGGAGCCAGGGCTGAAATCCCACCAGACCACATGAGGACGCGCTGCAGAGACTTACTCATGGCTTCTTGGAGAACCATAAATGCTTGTTGGATAGGGAAACCCATGACTACGTGGGTCACTACCCACTACTAGATAGCTACTCAACTCAATGCCACCACATCAGTCCAGTAGCTTCTTGGAACTTCAGGAATGGCACTGGATTACAGAGAGCCTCCACTCAGACCAAGGTTTGGAATGAAAGAGGTAACCTCCTGGCTCTGCTGAGCAGGGCCCTGTTTAGCTCTACCCCACAGTGGGCCCATGGACATCGCGAAGGAAACCCTCCCTCCATGTCTATCTCCTGGTGCTGCTTCTGAAAATAGTCTCTAGGTTTTCCAGGGTTTTGTATTATGTCCTGGTCATTGGTGCCATCAGGCAACTTGTATTCAGGGATTCCAGACCCAGGCAATGAAAAAGCAAAAATGTCTGAGAACACTTTGGCATCGGGTGCCCAAAGTTCCTCCAGGCTAATCCTGGTTCTCTTACTTTTTCCAGTTGCTGTCCTTTTACATAAACATAAAAACAAACAAATAAAAAGTCTTCCCTTTCTTCCAGGCCTACCCAGGGCAGAGAAGCTCCTCATCTGTTAAAGAGAGGTGACCAGGGAAAGGAAGGCGGGGAAGGGGGCCACCCATTATTTTCTGTTGTTTTTTTTTTCTTGTTCCACATTCTAGTGTTTAATCAAAAGCCCCAAAGATAACTTGGATCACTGCCCTCTCCTGTAACCGTTGGGCCTGAAAGGAGTCCTGACAACAGAAAACCACATATGACTCTTGCATGTGGCTCCTGAACGCCCAACAAATCTTGATTGAGTCAGGACTACCAGGAGAGCCCTCATCTCTCATTTCCAAAAGAAGTGGAGTTTGAGACAGTGTCCAAGTGGTTGGTTAACTGTCTCGGCAAGTCCTCTCTTTGAATTCAGTTCTGGTGGTTCTGATCCAATCAGGTCGGTCACTGGTCTCATTTTCACAGGACTGCAAAAATCTCAGCATTTGGGATGGGAGCTTCCCACTGGGTACACAGCCTAAGAGGTTGGCAGGGAAAGCGAGACCACAGGAGGTGGGCAGGGAGGAGGGAGAAGCATCCATTGTTACCATGGTCTGTCCTGCTCAGCTGTCATCTTAGAAAAATGCTAGCTGGGCACAGCATGCACACCTCCGAAGGACGAATCTGCCTTTGTCCCCACCTCATTCTCCCCACCCCACACACAGCCATTGGCATGGGGGCTGGGTGTACACGGAAAAGGGTTTGAGAGGAAATTGCCCTACAAAAAGATCTTCTTCCATATTTATTCACAATTAGCGCAACTCATGAAAGCGGGCTCTAAGCGCTCTACAGAGCTCTAGATAGAAAACATGAAACTTATAATTATCGTGGCAACTAGTGCTGGTTATGAGATTATCACTGCCGTTAGGATGAATGATTAATTATGACTGACACAGGTTCTCTGGAACCCGGGTGGAGTGGACTGTCATTCCAGGCCTCCTGGTACATGCAGGGTAGCCCCTGAGGAACAGTCCGTAACTCAGTAGCCTGCTAAAGGTGACATCTCTTGGGGTTCCTCAGCCGAGTTGAGTCCTCTGCCAGTCCCGACCCTGGCGGGCTCCCAGTTTCTCCAAGACAAACCCTTATCCGCTGCCCACCCCCTCTGGCGTTCACGGAGTAGCGCCTGTCTTGACCTTGGCCAGAACTTTCTTCTCCTTGACCCGGCGGTTCTGAAACCAGATGGTGATCTGGCGTTCAGAGAGACTGGTGGCTGCGGAGATCTTGCGCCTCTTGTCCTTGGTGATGAACTTGTTGGCCGCATACTCGCGCTCCAGCTCCCGCAACTGCCCCTTGCTATAGGGAATGCGTTTTTTGCGGCCTCGGCGGAAGGCACAACCGTCAGGAGGGTGCTGGGTGTTGGGCTCTGCGTGGTGCGAAAAGGAGGGAGGGAAAGGCACGCTTAATCCCCTCTCTGGTGCGAAACCAAGCAGACCCAGGCCCTGCAAGCCTCAGGCTACAGGCTACGTCATCCTGCAGGCGCTTCCTGATTATCCTAAGGGTGGGCCCAGCTCCCCCAAAGCACACGGGGACACTGCTGGAGTCCGCCTGGTTCTCTGATCGCCCCCGAAGCATTTGTCCCTGCCGGCCATCCCCACCATCATCGCTACCCTCACACAGGAAGTGTGCACACACACACACACACCCTCTCAGGTTTTTGTCCACAGCCACACAGTCTACTCTCATTTTTGGAATCGGCCACTACTACAGATCCCACTGGCAAATTACATAGAGGAGAAAATAGGTTTATGTGCCCCCCCCCACTCAATACACACACACACACATACTCTCACTCTCTCTCTCTCTCTCTCTCTCTCTCTCTCACACACACACACACACACACACACACACACTCAAGGAACACACCCTTCAATACACCACCCAGTCAAGAAAAGCCTAAATTTTTCCTTTCAAAATTGAAACCTCATCTAAGAAAGCAAGTGGTTGTATTCTCTAGGAACACCAGGCACCCACCCCATCTCTCGATGTCACCCTCAAAGCCACCGGATTATGTCATTTGGCCTTAGTGTCGAATTAATCTAGGGTTGTCCTGGGACACTCAGGCCCCAGTCAACAGTAGAGACCCAAGGTTCTCCCAACATATATTTATTGAAAGGCTGATCCAGGAGCCTCAGGAGTAAGAGAAAGAGTGGCCACTCTCAAGCTCCAGCTAGCGCCCTACTGAGGCCCCTCATTCTGACCCCTCTGAGACCCCCATCCAGGCCCTCTAGCTATCTGGACCCTCCTTCAAAGTCCTAATGAGCAACCCAAGGAACCCCAGGCTCCTCCTCACCAGCTCCAAGTCTCCCTCCTTCCAAACAAGTGCCAGCATAGCCCATGCTCAGAGCCAAGGGGAACAAGAGCAGAAGTTACCTGCAAATGTTGCTTTCCAGAAAGGACCCGGTGGGTTCTGTTCACCTTGGCAGCACATCTGGCTGTTCCAGCCACCGGCCAGGGCCCAGGGCTGGTAACTGTCCACAGGAAGCAGAGAGTCGTGGCGAGGCTCCCCAGGGGCTCCCAGGGTCTGCACCACAGACACATCCAGGTAACTGGCCATAGGCTGGTAAGGTCCAGGGTAGCCCGGATAGAAGGCAAACTCGGTGGGACGGCTGGGGTACTCCTCCCCAGACGCAGGAGTTTCCGAAGGGTAGGTGGCCAGGGTGGCCGTCTGGGCACAGGGTTTCAGTGAGCTCCTGGACACTCGGCAAGAGTAGTACCCGCCTCCAAAGTAGCCATAAGGCACGGGAGCTGGAGATGCCCCCTGGGGGACCCCAGGACAAGGGTGGCATTGCTTTGGTGGCTCTGCAGAGCCTGGCAGATCCAGGGGGGCATAGTTGACAGTTGGCATCAGCGTTGGCGCCGCGGGATGGTTAGCCAGTGGGGAGTGGGCGACTAGATTCCGGCTCCCTCCGGGTCCCAGCAAGCCTTCGATATCTTTGGCTCCGTCCAAGGTGGCATAATTGCCGGGCTCCATGGGGCCGATGATGATCCGCTCATGGGGAGCCGAGGGTGGGGATTCTAGGGGGCACCCAGCTTGCTCTTCCCACCCAGGCCAGGGGAATCCTAAGCGTTTTAAATCGCTCCCAGCTCACAGGTCGTCTGCATTGCCTGGCAGGGCCGTCTTGACGCAAGAGACGCTGGAGCCGGGGCGCTCATGCTGATTGGCTGTGGCCTAGGAGAGAAGCTCATAAAATCCTCCCCGCAGAAATTGCAGGGGGAGAGGGGAACAGGGTGTCCGGCTCCGCCTCCTCTCTTCTCCTTCTCTCCGTCTGTTTCTATCTCTGTCTGCTCTCTCTCTCTCTCTCTCTCTCTCTCTCTCTCTCTCTCTCTCTCTCTCTCTCTCTCTCTGCCTGGCTCTCTGTCTTCTGCATTTTGGCAGGTTTAACGAGGGAATAAAAAGCTCTCCCAATAAAGTGTCCATCTCCTGGTGATGGCGGGGCGGGGGAGTCGGGGGGAAAGGGCCTCCTCAAAGGATAACCGGGAATGTTTCTGAGTAAGAGGGAAACTGTAATGAGAACTATAGGCATCAGGAAGCTCTTTGCTTTGGGTCCTGGGTTCTAGTAAGTCCCTCCAGTCCTGAATGCGCCTGTGCCTGCAAGGTCCCTTCCCTAGGGACCCTGCCTAGCCACAGTCCTGAAGGCTCTGGAGGCACCAATGGGGTGAGGCGGAGCCAAGAAACTGGGAACCCGAAGAAGCAAGGAGCGCAGAAAAACGTGCACTCCACAGCCCAGGCACGCAATGTCCGGATCTGAAGGGGAAATGGAGCCTCTAGATGTCTGGGAAGGGGGTCTGGATTTCCGTTTAAGGATAGAGAAGGAGACCAAGAGACAGGAGCACACAGGGCTTTACTTGAAAGAATATACTAAGGGTGGGATAGAGGGGCAGGAGGGAGGAGCAGAGGGAACGAGGGGGGAGAGAGAGGGAAAAATGGGGAGGGGGAGGACAAGATTTTATTTCCCTTTTCAGGGATCTGCTGTCTGGGGAAGCCAAGGCTGGCTGCGTGGCTGTGAAAGAGCTGCGGGGATCCTGTGGGGCCTTTCTGCTTTTTGGTCTATAGCAGGAAGCCCTATAGCCCAGGAAGTCAAGAAACTGACCCTGGGCCCTTCACATTACCACACAATTGAGGGGCTAGATAGCTCAGAACCCTGGCTGCCTCGGGCGGGCTTTGAATTTCCTTGGAAGCTAAAGAAAGAGCAGAGGTGTCCCAAACGCTAGCATCCCCCAGGCCCCTCTGTTGGGGCCTATTGTGCTGTGGGTTCAAACAGCTTGTTATACAAATCTGCCTTGAAATATTATCCTTTTTCCTACATCACTCCCACACGAATTCCTACATTTTCTAGTTTTCTAAAAACTCTCAGGGTTTTTTTTTTTCCTGCAGAAAATTTGAACTTTTCTATTACACCAAGGGTTTGGTTGCAATAAGCCCTTCTTAAACTCTGGGTGGGCTAAGCCCACGCTATCACCAGCCTGAACTTGAACTTGCAGGAAAAGGCCTAGGAAAGTCAGAATTGCTCCCAATGGTCGGCCTGTCGTGTCCTGGAGATCACTCTCAACAAACATTGCTAGTAATTGGCACCGAGCACAGAAACCTTGGCTGATTTTTATCACACCCGAAAACAGGAAAGAAAAGAAAGGTGTCTCTTCACTGCTAATCACGACACGTAGAAACACCAAGACTTTCTCACAGCTTTTCAGGTTTTTTCCCCAAGGCAGAGTTCTGGTTTTTAGCTTTCGCTAGGCAGAGACACCTCTAGCTGCCAGAATGTAGAAAACGTGGTGGCGCATGCATTTGACCCCAGTGCGAGGGAGGCAGAGGCAGGGACATCTCTGAGTAGGCCAGCTTGATCTACAGAGTGTGTTCCAGGACAGCCAGGGTTACACAAAGAAACCCTGTCTTGGGGTGAGGGGAGGAGATACGTGTTGCTGATGGAACATGGGTGGACCCCTAAATTAAAAAAAATCATAGCCATATTCTGGGCACAAAGGAAAATTTATGTCCATCAGGGGGTATGTTCTAAGGCTTTCCTCAGCAGGTGGCTGAAACTCTATTAATATTCAGAGGATTTGCACGACCCCAGGAAGCAAAGGCATGCAAATTCTCACTGCGCTTCTTAGCGGAGGCCAGCCTCAAACTCCAGTTGTAGCTGAAGATATTGCAATCCTGATCTCCCTGCTGCCTTCCCCGTGCTGTGGGATTATAAGAATGAAATATCTTACTTCTTTTACTCCCTCCCTCCCCCAGTGTGTGGAATTGAACCCAGAACCTCGCCTCGTACATGCTAGGTAAGCATTCTATCCGTGAGCTACGTCCCCGCTGGGTCCCACGTTTTAAAAAAGAAAGAAGAATCAGAGTGGTACCTTGTGCTAGGTCTGTCGTGGTGTTGTCCGTAGGACCTCAAAACGGGAAACTAGTCAAATCCCATCAATGGTGGCATAGGCAAGGAACCCGAGCTGGCGTTAAGCATGGGGATTAAAAAACCAGCAAATCACTGCTAAATTCAACGTGGGCGAGTTCCACTATTCTGTGAGTGGAAGAAGCCAGGCATAAAAGAAGTCTGTATGATTCCATGTCAACATGGTTCATGATTCTGAATAGTGACTGAGGCCAGAAGAGACATGAGCCAGGGGAAGGGTCTGGAGACCTTCAAGGGCTCTAGAAATGTTATCTCAATGTGGACGCTGGTTATGTGGGTATGTTCGCTTTGTAAAAACCCACCAAGCTGCATGCTTGAGATTTCCGCACTCCCCCCCGCCCGGTTATATCTCAATTTATGAAGAAAAATAATTAAACAAAAAATGGATTCATAGTAGTGGTCACCTAGCATGTGGGAGGCCCTGGGCTCTATCTATAACATTCTGAGAAAAATCTCAGCAGCAATGCCTACCTACAACTGAGCTTCTTTGGGGATGAAGGATGAACAGACACAGAAAAAAGCAGTTGGATGCATATACCTCCTTGTGGAACGCAGGGCCGATCAGCTTAAACTTGGCCTCCAGAGACGCACACAAGCCTCCCCTCCAGACCAGACATTTTCAACACAAACAGTGCTATGAGTTTGGTTTCGTTCCCTCTGTAATTTATGTAGCATCTATTCTATCCCAGGGAACAAGTCAACATGTGGAAAATTTTAGCACATGAGGTAGGCTCCTGTTTCCTATGCATATCCATATATCGAGTGCCTCTGTGACCCTAGAGATCTCCACTGGACTTGAGTAAAACGGGATTTGGTCTCCTTCTCTCTAAAATGGGTGCTGATATATTCTTACCTTACACGAACCCTATGACAGTTTAATGAGATCTTGCATGTGGAAGTGTTTTTGCAAAGTGAATAAACACTTCTATTTGTGTTCCTGTGTGTGTATGTATCTAATGAAACCACCTGCTTTTATTCAAACCGAACAGTCGCCCTAGAACACGTGGGTCACTTACTACCGCAGGAACCTGGCTTCCTACACACAGAAACCGAGACTCCCTGGGAGTTCAGCTCCCAAACCCCTTCCCAAACATGGTGCTTCTGGTCTCCCCACCAGGGTCCTCAGTCCTTTCTCCAGGTTCACCGAGGCTTTTGTGTTCCGCTGGGAACCTCTTGTAAGACCCACCGGGAGGAGTCTGGAGTCTCCGGAACCCTCTTTACCGACCCAGCCAAGGGCTCTGAAAGCCTCAACAGGCTCCTTTACAAACCCGCCAGACACTTCCAGGAAGGTCAAGGCCAAGTTGAAAGTTAAGAGTCTGTTTACCTCCAGGATCCCATTCAGCTCAGCACCGCAGACCGCCTGTGACCTTTACAGCCAGGCTTTTGAGTGTGGCCGACCCACCCCCAGGGGTTCCGGCCACGGGGACTTGGCACCTCTGTGTCAGCTCCCGCCCCTACTCCGGCTCGGGAGGGAGGGGGCGAGACGAGCCCACCCGCTCCCCTTAGGGGCCTGTGTTATATTTTGTTTTATTTTATTGTAAAGTAAGAGCTTGCTGCCGTCTTTATCTCAACTGGAACACTGTCATTGTCGTGGCAATGATGGCGGCCCTCAGGTCGGTGGTGACTGAATAATGATTTATTTGCAGCGGGGCTGGGGACTCTTCCTTCTCAGGGAAGAACGTGGCTCGCCAGCCAGACCCACAGGACCGTCTGGGCCCGGCTGGACTTGTGGTCGCTCCCTTCTCCTGGCTTCAGAAGAATGGCTTGGTCCTTCCTGTTGCGCTTTCCTTATTTTTCTCCCATTCTTTTCTTCAGACTCTGCTTTCCCTGTCTGTAGTCTTTTGTGAACTTTCTTCCCCTCTTATGTTTAAGTTTCTCTTTCTGTCTTTCCTTCGATTTTAGTTATTTCGAATTTATATTTTCTCCGTTTTTTTCTTTTTCTTGCTATTGCTTGTATTCTAGAGCCCATCTTTTAAACTATTCTTTTTGCTTCCCCTCTCGTTTGACATTTGCACTATTATTTCTTTTGTTCCTCATTTTTATCTTTTTATCTCTCCCCACCCTCCTTTCTTCTGTTTTTACTTTACTCTCTTCCCCCTCCCAACACACATTTTTTTTTCCTTTTTTGCCTTCTTGCACAATTTCTCGTTTTTCTTTTTTGAAGTCTAGAAAGGCCTGCCTCATCGTCTGTTGAGGTGTCTGGAGCCTGAGACTAAAAAGGTGTTGTCAGACGACCCAGTGATGGGCCTGGGGACCTTTGTGGGGCTGGGACATCTCTCCTATGCCTACCTTCAAATGATGCAGGCTTTAGAGGAAAAGATGTTAGACAAACTGATCCCGGGGACCAAGAGCTACAACTGCTCTCGCACAATAGATAGAGGCATGACCAGCTTAGTCAGGAGGTCACTGTCACAGCCACCTTAGCTCCCCAAATTGAGAAACCCTGCCACATTCTAAGACTTAAGAATCTCGTGGGGCAAACCTTGGATGGATGGAAGGAAGACCCTGGGGACCTGCTGCGGAGAGGAGGCTGTGTCTGAGAGCTTCCAGAACAGGAGCCAAGACAGTGACTCTGTGAGTGGGGTCAAAGGCAGACAGAGGGAAGAAAATGGCTATGAAAACTAAAAACTCTGGTCTTGGAGCACGGGGCAATCCCACCAGCAATTGCAAGCCCAGTAGGAAGACTGGGCTGCCTCCCCCCACAAACACGTGTCCGCAGCTCCCTCCTCTAAGCCCCAGTTTGCAAGGGGCAGAGCTCTGATACCCAACCCTGGTATTCAGCTTGGATTTGACTCAAAAACCATTATGAATTCTGAGCTTCGGTAGTCTTGCTGAACAGTAGGGGACTTAAGCAGGGTTCTGCTCTGGTGGCCCACTCAGCACTCAGTGTGTTAGTGCGTTGAACAAGCATACCCATCCCCCAGACTCCTGTCTCTGTTTGCCACACGCACTGTGTAAAAGGGAATGGCTCTTTGTGCTTCCCTTTGAGCTCCCAGGGCTAACGTGGGGCAGAAGAGTTGGGGCAAAGGGACACCAGGAAACCTGTGGGAAGAACAGAAAGAGGTCTCCAGACTGCCACTGCTTCTGTTGCTGTTTTTCTCATTTGGATTTTTGGTTGGCTGCAGTTACTAGGACTTTTAAGGAGCCTAGTTTGGCCACTAAATCTTGAAGGAAAGACTCAGAATGGGGGATGGAGCATTCAGGGTGTAAATGTCATAGCAGTCCAAGTTGGCATGGAAATGCACCTCCCCAGCCTCCACTCTAGTCCCTTGAGAAGCTCTCCAGACCCTCAACCCAGAGATGTCTGAAACTGGAGAAAGGGGGAGGCAGGGTCTTTAAATGGAGACTCCCAATCAGTATCTTTGGGGTTTTTGTAGCAACTTCCAGGAGATTGGGAGGCTGGGTTTCCCTTTCAACTCCTGGGGGCTCTGATGGGGCTCTGGAATGAGGCCTGTTTTAAAAAGAAAGTGCCTACGCATTCACAGAAGCATTGGGGGGGGGCAGTGACACACACACACACATACACACACACATACACCATCTCCACCTTGTTTTTTCCTTCAGTGAATGTAGACCTGGGTGGTTGCTAGTAGTGACATTGGTGATAGACCCTGCTGGAGACAAAGACTGGGGTTTTACTCTCTAAGCAAAAGCAAGTCCCCAGTTCACCCATACAACCTAAACTAGAGCTGCAGATTTGAGGTTTGGAGCGGCATGGCCTGGGGTAGAGCGGTACATACATTGAAAGATTTGTATCTCTTCCTCCAATTCCTACACATCCCTTGCTGAGAATGCCCATCTCCCTCCTTTCTGTGCCCATTCCAATTGCAAAGTCTTGTCCCCTTTCCTTCCATGAAATCATTTGTTCCAAGAAACAAAGGTGGAAGAGGAGGGGAAAAAGCAAAAAGGCAAGCATTAACACACACACACACACACACACACACACACACACACACACGGCATAACCCATCCCTACTGAGTCCTGTCCTTTTTGGCACGCATGGGTTCCTGCCCTTGAAAATCAAAAAAGGACCTTCGTATTCTAAAGACTTAAAAATAACCCCTGCTTCCAAGAATAAAATAAAGTCACTCCACCCCTCAGCGTCTCTGAACCTCAGTCCCAGCTTGTTATGAATACTGGGCAGTTCCTGGTTACTGCCCTGTGAACCCTGACCTGGGGGAAAGTCCATTCTATTCAGGTCTCCAGGGTTCTGGCCCAGCCATTCGCTTCAGATGCTGACACCCAAGACTAGAGGAGTCTGGCTGACTGGCTGTGGGCTAGCTGTATGAAGTACACATAGTTCAGAAGCTGGTTTCAGGCCATACCCACAGACTCTTTCATCCAAGGAGAAACTGGAATTGGAACAGAGTACTTAGCCTGCCTTGTCTTTGGGCCTTCTGAGCTTAACCTGGTGCATCTCCCCCTTCTAAATCCTGTGGAGTTTGTCCTCAGGGTTCATGTATTTCCCCCCTCCCTCTTTAGATTGGAAATGATTTCAGGCCCTGCTGGCCACTGATATCAGAAAGCATTCCTCAGGACCCTGGATGTCTTTTCCCTTAAATGACTGGGGTTAGAGGGGAGGAGTGGAGCTTGGCTGGAGAGTCTGGTCCTGGGCCTCGGATGAAGATGGAGAGCTAGCTGCCTCATCCAAGTAGAAAAGGGAAGATCAAGGAGATCTTAGATCGTAGAAAACCAGTGGCTACTTCTCTGGCTCTAGCCAGCTCTGAGCTCTTAGACCAGAAGAAGCAAGGAAGAACACAAGTGTCCTTAGGTGTTGCTCTGGCTGTGTATTCAAAACACTTCGGTGACATGGGACAGGAATAGAGAAGCCTACATGTTCAGGATACTTTTTTCTGTCCATCAGGTCTCAGGGAGGCAAAGGTTGGTCACAGTGCCACCTCCTCTCAGAATGACTGCTCTGGAAGGCCAGGTCCCCTTAGAATGGTCAGCTCTCTCAGTTTCTTATTCCTGAGATCAGCTCAGGCCCTGCAACCCATGGAGGAGACCTGGAAAGGCAGCTCCCATCACTCTAGCCCCTTAAGGGTAATGGTGGGGGAGGGTGCATTTAGGGATGCAGGAAGGATGCTCTTCCTGTCACATTTAGCTCCCACAGGTCCTGCCTCCTTTGTCATCTCCATCTTGGTTTCCCACCCCTCCACACTGTTCCTATAGGTTTTCTAGACTGGGAATTACCTTCTTCTGCGATGCAAACCAAGACTTGAGAGGAAAATACACCTGGGGGGAACTGTCAACTTGCTCTCATCCTGAGGCCCTTGTGCAGAGAGTCCTGAGGGTAAGGTAGGAGAGGCAGTGGTCCACCCCCTGCACAAATAAAAAAATTATAGATTTATAGGAACCAAGCAGAAACCACCACCTCTTCCTAAAACTAGAGGTGTGCCTAAGGATGTTTCCCCTGTTCATGAGAGTCACCCCCCCACCAAAAAAGAGCCACTTCCCATCTCCACATTGGGACTGGGGGTGGAACCCAGGACCTTGGAAGGGCAAGGTGGGTTCTCTGCCACTCCACTGGGCTGCATGCATTGGGCTGATTTCTCAGAAATCAGATTGAAGGCTCTTCTCTAGGGGTTTGCTTGGCCTTCTCTTGGATGGCAAAGTAACCCTCAGCTGCAGGCAAGATCTCTAGGAACCCCCTTTCAGTTTCTTCCTCTCAGACACCCCCATCTTGGTAAGGGTTGCCTTGGGGATCCCCAGACTGAGGCAAGTTTCCAACTCAAGTCACTACTGGCCCAGTATCACCCCTTTGCTCAGACTGGCTATGTAGGAAGGGCTCCAGCCCTGTCTGGTCCCAGGAGCCACTTAACACTTGACACACACAGACACCTTATCCAAGTAGATACCCCTTCCACCATTTGTTCCTGTAACTGAAGGGAACTGAAGAAATGCCTAGAACTCTCACCAGGTACTCCCCAGTCACCAAGCGCCCAAGTAAGCAGGCTCCATTTAATCAGCATAGTAATATGGATGGGGCATGCATGTTGCCATCCATTTTGTAGACTAAAACACAAACAAACAACAACAAAACGGATGTTTAGAGGTGCTGGGGGCACAGCTCAGAGGTTAAGAGCTCTTGTAGCCCTTGGTTTCTGCACCCACTTTAGGGGGATCCAGAGATGTCCTGAGTTTCTGGCCTTCTCAAGCACCAGCTTGGTTCTTTCTCTTCCTTCCTCTCTCTCCCTCCCTCCCTCTTTCCCTTACTTCCTCCTCCCTCTCTCTCACCCTCTCCCCCTGCTTCACTCCCTCCCTTCCCCCTCTCTCCTCTCTCTCTCTCTCTCTCTCTCTCTCTCTCTCTCTCTCTCTCTCTCTCTCACACACACACACACACACACACACACACTCACAGAGACTGGAAGAACATGCAACAGACCTTGACAAGTTCCAGGTGAGCACCAAGTTCAACGCAGAACCAAGAAGCTATTTACAATTGATACCATCAGGGAGAGGGGAAAATCAGACTTCTTCAATGGAGAGGCACTGGGTATATCAATCACACCCCACGACAGGAGTAGTTGTCCAATACAAAATGGACTCCGTGGGGTTTTGTTTTGGGGGTTTTGTTTTGTTTTGGGGGTTTGTTTTTTTATTTCATTTAGAGTGTATGTGCGTGTGTGTGTGTGTGTGTGTGTGTGTGTGTGTGCTTTTGTTTGTTTGGTTGATTTTCATTTGTTTTTTTCTTAGAGATGAAAGAATATGAAATTAATGATTATGGAGAGAAAATCTGGGAAGAGTAGGTGGACTTCAAAGACTGTGACTAAACTGTATAGTATGATTTTTTTTTAAAAAAAAAGTCTTTTTTTAAATATGATGGTTTACAGCCCTGCTTTGGGACTTGCTTTAAATCCCAGACACACACACACACACAGACACACACACACACCACACACACACACACACACACCACACACACACCACACACACACACACACCACACACACACACAGAGACACCCCCCCCCACACACACACACCACAAATGCACAAAGAAGGTTTGGAGATTAACTTATCCAACTAATAGAGGCTAATGAAGGAGGAGATCTGAACATTTTCTTTATTATTTTTCTTCCTTTCCTCTTTTCTCCCTTTTTTTGGGGTGGGCGGGTGAGTGGGACAGGTCCACTCTTGTTATCTGGTTGACCCTGAAGTACTGGCTTCAAGTGGCCCCCTTCTTCAGCCTCCCAGTAGCTGGGGTGACAACATGGGTCACTGTGCCTGGCTTCTCTCCTGCTCAAACACAAAGTTTTTGATAATGCTTAGAACAGAAATAAATCTCAGTATCTAAAACCAATATTAAAAGCAAGTCCAAGGTTTCTGAGGAAATTACTGGAGGGAAACGGGGGAGGGATTTTTTTTTAAAGATTTTATTTATTACATATACAATACAATGTTCTGCCTCTATGTCAGAAGAGGGCACCATAACTCATTGTAGATGGTTGTGAGCCACCATGTGGTTGCTGGGAATTGAACTCAGGACCTCTGGAAGAACAGTCAGTGTCCTTAACCTCTGAGCCATCTCTCCAGCCCGGGGAGGGATTTTATAATAAAATAAAATTTAAAAAGAAAAAATACATATACACATATAAACTCCAAGATATTCTTTGACATAGAATAGCTGTCCTTCAGTGCTCACAGGACTTCTAAGACTACAACGTCAAAGACTAAACAGTGCACCTAACACCCCCCATTCCCCCCTCCCCCCTCCCCCCCAGCGCTGCTTAATTCACTTCAGAAGCCTTTCCAGAAGCGGCAAGTGAAGTATTCCTGGAAAATCTGGAAAATGCTTCCCTACAGTTGAATGGTGGGAGACCCAAACTGCTCTACTGCCGGCCCTCGCAACTGCAGCACTGCGGGAGGGGGGGCGGTGCAGCCAGATCCAGCCGGTCTGCTGCCCCAATTCTTCCATCCAGTCCTCTCTCTCTCTCTCTCTCTCTCTCTCTCTCTCTGAAAATGGGTGTTAGGTGAATACTGAGTATTCCCACCCCAATCATGGACCATGATTCCACCTTAGCTGTCCACCCCTTGGGATCCAGGAAGAAAGTAGACGTACCCGTGTTGTTTCCTGGGATACGGACCACAGCTTCCTGCACTGCTTCCTGAAGGTAAACTTTACACAGACAGAAAATATGATGAAATATATCCCCGTCTCCACCACCCAGCTTCGGCAATAACCAACTCAGAGCTGGAGTACTGCAACTTTTCCTCTAAAATATTTTAAAGTATTATTCGTTATTTCACCTCCAAAATACTTCAGCTTGAATCTGTGGCTAATAAGAACGTCTTTGTAGTTGTTGTTTTGCTTTGTTGTTTTAAATATAGCCTCCATGTGGACAAAAATGAAATGGTAGGTGATGTCTATGTTAGCATAGGTAAGTCTGAAGTCCACGGATTACGTTTAGTTGATATGTTCTCAATGTCCCCATCATCTACAACAATGTGTTTTCTCCATCTCTGCTCCTGGGATTCGAACGCCAGCAAGGTTTCCCCCACTGGACCCTCTTTTTCTCCTTATTTCATGTCATTTATTTGTTTAAAAACCTGGGTCTCCAGTCTTGATGCCTTTCAACCCAGCAGAGGCAGGTCAATCTCTGGAGCTCTGGGAGTCTGAGGTGAGCCTGTTCTGCATGGTGAGTTCCAGGTCAGCCAGAGCTACAAAGTGAGATTCTGTTTATAAATAGATAAGTAAATAAATAAGGAAATAACAAGATAGAGAAAAGGAGGGATGGAGGGAAGGAGAGAGAGAGAGACAGGGAGAGAAAGAAAAAGATTAAAGGATTACTGCTTCATGATGGACTGTATTTTAAAAAATTACTTTTTAAAGACTTAATTATTCAGTGTGTATGAGTGTTTTATTTACACATATGTATGTGCACCACATATGTGCCTGATGTCTGCAAGGGTCAGACCAAAGTGTCAGCTTCACTGGAACTGGAGTTACAGATGGTTGTGAGGCACCATGTGAGTGCTAAGAGCTGAACCCTGGTCCTCCAGGAGAGCAGCCAGTGCTCTTAACCTCTGAGCCATCTCTCCAGCCGCCAAAATTGTTTTCTATTTACCTATGCCTCTACTCCCTCATTTATTTCTGTGGTCCTGGGGGTTGAATTAGGGGATTCTTACACACTGGGCAAGTAAATGTTTTAACACTGAGCCCCCAATCACCTTTCCTCACTGTCTTACCCAGTCTTTCTGTGTCAAGCTAATACTGATAGGAGAGTGTGCACTCCCCAAAGAAAGGCAGCTTGGGCCTGGCGAGGTCCTGTCCGGGCTACAGGACTCCTTTGGTTGGTGCTCCAACCTCTTGCTTTGCAGGATCTCCCGTTTTCCAGCACCCCCAGACAGCCACGCATGCCAAGTTGATGTAAGCTTAGGAGAGTGTTGAAGGCTGAGTCATTTCTGTCCCTGCTCCGATTTGTGCCTTCTGCTTCTGCTGCACATCCTTGGACTGGCTATTGGCTCTCTGACCAGCAAGCTTGTCATCTGCAAAGTGAAATTGGTCATCCCCTGTCTAGCCTCCCTACTGGAAGCGGGGCTAGGACTGGTAGTTCAGCTGGTAAGTGCTTGTCTGAGATCTAGGGAGCCCTGGTTTTTAGCCTCCATGCCATAGAAACTCAAATCAGGACTCAGGGAGTAGAGGCGGGGGATCAGGAGTTCAAGAGGCTCTCCTAGCTACATAAAACCCTGTCTCAGAAACAAAACAAAATAAAGATGAGAGAAGTAAAGACTCCACAGAAAGGACTGACTGTTTCTCTCCCAGGATCTCTGCTAGAGGAGGGACCAGCTGATACATCTTTGTTATGATCCTAGTCTGCGGAGCATCCACGGTGCCACCCCCTCCTTTGAAGCTAGGAAGAGATCTGGACTCACTGGTGACCGGACTGAGAAGCTGTGGCCTCCTGGCATGAAGAATGTGCCAAGATACCTGCTGTTCTTGAAGAGCTACAACCCATCCTTCTCAGCTGGCTTTTCCTCTCTCACCTTCATCACTTCCTTCCTTTTTTTTTAATTTTTATTTTTTTCATCTCTTCCTTCTTTAAAGATGCCCAATTTTGATGCACCACCTACTCCAAAATCGTAAAGTCCTTCCCAGGAGGAAATCAAGAAACACTGACTGACCTCTTTATGGAAACCGAAGCATTGTCCAAACCAGGTGCAAGATGTCAGGCGCATGAATCGGTTCCACCTGCCCAAGCCAGAGCCTCACTCCCACGAGGCTTTGCTTTCCATAAAGAGAGGCTGTGTCCCCAAGAGTGAGTGCAGAACACAGCAGAAACGTTAGTATCAGAAAGCCCTCACATTTTTCATTTCTAAACTACACCTAGCTCATAAAAAGCCAGGGAATGTAATAAATTCTCCCCTGCAGGACATGGCTTTAATTAATTATTGGGTTATTCAAGGTGACTCATGTGTGAAACAAAATTTGTACTTGTAAATGAGAAGCTCATATAATTCATTCCAAAAGACTGTCTGCTCTCTTCCTAGAAATACAAAAAAAAAATCAATCTCTCTCTCTCTCTCTCTCTCTCTCTCTCTCTCTCTCTCTCTCTCTCTCTCTCTCTCTCCTCTTTGTAGCCCTAGTCTGGAACTCACCAAGATCCCATCCACCAGCCTCTGCTTCCCAAGTGCTAGGACTGACATTCCCTTCAGGTCTAGCAGGAATGTGATTTTAGCCTAAGCAAAGCCCACTCAGCTAGCTCAACATCCTTAAGAGACTGGATCATTGTTTTCTCTGGTAAGTTTCTTTTTCAGAAAAATCCAAGGTGTGTGTGTGTGTGTGTGTGTGTGTGTGTGTGTGTGTGTGTGTGTTCGTGTGCTTGCTCTTGTGTCTTGTGCCTGTTACTCAGACTCTGAAAAAACAGAGGAAGCCGGCTCAGTGCAGAACAGAAAGAACTTCATGCCCAATAAGCAGCCGCTTCCCTGGCAGCCACAACTCTTCCTCCTGCTGGGACCTCTGAAATTTGCTTTTATCATTTAAGATCAGTGTTCGCCTCACATCTCCCGAGCTGTACTGTGAAGTGTGTGCAAGTGCTTTTTGGGGGGAGTCACACTCCTTTCTGCTCAGCTTTAAAAGTTCTTTACTCTGGGCCCCACGTATAGGAACCAGGCAGAGTGAGCATCCGAGTCTCCGTAGAGCCATTAGTACTATGCTCCACACATCCGGGAGACTCCAGTTTGGTTTTGTTTTTATTATTCTTGTTGTCACTATTGTGTGTGTATATATACTGCTTGCCAGAGTTGGCAATTCCCTTCCATCTTGTGAGTCCCACAGGATCAAACTCAGATCTTCAGGGTTGTTGGCAAGGCAGAACTGTGGCAATAGCTCTGACTTTTGCTTTATAAGCCATTTGGGGGATGGTAAGATGGGGGAGCTGAAGCAGTTCCACCAGCAAAAGCTGGAAACCTAGAGGGAGGTGTTTGCCTCCGGGCAGTGCTTAGCGGTTGCCTGTTCCTCTGGATTGAGTAAAGCAAAGTCAGCTAAAGAAGAGGGGACAGTTTCAACACTGCATCTGGATTTCTGCAGAGCAAAGCAGTTTCCCCCTCCCTGGTTTTCTTTTCTCTTTTAAGACCTGGAAGCTAGACATCTTTCTTTCTTTCTTTCTTTCTTTCTTTCTTTCTTTCTTTCTTTCCTTCTTTTTCGAACTCAGAGAGATCCACCTGCCTCTGCCTCCAAGTGCTGGTATTAAAGATCTGTGTCACCACCGTCCGGCTGGAAGTTAGATTTTTTTTTTAAGTTTTATTGTTAAGTTAAAAAGAGACTGGATTCCAATCATCATCCCTCAGTTCCCTCGGAACCCTAGGATTTTGTACTGAATATCGGAAGTTCCCTTGAGGCTTCTAAATAAACGGGTGAAATCTCTGCTTAGAAGAAGCTTTGTCCTAAAATCCTGACCCCACTCCCTTACTCATGGCTAGGAATTGTCCCACCCCTGACTCCCTTGTTCATTTTTGAGAAGAAGAAACCCCCAAATGAAAGAAAACAAAATCCTTCCTCTTCCAGCCCCTAGGCTACTTGAATTTCCAGCTTTAGTGGGAAATAAATTATAAATTTCAAAACGCGCAAGAATTTAATAAATGCAAAGGCTGGAGAGTCTCCCTCCAAGTGTGCCTGCTCCAAAAGTCATTCCAGACTGCGCCAACACCACAAACCCAAAAATGACAGTGGACACACAGATGGGGGGGGTGGGATGCTTTGGAAGCCTTCTTGAGGCAGATATAAATCCTTGGGCTCAGCATCCAATGTCGTGACTGCCAAGATAATCAGCCAGCTCTGCCAAATTCAGGAGACCTCAGCCAGAGCCATTGTTTGGCCTTCCACAAAACAATAGTTGACCAGCTGGAATTTTCTCTGAGCAGTTAGTTCTGGGAGCGGATCAGGGACCCGGAGCCTTATCTAGGATAGATGCCCCTTCAGCTCACAAGTCCCTCTGAGGGAGAATATTGGATATTGACAAGAAGTCTTTTCATTTCTTGGCTATAAACAGCACAACTTAGAGCGACCCTAGAATTTTATCAATTCTGATGTTATCTCTTTTACCAGGTTAAGCCTAGAAGCAATGCCAGAGAGCTATCCACGTTTTTTTTTTCTTTGTTGGTTTGGGTTTTGCCCTTGCAGTTCTTGGGATGAGCTCAGGACCTCATCCTTGGCACTGAGTTAAATCATTAGCGGTGACCCACAAGCTTAAAGTCCTAAAATTCCATTTTCATTTTTTGTTTTCATGTGGCATGGTGTTGCAAAGCCACAACCAACCACAAAGAAAAACTGGTGCATTTGGGGGAAATAACTGAGATTTTCTCCTTCCCTGTTTACCCACATCAGTACGGTGGGGTGGTTCGGGATGGGTAGAAGGAACTAGATTCCAAGGGTCTGCCTGAGTGACTAGGATCGTCCACCTTTTTTAGTTTGTTTGAGGGGAATCAAAAGGAGGGGAGCAGAACCTCTCTCGGGAGGGAGTGGGGGAGATGGAGGTCTGCCCTCTGCCCCAAGGAGAAAGGAGAGAAGGGAAGTTGCTCATTAGGAGATAAATTCGTTCTGTCTGCAATTCCCAAAAGTCTGCTCTTTGAGGGAACAAATACCGTGGATCCTGGGGGTAGGTTAGCTGGCTCCTAAATTGATCTCCGCCAAGCCCTCCCCTGGCCCAACGCCTCCCCGCACAGCCTAGCCCCCGCCCCACTTCCACCCCACCCCTGCCCCTGGGATTCATCCCTCAGAGTTTCTGAGGCCCTTGTGTCCGCAAAACCGTCTCCAGGATGCCGTTTCCACTGTGTCTCTTCATCTTTCTGTGCCTCAGTTTCCCTGCTCCCTCCCACCCTCCAAAAGGGGAACCTTATAGACCGCTGAGACAACAATCCAGTCGGAAAAGGGAAGATTCCAGTAAACTTAAAAGAGAGGGTTAGACTTCAGACTCGTGTTTGATCTGCCTGCAATGGGGGCAGAAAGCGTGTACCGACACGGAGAGCAAGCCGAGTCACGATTCCCAGGCTGGACCCACAGCCTGCGTTTATCTGGGGCTCCCCGTTCAGTAAAGGGCTAGAGAATCCCAGGCCTCTGGCTGACTTCTCACCAGACCCTCGTGTGCCCTGGACAAAGGGCCGCCTTGATTTTGAATAGGGCTCGGGAGCAGTCGAGCCGGGTACTACGCGGGCTGCAGCAGTCAGGGGAGGGAGAGGGGACGAGCACGGGACTCCCGGCCTTCTGCCTCTCCCCAACGACTCTGATTTCTTACTGGGCCGTGGGAAGGGAGCTCAGAGTCCTGGAAGGGCAACAATGCATTTTCTTCCCAGTGGGAACTTGGTGAGCACGCACAGCCGCGTCTCCATTCCAGGACATTCCCTGGTGCCAAACCCGTGGCATCCCTAGCGTCCCCTTGAATCTTTGGATAGATCAAGCCCTCCCACACCCAAGTGTCTTCACCAG